>NC_047667.1:13539662-13879662 GCF_011762505.2 Arvicanthis niloticus | reverse complement strand
AAAAATAAAAATAAAACTGAATAAGTTGAAAATGGTCCAACAGCCACAAAGAGATGTTTGACATTATAATCATAAACGTTTTCTACTTAGGCTTTTGGTCTTTTTAATTTTGGAATCAGGTGTTTGATGGGCTGTTTAAAGCCTGTGGATAAAAACAAAAAGCCCAGCCCAGCCCAGCCTTGTAAAAGCTCAAAATATTCTTAAGCAGGAATGTCGTTGGCATAAATTTCTGGACCTGCCAGTTGGGTGGGAACTTGCTGGCAGCCTGTTTGAAGCTGTTCTCTTTGTGAGCATCTAGCATATTTTCCGTTGCTCTCCTCCTGGGTATTCCTTTGTGATCAAAACCAGCAGCTCAGTGTGGCATCCAAATTGAAGTTCATTGTCAGTAGAGGTTACCATTTGTACATTTCCCAGAAAAGGAAAGAAAAAAAAAAAAAAAGCTATTGTCATAGGAAGGATTAATGTGTGGCCATTTGGGCTCTTTATTATAATCTTTTCTTTAAGAATGAGGGATTCGAATGTTAATGCATTCCATAATCTATGAATTATAAAGATATGCTATACTGCTCTGACCTTTTCAACATTTGGTAATTTTGATTGAGTGGCCATTCTGAGCCTGTTCGTTTGAACAGCTCTATTACCCTGTGGGAGAGAAGAAGGCTAGCCAAATTTTCAAAATACATTCATCTCGAAGCAAGAATAGAGTAGTTAGTTACAATGTGTCAGGGAGAGGAGGGATTACTTTACTCAAATTCTCTCCTGTAATCCTCAGTATATCAGATATTATGGTCACTATCTATAGACAAACAAATTAGGGCTTAGAGAATCAGTTATAAGGCTTCATAGGTAAGTCAGAGAGTACCATAATCCCGAGACCGTGTGAGCCCAAACTCCAGGTACTTTCTCTCATAGATTTAGGACTGGATGTGTTTTAAATATATTTAATGTGTACCAAATATCTACAGACATCCTAACAGTTTATCCATTCCAGACTCCATTTTTGACACTCATATTTTAAGCACCTATTAGTATCTATTATGGATCTATTATGCTAGGTAATGTGTGACTTATAGAGACAGAGTTTTGACAAAAGTAAAATTAAAATGCTCTTTGCCAAGGAGATGGAAACTCTGGAGGATATTGACTTGGGGTTACAGAATGCAGACAGAATCACACCCACTTGGAGAAGTGTGATTTGATAAAAACAGTACCCAATCTTTCTGTTTGAAAGTTAAGGAATAATGAAAAAAAATGTTACTTTAGCTCAATAACATGGAACTATGGATGTGGGTCTTGCCCTACAGGAAGAACATCACTGGGAAGCTTCGGAGGCCAGCAAAACACGATCAGTTGATCCTTGCATTTTGACCAATCATGGCCTTTTGTGATGACCTCTACCTAACACAAAACCTTATTTGATGAAGAGTGGGAGGTATACTTATCTATGTATATAAGGATAAATATTTAGAATAGGGTTAAAATTATGCTGGTTTGGGAATCTGATAGTAGTCAGTTCTCCTCTACCTTTTGGGGCCTCTGGTAGTTGTCTCAGGTTATAGTACCAATCTTGGATTTCCTCCTGTTCATCAGGCTTAACAACAATTAGGTGACTGCTGATTATCCCTCAAATATGTGCCCCACTATTGCAAGGCCAGACACTGTTGTGGTTTTTGGTTTTATAGCTGGGTAAAACTATTAATTGTTTTTCTCCATTGGTAGCTTGTATGGTAGCTTCTGAAAATATGAGAGCTGTTCTTCAGTGAGGAGGCTTATTTACAGATCAGATCCAGTCATTCCTCTAAACATCATGTTCCAAATACATAGTGTCCTCAACAGCAGGATCCTATATTCTTTTCTGGAAAGCACCAAGGAAATAGTATGTATTGCTTTAGAGGCCTTTTGGACTTCCCTGTCCAACAACTCAAAAGAAGGCTTCTTGTGCCTGATACTGGGATTTTGTTAGGTAGTCTATAGCTTCAGATGCTATTGTCACCGCAAATTGGCTGGCAAATCTTTATATACATAATCAATATGATCTAAATTTAAGCAGCCATAAAATAATATAATTCAGACAGCCTTACTTATTTACTGATTTCTTTCCTAGTTCCTAAACAGTACATTTTTAAATGGTAAGGCTTAGATAATATTTCATAAAGATGAAAGATTGTTTCCCAGAATACACATAGAAAAACAGTAATATAGATGCGAATCAATATTCAAAAGACCAAGAAGACAGAAGCAAATGGATTCCTGCCCAGTCAGTATAGCATACTTGGTAAGATCCACATTCAATGAGAGACTGTGTCTCAAAAAACCAGGGGGTTAACTAAGGAATGGCAGTTCATATTGTACTCTCTATCATGCACACATAGGAGACACACACACACACACACACACACACACACAAACTCAGAGAGAGAGACAGAGACTAACAGAAACAGACAGAGACAAACAGAGAAAGAGTTTGATATGTGTTTGAAAACAGAGTAACCTGGTAGGGAATAGTGAGGTGATAAAATAGTGGTAAAACTAGTAGGACAAGCCCAAATTGATCAATGTTTACAACCTACATGTTAAGAGAGAGACATGAAAGAAATATCTGCCCTCATCTTTGTGTGAAAATTTCAATTCTATACCCATTTCTATTCCTGAGATTAGAGCATGTGGCTGATGATGAATTCCTAGGTAACACTGAAGGCTGTGTGACTCTGAAAGGCTACAGATTCCTATGATGTCAATAGTCCATTAGATGCTGAGATGAGGATACAAAATGAGCATTATAACCGAGGTTTTATTGGCTCCAAACTTAATTTGCCTCTGTAGAAGGCAAAGGAATAAATACCTGATTGTCTTAGTGACATTTGAGAAAAAATTGCTCATATGCCACTTTCACATATTTTTGGCCATTGCATTCTGCAAGTCTTCAAATATATGGAAAATTATGTCTTTATGTTAGTTTCTTTAATAATTAATTTATAGAAATAAACATATTTGGAATACTGGTTGCTATAAAGAATAATCTCACCCCTAGAAATCTTTGTGAAACTAATTAATAGGTTGAAAAGTGGAACTGTTTATTAGAAATCTCCACTTTTAGGACTCATAAACCCAAATGTCAGAGAAAATATTTTAAAAGGCTTATTTAATATGGCTGTAGAAGGGCATGGAAGTATAGCATTGAGGGAGAACTTTATATCCTCTGTAATGGAGATTCTTTGTTGAGGAAGAAAAGGCACATGCCAAAAATAACCCAATGAAACTCTTGCATCCTACAGAGGTTTCCTCTCACACAGTGATCTGAGACAGGGGTCTGATGTGTTTGATTCAGTAGCTCACCCTTCACCGGGGATCTTCTGTGTGCAGTTGATGCTGCAGAAGTTAGAAGCTATTGTTATAGCAATGGTAGACACATGAAGAAGAATGACTTTGTCAAGAGCACTGGAGAAGTTTGTTTATGGTGAGAACTTTGAGAAGTTTGTTTTCCCAATAGAGCTCCCCTTTAAGCCGTTTTATCTAAGAATGCCTAGAACTTCCTTACAGATGGAAAAGTGATATTAGAAAAGGGGGCATTAAAGAGTAGGGGGCAAATCTTAAGAAAAACACACTTGGCCTACTTTACCTTACTGATGAACAATGTGTCTGATTTCTATTTCTTTTATCCTTGCCTTGCTAGCTAAATTCTATGATCAAGACTGTCTACCTAGCTTAGTATTTACATTTACACCATACTTATAGTTGTTTAAGATTTACTTGGTTTGTAAACTGTTTACTGCATACAACTAACTTTCATCTCCTACTTCTTTCCTGGAGAATTACTTTCCTACCAGTTTACACAATAATCAAAAGTAAGTTTAAATATATGTTGCCTGAACTTCTGACCAATCAAAACATTCTATAGTTCTTGTATTTTCCACATCCTAAATATAAACCCTGAATTTGAGATGAGTAATATCTGTATGTATATTCTAATAAAATATTAATATCATGTCATATTATTTGCCTGTCTTACAGACGATATTGTTTGTGCAATAAACATCAGTTCCATGAGCTTTAGGTATTAAGTGGCTAGTTTGAACATTTCACCTGTGACTTTATATAACCTAAGTGGTAGAGGGTACAAAATCTTAAAATCTCCAGGTGATGAAAGGACATGCTTAAATATTGTGATAAATTATTATCGTACAGGCTGGGGGATGGCTAAGAGGTTAAGTACATGTATTGATTTTGCAGAGGATCCAAGTCTGGTTCTCACCAAGTTTATCAGGCAACACATAACTCTAGCTCCAGAAAATCAGATGTCCTTTTCTGGGCTCTGAAGGCAGCCACATGCATGTGTACCTATGATCCTATACATACACATGAATATACATATAAGCAAATAAAAATACCTTTTAAAACAGTGCTTTATTTTCTTCTCCATAACACTGTTTTCAGCTTCAAATTAGCAGTTACTTTCTGTTGTTGTTGTTGTTGTTGTTAAAGTGGTTAAAGTATGTAGCAGAGTTTTACTGCCAAAGTCATCTATGCAAACTTAAAAGGCAGGCAACATAGCATGCTGGATAAAGAACAGATCAAAATTCTATTTTGAAAACTAGTTTCCTATTTTGCAACTTTTTCAGTGAGTAATTATCTGCTGTCTAGCATCTCACAGTATGTGGAAAATACAGAGTGAAATTTATGCCCTCAGTGACTAAGAAGAGACATTGAAAAAACCACAGACATGGATCTTACAAAAGTGGTTAAAATAAGAACTTTGGGAAACTGCAGTCAGGGGACTAAGAGCTTTTGCCAAGTACCAGGATGCAGAGTCAAATAAAGACAGAATTATTTCAGAAAAACAAGTTAGGAGAGTATAAGTAATATATTTTCTATAAGACAACATATATACAACTAACAGTATTTACTATTATTTGCTGAATGATGTCTCAGTGATTTTGATTGGCATGTAAAATTGTAAAAAGAGATAAATATAGAAGAGTACTTTAGAAACAAATAATATAGTTTCTTCTCTCATTACATGGGCCATGACTGAAATCTTTATAATGAAAGACAGAGTAACAAGAGAAAACCTCGAGACATAGATACTTCAGTTTTAGGTTACACAAATTCCCTCAGAATTGAACACCCAGAGATTTGGAGAAAGCTGTAGTTTTACTGTAAATCTGTGGAAAAAGTAGACAGCTGTGGAAAAACAGAACTGGACAAAGTGTTTGTTATCTTAAGGACACAAATTAGAGAATTTCACAAGTCTCTCTAGTTCCTATTCTCTGTCTTTTTGTAAATCATCTATTTTCCCAAGGACAAGGAAGACACTTGTTGAGTGTGAAAGACATCATGGCAAAAACATTCAAAATTTTACTATTTGATTTGAGAAGAATAATTCTAATTCTTATACATTTCTTGGATAAAAAAGAGGGAGAAAAGTAGAAGATAAGATATGAAATGAGGCTACAGATCATCTAGTTATAGCACACTTGTCTATCATGTGAGATGCAAGCTTTGATCCTGAGTATTTTCAGCATAAAATAAAATAAAGATAGTCTCAGAGAAACCTAGCTTTGAGGTCATTTCTTACCCACCCATCAAGTATTCAACATGCCTGCACAACATACCCAGGCATTGTGTTATGAGCCTGACAAGCATCTACGTTAAATGAATGACAAGATTTTTTTTTCTCCTCAATCTCAAGGAATGCATTCTTGTCCTGTGCAATTCTTGTTGAGGAAACACTGTATTCACAACCCATTCACTCATGACAGGAGCCAAAAAGAGAGCACACCTGATTCTTCTTGAGGAAATATGGTACTCACAACCCATTCACTCATGATGGGAAACAAGGAGAGAGAAGCAAAGAAATAGTTGCACCAACATCCTCTATTTTCTGGAGTATAAGTGAAGGGTTACCTACAGGAGGAAGGGTGCCTTAAGATCAGCTGTATCACTGAAACCCCTATACCAACATTGGTGAACATTCATGAAAGCTGCAACCTTGAAGAAATTGGAGCAGAGAGCTTTCTTCCACTGTTTGTTGCTTCAACAATCCTGAGGAGGATCCCTGGTAAATCATGAATATTTGGAGTTTCTTGGACACATAAAGTTAACTTTTTTGGTCTCATGAGCTGTCTCACTCCTTCCTGGGGGTGGGGGGGATGTTTGAATTCTAAGGAAATTTCTTTTCAACAGCATATATACTTCTGGAAATAATTTTACAAAATGAATAGCTGACTGAGGTAGTTTTAAGTGCTTATTCTCCTGAAAGGGGGTGGCTAGATCACAGGTATGCCTTCTAGAAATATGTTTGATTGGCATGATGAAAAGATTTAATTGAGCTGAGTGGTCTCTAAAAACAGTAACTTGATTTTTCTTAAATTTATTTCAACAAAATGTAACAGTAAGTAAGTCATCACAACCAGAACAGTAGAGAGGTTGTGGAGACCATAGGAGATTAACTTGTCTTGTGGGAATTTATAGACTCTGTTTCAGCTCTGAGAATGGAGAAGTTAGAGCTAAGGAACACTCCTCAATTACCACGTCACTAGAATGTGGGAATTATTTTTTTAAATTTTGTATTGGATATTTTATTTACATTTCAGATGTAATCTCCTTTCTCCATTTCCCCCTCACCCAGGAACCACCTATACCATCCTGCTCCTCCTACTTCTATGAGGATATGCCCCCACCCACCATCCCACTCCCACCTCCCCACCCACGATATCCCCCACACTGGGGCGTCGAGCCTTCCCTGGACCAAGGATCTCCTCACCCACCTATGCCTGACAATGTCATTCTCCCCTACATACACAGCTGGGGCCATGGGTCTCTCCCTATGTGCTCCCAGGCTGGTGGTTTAGATCCTGGGAGCTCTGGTTGGTTGGTATTGTTTCTCTCCTCATGGGACAACAAACCTTTTCAGCTCCTTCAGTCTTCTCTCTCACTACTCCATTGGGAACCCCATGATCAGCTCAATGGTTAGCTCTGAACATCCTCCTCTGTATATTTCAGGCTCTGGCATACCTCTAAGGAGACAGCTATATCAGGCTCTTGTCAGCATGCACTTCCTGGCATCTACATCAGCTTCTACCTTTGGTGAGTGCACAAGGAATGGATACTCAGGTGGAGCAGTTTCTGGACAGCCCCTCCTTTAGTTTCTGTCCCACGCTTTGTCTCCATATTTGCTCCCATGAGTATTTTGTTATCCTTTCTAAGAAGGGCCAAAGCATCCACAGTTTGTTCTTCCTTGTTCATGAGCTTAATGTGTTCCGTGTGTTACATCGTGAATATTGCTAGCATTTGGGCTAATATACAATTATCAGTAGTGGACACCATGGATGTTCTTTTATGATTGGGTTACCTCACTCAGGATATTTTCTAGTTCTATCCATTTATCTAAGAACTTCTGAAGGAATCACCATCCCTGACCTCAAGCTGTACTACAGAACGATAGTGATAAAAACTGCATAATTTTGATACAGAGACAGGCAAGAAGATCAATGGAATAGAATTGAAGATACAGAAATGAACCCACACACCTATGGTCACTTGATCTTTGACAAAGGAGCTAAAACTGTCCAGTGGAAAAAGGACAGCATTTTCAACAAATAGTGCTGGTTCATCTGGAGGTCAGCATGTAGAAGAATGAAAGTTGATCCATTCTTATCTCCTTGTACAAAGCTCAAGTCCAAGTGGATAGAAGACTTTCACATAAAACCAGATACACTGAAACTAATAGAAGGGAAGGTAGGGAAGACCCTCAAATAACTAGGCACAGGGGAAAAGTTCCTGAACAAAACATGAATGGCGTATGTTTTAAGATCAAGAATTGACAAATGGGACCTCATAAAATTGCAAAGCTTCTGTAAGGCAAGATCACTGTCAATAGGACAAAATGGCAACCAACAGATTGGGAAAAAGATCTTTACCAATCCTACATCCAATACAGGGCTAATCACTAATATATACAAAGAACTCAGGAAATTAGAGTCCAGACAACAAATAACCCTATTAAAAATGGAGTACAGAGCTAAACAAGGAATTCTCAACCGAGGAAACTCAAATGGCCAAAAAGCACCTAAATAAATGCTCGATATACTTAGTCATCAGGGAAATGCAAATCAAAACAACTGTGAAATTCTACCTCACACCAGTCAGAATGGCCAAGATCAAAAATGCAGGTGATAGCAGATACTCGTGAGAAAGAGGAACAGTCCTTCATTGTTGGATTGTAAGCTCGTACAACCACTCTGGAAATCAGTCTGGCAGTTCCTCAGAAAATTGGACATAGCATTACCTGAGGACCCAGCTATACCATAACTAGAAGATGCTCCAACATATAACAAGAACACATGCTCTATTATGTTCATAGCAGCCTTATTTATAATAGCCAGAAGCTGGAAAGAACCCAGTTGTCCTTCAACAGAAGAATGAATACAGAAAATGTGGTACATTTACACAATGGAATATAACTCAGCTATTAAGAACAATGAATTTGAGAATATGGGAATCTTGAGAAGTGTTTACTAATTACTTCTGTGGATCTAGGTCACCATAAGCATGATTGTAATCCATTCCCATCAAGATACAGAAGGCATCCTATAGGATATTATTAAGTAACTTTCAGCTTTTTACACACACCATATATACCTGTTTATATGTGGAAGTATTAAAAACCACCTGGACATTAGCTTGTTTAGTATGAGATCAGAATACTGATACTACTACTGGATAATTGCTCATGGATTTGCTGTCAAGGCTAATATCTATATACTGTTAAATTATGATGTATATTGATGTATATGAGTATGTGTAAATATGTATGTTTCTCCTATTTTCTTCCAACTACTTTTTGTCAACTTGCTAATTCATTCATTCAATTTAAAGTTTTTTTTAATTATGTATTGTGTGACTGTGTGTGGGTTGGCACATATATGTACAGAAGCCCAAAAGAGGGCATGAATTTTCTTAAGCTAGACTTAGAGGAGGTTGTGAACTACCCACTATGAGTGCTGGGAACTGAGTGTCAGTCCTATGCATCATCAGCAAGTGTTCTTAACTTCTGAACCAACCATGAAGCAACTGTTATCAACATTTTTCACACTGGGTGTATGTGTAAGTTTTAGTGTTAGAAATGTAACATTATTAGAAATGTGTAAGTTTGATGGTTGAAAGTTTATGTGCTAGAACCACTGGCTGATCTACCTATGCCTCAGCTTTTGTATCAGCAAATACGATCAACGTCATCTGTAATACTGAGGAATGCATTAAAAATATCTTATATATGATACATTTTTTCCTAATACTGACTTGTTTTATCAGTTCTCTGCCTAAGTTCCCCTGAGCAGGGTGATCACTTTCCTTATAAATCCACCTAAACCAATCAAGCTCGGCAAGATTGAAACATGTTCTCAGTAAAGGTCAAGATCCTGTTTCCTGGTCTCAATTCCAGTACCCAGTGTAATATCTCTGTCAATCCTGTCAAAAGAATGTCTGCCATGGCTTCAGTAGATTATTGAACTCTAGGAAGGAAAAATGTGGCTCCATTATCATTGAATTTATAACTCCTTGTGTGTTAGAAAAAGAGAAAGAAGAGAACAAGAGAGAGGGAGAGAGAAAGAGAGAGAGAGAGAAACACACATGCACATGTGTTCATGTAGGTACAAGAAGTGAATTGGGAGTTATTTATTAAAAATAAGACAAGTTTGAATGTTTCTATAAATTCCTTTTACCACTTTGAATGCTCTCAGCGTTGTTTTCTAATAAGAGGGATTTAGACCTTGAAATATAAGTGGAGAAATTTGAAGCATTTTAATGGTTATGTGTCCCTTGGTTTAGATTTGTCTGTGATATGGGAACAAATATGCTGTTTAATCTGAATGGCAATTAATATGTCTCATGTGATGTTTTGCATAAGATGCAACAGGCACCAATTCACCAGGGTTTCTCCCCTGCAAAAAATACTCATTGTTTTCTATTCCTGATCTCAGCTTCCTTTTTATCAACTGCACAGCACTGAGATCACCCAAGCTATTGTTGGGCTTGGATTAAACAGAATAATTTATGCTGTGAATTTATGATTTTTTAAAATGAATTCATGTGTTTGGATGTTTTGATCACATATGTCTCTGAGTACCACTTGTGTATCTGTTGCTCTCAGGCAAGATGAAGGAACTGGGTTTCCTAAAACTGGAGTTACTGCTAGGTTTTAGCTGTCACTTGGGTGCTGGGGAGCAAACTTGGGTCCTCTACAAAAGTATCCAGTGCTTTTAACCACTGAATCACCTTTCTTCCACACAATTTATGTTTTGGTCAGAATAGGAATCACACTCCTGTAGCAACAAACACATGCTAAAATCCCAGCATAATCATATCAGAAATTGACCACTTCCTAATTGATCAAAATTCAGAGTGTGTGTTGGGGTTGTGGATGTTCTTTTCTCAATCTTGGAACTGTGGCATTTGGAAAAGTGACTTTATGATCACTATAGGTGGAAAGAGAATTAAATGGCTACTAGAAGCACTTCTAAGAAACAGCCCAATAGGTGGCTATCACATGTAGTCTAACCTCAACTAAAATTGGAGACCCATGTGGATTCTATTTATAAACATGTTTTTGTATGCATGATAAGTGAGTGTAGTATATATAATAGATGTCTGTGTGTGTGGTATGTGTGTATATGTGTGTGTATGTTTGTGTGTGTATGTGGAGAGAGAGAGAGAGAGAGAGAGAGAGAGAGAGAGAGAGAGAGAGAGAGAGACTGGAGGTGCATATGTGCCATCACATATACGTAGAGATCAATCAGAGAACAAACAACCTTAGGGATACATATTCACCTTTCATCTTTGTTTGAGTCAGGGTCTTTGATTCATTGATGCTTACTCCAGCATATTAGGGCCCCAACCTTCTGGGGATCTTCCTGTCTGTCTCCATCTCACCCTCAGAAAACTAGTATAACAGGTGAATGGTATACCTGCCAGTTTTAGGTGTGATTTAAGGTCCAGGTTCGGGTTTCCATTCTTGCACAGCAAGAACTTTATGTGCTAAGCAGCTACCCAGATCCACATATGAGTCCTCATAACAAGGGACAGGATTTTCTTTTGATGGTGCAGAAGGTTACCTAATGAAGTCAGATTCTGAAAATAAATGGAGGTATTATTTCTAGTTTCTCTATATAATGGTAAAATTGTCTGTCAACTTTTCTTGGCTGAGCAACACCTAAGACATGATGAAAACATAACCACATTTATTCATGAAGATATTTCCAGAGACAGATGAGGAGAGCTCTCACCGTATAAATGATTTAACTTGTAGATGGATTAAAAGGTTGAATATATTATTTGTAGTGACAGAATTGTGGAAGGAAGATGGAGACTAACTAGAGGAAGTAGGTCAGTAAAGCTGTGTTCACTGCACAATGTAATTTGACACATCACTTCCTGAGACACTCATTTCTATTTCCTGTCCACCAGAAGGTCAATGAAGTTGTGTCCATTGAATAATAAAACTTGCCTCATCATTTCCTGTGACACTCATTTCTGTTTCTTGTCTACCATGCAGGAAGCTGCTCCACCATGCTTCCACACCATAAGAGATTGAAAGCTCTGAAATCATGAGCTTCAGTATTTTAGATATGGTCAAAACAATTATAAAATTAGCATAGAAACTCTACAGGATTTTGCCCTATGTTCATCTCATATAGATAAAGCTTTGTGGTTTAACATCTTGGAAAATATTATTTGTTACTGTCAATAACATTTAGCATCATACCCGTGATTCTTACTATGATGGTAGATATTGTAATGTCTCTCATATGACATCTATTCGAACAATGGGATTTTAAAATCTGTACTATTGAAAACCCAGCTACATAATTAGGAGGAATATTGCTTTATTTCAATGCAATTTAATCATTGCCTGCTTTATTTTAGCAATTATTTCTGGGATGGTTGAATTGGATAATCTGTGTTAGAACATGGGGAATATCTAAATAAGTAGCAATTAACTGCATCCCATTAAAATATAATGTGGGGAAGACAGGAAGACAGGTTTCTTGTGACTTTATGGAGCTTCTGGGGGAACAACAAGTCTACAAAGGTGTCAAAGTATGTGGACTTAATTTAAGATGCTTCATTCTGAACAAATTCATTTTTTCAGGAGTTTCTCTATACTGAATTCTATTAGTGTTCATTAACAAAATTCATTAAGGTAAAGGTAATAAGACCATTTGAAGAATAAGTATTGCTCGCTGGAGAGAAAATAGATGCATAAAATCTTGAACTCTTAACTAGTTTAAGAGATTTTTGTTAATTAACTAGAAGTTGTTTTATTTTTTCATGTCTTCTAAGGAAATGTAAGATTCATCAACTCTTACACATTTGCTTTGCTCTTCCACTACCTTACTCTGTTCCCATTCTCCATGGCTTTCCCTTCTTTTGTTACTTATAGTTATTCTCTTCTCTTTATATTCAGACTGACAGAAAGTCAATTTTAGAACTGCCAAAGAAGTAGGTCGTGATTTGAAAGTAGCAAAGCCTTTGTTTATACAACATATTTCAGGAGAAAGGATTAAATTCCAATAAATCAAAGGACCTAGAAAGGATATGAAAATTTAAGAATCACTTTTAATAAACATTTTGTTATCATTTAATACTTACAGTCAATGAATGAAAAAAAGTTTCCGTACAATTTTATGCATAAGAAAGACAGAGGAGGTTAAGGGAAATAGCTCAGTTGGTAACATGATTGCTTTATTACTGTGGAGATCTCAGTTTAAGACCTAGGACCCCCACAAAAATTATGGGTATCATAGCTTATGCTTGGAGTCCCAGTTATGGAAAGCCAGAAGCAAATAGATCCCTGGGGCTCACTGACTCTTTGTTGTAGCCGACTTGGTGACTTCCAGGCTAGTATGGAACTCTTGTGGACTGTGCTTGAGGAATAACTACTGTTTTAGCTTCCGAATGCATGGAAGTATAAGTACACACTACACATAATATGCATCTGCAATTAAATATGCATATACAGAGATACACGCACAGAAACACATGTACATGCTTACACATGCTCACATACACAGACATGCTCACACACATGCACAAACACATATACATGTGCATATACACTAATACATACATGCATGCATACATACATGTACAATCACATGCACATGGGCAAACACACAAAAACACACATTCATGAATCCACACACATGCCAGTGTTCATATACATGTGCTCACATATAGACATAAACAAATACACACACATTTGTACATACATGTGCATATGAATATGTACACATGCTCACCACACATATATGCACAAACACATGCACATGTGAACACACACAAACACACATCTACACGTACATGCACATACACATATACATGCACATGTGCACTCATATATACACTCTCACATAAACACACACACATGCACATACATGTAATTATGCACATGTAAATATACTTACACACATGCACACACAGATGCACATGTGGATACATACATGATCAGAGAACCTGCACATATGCACACAAACACATACTCATACACAGGCATATAGAGATGCACACACACGCACATGTAGATACACTCACATATACATGCACATATGCATACACACAAACACACACACATGCACATATGCACACATACATGTGCTGACATACATGCATACACACATGCATGTGCATACACACATGCACTCACACACATACACTCTCACACACAGAGGCATTCACACATATGTTGGGAGAGAGGGAGGAACAGACAATTCCTTTTCCAGTTGCTTTGATAAAATTCCTGACAAAATCAACATAATGTAGAAAGTTTATTTTGGCTTACCGTTCCAGGGAGATGGTCCACCACTGTGAGGATGATACTGCAGTAGGCAGAAAGTGCACCAGACATCGAACAAAGCAAGAGGGTGGCTGGTGCATATTGAATCTATACTTTAGAAGTAGAGTGAGAAAGAAATAGACATAGGCTAAAAAACCTCTATACCCACCCCAGCAGTGACTCACTTCTTTAGTCATTCTCTCTCTCTCTCTCTCTCTCTCTCTCTCTCTCTCTCTCTCCCTCATACACACACACACACACACACACACACACACACACACACACACATACACACACAAGGTAGGGGGAGGGAGAACAAGGGAGAGACACAGAGAGATAGAGACAGAGAAGAGAAACCAGTGTTTGTTCAATCTCAGGGGATGACTTGGTTCTCCCCTGGAAGTGCAAAGCAAAATGGGGCCATTTTCCTTCAATAAGTCTAAGCTTCTTCAAGAGCAAACATATACTTCCCTGTCTATCAGAACCCAGTACCAGCTGTAGTGCAGTCTTTAAAAGATACTCAGCTGACCCTTGAAGATCAGTGAGAAATCAACACACAGAACATTTTTATCTTGTTTGGTTCTTTTTTTCCCAACTATGAAGAATACTGAAAATAATATTTGAAAGGAAGAAAGAACAGAACAAATAGAACTAGCAAAGTTAGAGGACCCAACAAGAGTTTGACAAGAGTGATAGGGACTGTGAAGAGGGCAAGAGAACTTATATGTGGCTATCTCAGATAGTTGAGCTTCGATCATAAAGGTGCTAAGAAATTCAAGCATTTTCAATCTCTGTTATACAGGTTGTTTAAATGTAATTCAACAGCTAAGAAAAATTCAAACTTCAAATTACCATCAAACCTCTCTAAGATTTATAAAATGGACTCATTTTCTAATGTGTGTGTGTGTGTGTGTGTGTGTGTCTGTGTATTTCTATATGTATATATACACATTCAAGTGTAAGTATGTGGGCACATGAATATGTGTATGTGTTAGCCACAAATAAACAATAGGTAGCTTCCTCAATTAATTTCCACTATATGTTTTGAGACAAGTCTCTTAACTGAATGTGGAACTTGGCTGGGGTTCCTAGCCAATATGCTTTAGGAATCCTTATGTCTCTTCCTTCCCAGCTTTAAGATGCCTGACTTTTCACATGGGGTTTGTGGGACTGAACTCTGGTTCTTACACTTATGCTACAAGTGTTTCACCAACTAAAATGTCTCCCTCCATTTAAAGTAGGAAATCTATGACAGTAAAGATTCCAACAAATTAAATATAAACCTGGCATGATTTTTGGATTAATAAATGCATCAGTTTAAGAGAATTTTTATATGTTTAGTTAGGAATTAACTGTTGCATTTTATCTGCCAATAATATGTGATGCCATTATCCAGAATACCTATACTTTGTGGTTCTCTCCTGTTCTGATAAACTAAAGTCAGGGAGAACATTGATGCTATAAGTCTTTTAAGCAAATTCTTTCACAGGTTTCTGGTTTTACTTTATTTTTTTTAATTTTTCTAAATGGCTCCTTTCATTAAAAATAATCACAGGATGGTGTAGTTTTTTTTTCTCATTCATTTCTGTCTTTGTTCCATGGGCACAATAGACCACTCATGTATATTTAAAATACAGTGGCTCAAACATCTATCAATAGCATGCTGCATGTTCCTAGGGTAAATGTACATACCTCATCTACTTCTATAGCCTTCTCTGAACCTCACATAGAAAAAGTGGAGAACTTCATAACAAGTTTTGAGTATGTATTGTTTTAAACCCATGATATAAATTAAGTGTCTCCTTAGAAGAGAAGTTCTGTCTGGGGGTCAGAATCAAGTTGCAGATCTGATGGAAAATTTGAGTATTATTTATTAGGATAAATCTATTAGAAATTACATATCAGACAGAACACCTGATATTGTGGATTCAACTACCCAAAGATATAAACAATTAAAGCTACAGATCAGAGCTACACAGAGATCTAGAATTGGGATTCTGTTCAACAAAGAGGAAGGTCGTGGGACCTTAGTGGCATGCTGTACCAGCACCAAGTTATGGAGATTTTAGCCTCTGTCTAGGGCTGATTCAGTGGTAATATATGTGATGATCATTGTTTGTGTGGTTAGGTTTCATAGATAAGTGTAGAACTTAACAAAATACTGGGAGAGCATCCACAGTTAGATTAGGGAACTCCTCCTCTGCAAATCGTTGAGAGTCTATGTACCCCAGGATGCTTGATACTCACACATGAAATAATGCATAGGGCATGGACTAGTTTTGGCACAAGGTAGAAGCTGAGGTTTACTGAGAATGTGAATAAGGGAGGGTACTTGCATTGTGTGTCCTAGAGAGGAAAATAGGCCTGAGTGTATCCATAAAAAAATGATAGAGCATTTCTCTTGTATATCACCTGTGGGAGGGAAGCCCTTAGTTGACATAGGATGATGATTAGCCTGTGGAGGAAGCCCTTTAGGGACACATTCCTCAGAAGAGGCCTAGGTGAGCACAAGTGACAAGTTGTGCTTGAAACACAGAGGCGGGTCATCTAGTCTTATAGAGATGTGGATTTAATTCCTTGTGGCTAGGTGACTGAGACCATTAACTACGGATACTGCACTATGGCGGGTCAGTAAATTGGAATGTGTGGGCTGGTGCTGGTAAGATCTCAGAGCAGTCCAATTCCCAGTGACATAAGCTGCCAGCATCAGAGAGAGAGAGAGTGTGTGTGAAAGCCATGTTGATACAGTTCCAAGGCCACAGGAGAGTCATCTTTTTCCTCTGGGAAACATTCATCTTCAGAATGTGGAGGTGAACCTTCCTCCATTGTTGGTGGGATTGCAAGCTGGTACTACTCTGGAAATTCTGGTAGCTACTCAGAAAATTAGACATAGTATTACCTGAGGACTTAGTTATACCACTCTTGGGCATATAAGATGCTCCAACATATAACAAGACACATGCTCCATTATGTTCAAAACAGCCTTATTCATAATAGCCAGAAGCTGGAAAGAACCCAGTTGTCTTTCGACAGAGAAATGGATACAGAAAATGTGGAACATTTATACAATGGCATATTGATCAGCTATTAAAAACCAATGACTTTATGAAATTCTTAGACAAATGGATGGAACTAGAAAATATCATCCTGAGTGACATACCCCAATCACAGAAGAACACACATGCTATGCACTCACTGATAAGTGGATACTAGCCCAAAAGCTCAAAATATCCAAGATACAATTCACAGACCACATGATGCTCAAGAAGAAGGAAGACCAAAATGTGAATGCTTCAGTCCTTCTTAGAAGGAAGTACAAAATACTCACAGGAGGTAGAAGATGGAAGGAACTTGGAAGGAATGGAGGAGGAGGGGGAAAGAGGGGGCAGGATCAGGTATGGGAGGAGACAGGGATGATATTCAAAGGGTCAGGAATTTGAACAGTGGTGTGTAGCAATGAGGGATGGGGAACTCAGGGTAACCACCAGCAAGTCCCAGATGCCAGGAAAGCAAGAGACTCCTAGGACCCAACAGGAATGAGGTTAGCTGCAATGCCCAACAAAGAGGAGAGAGAACCTGTAGAGACCATATCCAGAGGTTAGGCAAGGGTCCGTGATGGGGAATGGGGCCACCCACTCATCTTTAATTTTTTAACCCAGAATAGCTTCTGTCTATAGGAAATATGGGGGGAAAACATGAAGCAAGAGACTAGAGGAAAGGCCATCCAGAAACTGCCCCACCTGGCGATCCATCCCATATATAGACACCAAACCCAGACCCATGGCAGATGCCAAGAAGTGCTTGCTGACGGGAGCCTGATATAGCTGTCTTCTGAGAGGCTTTGTCACATCCTGCCAAATACAGAGGTGGATGCTCACAGCCAACCATTGAACTGAGCATGGGGTTCTTAATGAAGGAGTTAGAAAAAGAACTGAATGGGCTAAAGGGGTTTACAAACTCATAGGAAGAACAACAGTACCAACCAACCAGAGCCCCATCCCCTGCCAGAACTCCTAGGGACTAAACCACCACCAAGAGAGTACATGGAGGGACCATTGCTCTAGTCACAATGTTGCATCAATGGGAGAAGAGGCCCTTGGTCCTGTGAAGGCTTGATGCCCCAGTGTAGGTGAATGCAAGGGCATGGAGACAGGAGTGGGTGGGTGTGTTGGGGAACACCCTCATAGAAGCAGGGGGAGGGGGAATAAGATAAGGGATTTCTGGGTAAAATCTGGGAAAAGGGAACATATTTGAAATGTAAATAAAGAAAATATCCAATAAAAAAAGTGTCATGGCCTTGTCACCTATGCTGGTGTATTCCTTAGTGATGCAGCTGTATTTAATAGGTCATGCATGCTCCTGTGAGCAATCCCTCACCCACAGTTCAATAAGTAACCTCAGCAAACTCAGTTGCCAACCAATTTGGACTCTGCTGGTATTTTTACACTGATCTGTTGTCAGTTTTGTACCTAGGCTGAGTAGATGTTTTTTATATATCCCCCCTACCCCATGCCAAATACTGTCATACAACAGCAAATGTGCCCTTTACCAAAAGAAAGGAAACCTGCTGAAAATGTTGTTCTGCTGGGAAACGCAATCCCATAAAATGATATGCTCAAAGGACAGGCTTGAACAAATATGCCCACTACAAGGGGATTATTAAGATGTCCAGACTGCATAGAGAACAAATAAATAAGCAATGTAAAACTCATTTGAGGCTCTTTCCATAATATGTTGTCAGAGCATTAATGGGTTTACACACACACACACACACACACACACACACACACACACACACAGGCTAAACTCCTAAGATGAGAAATACACATTAAAGACTCAAGACGGATCTCTTGGCAAAGTACTTAGCTCATAAGCATAAACACCTGAATTCAGTTCCAGAGCCCCTGCATAAAAAGGTGTAGAGGTAGGTGCTTGAAAGGTCTGGGTTAGGAAGCAGAGGCTTACTAGTTAGTTAGTCAGTATAGGTAAACTGGTAAGTTCTAGGTTCGGTGAGAGAACCTTTCTCAAAAAAAAAAATGAGGTGGAGAATGATTAAGGAAGATATCCATTGTTAGCCTCTGTTCTCTGTTCTTCCTCCCACCTCTCTCTCTCACACACACACACATACACACACTCTCTGTCACACAAGAAGTAGACAAAAAACCGACAAAGCCAACAAAGTTTCCCCTCAGAGAACCAAAGTTCATAGAACTTCTCAACAAATTCAGTTATTCATATTTCCACTGTTAGTTTCCACAAGTAAGAAATACACAGCCCGGGGAGTGTATAATACATTGCTATTTTAATTCTGGTTTGAATTCCATCTTTATTACAATGACACACAACTGGTTTTGGCTACACGTCTCCCTGTGATAAGGTTGCTGAACAAAAACATAGATAATTTAGAAGTGTCCAAATTTTGCAGAGGTTTACAAGAACAACAGAAAAAAAGCAATCTTCTCCCCACTGCTTATTTTTAGAACGTGTCCTTAAATTTCAGAGTTTGTCATTATCTTTCCAAGAGCTTATCTGTATTGACCTTTCCTATCCATTTTTTTTTTTAACATCTTAAAAGCTTCAATCATATCTCAACTCTTCAATGTCTTCTCTCCAACTATTGTAATTTCAGTTTTTCTGGCTTTCAGAAGTAATATAACCTCCTTTCACATTTATCATTCTGGTACCGTCAATCCCTTCTGCCTCCTCAATGTCTTTTCAGTGACATTATTCCTTTCTCTACTGAGGGAGATTGTCTCAAATGGCAAGTCACCGAGTGTACTTAATCAGCTACCATTACAATGCCTGGCTTCCCAAGACATGTTTGTAGCCCATTTCATAAATTTATTGTTCTTAAAAGCAAACCTAATTTTGCAATGAAACTATCCAATCCCCTTTTCATCAAAAACCAAGGTAAAATATGTCTTTGGTGTAAACAGTCCTATTGAACTGCTGAGATCTAATTGGAGTTACTTCACACTCTCTTCTCTGAAACCATTCCTCTTGGACTTCTTATTACAGTGGGTATAGCTTTGATCCATTCCCAGTTCTCTTTTGTACCTCATTTCTTTGTTATTTTGTTTCTCTTTAACCAGAGCAGGCTATGACCCATTGCCCATGTTGTACTGTGCACACAGCAATTTATGTATAGCATGTGTCGTTTATACATAAAATACCTTAAAATGCCCAAAGGATGAGGCTTCTGCCAAGGCTGACAGCCTTGTTCAAGATCATGTGTTGCATTCACTCTGACATTTGTTTTTCACTAAGCCAAGAGTCTGAAACTAGATCTTTCAACAGTGAGTCTAGCATTGGAATATTACTAGGTTCCTGATAAGATAGGAAGACTCTCGTTTTGTGGGTAACAGAATGTTTTTGTGCTATTTGCATTTATTTGCATGATTATTTCAAAGGGTCAGTACTGAAGTATACAAGTTAAAATGTGTTAAAGTTACTGAGATTTACATGATATTTTTGATGGTTTTTTTTTTTTTTTTTTGAATGGCTTAGGGCATTTATTACCACCTGAAACTGAATGCTAAATGTCAACTTTCCTTTTTCCATTTTCATCACCTCTATGACCTCTCTCAACCAATTTTTCCTCTAGCTTCATTTGTATATGAATACTAGCAATTTATATTTACATATTTAAATAGAATATTTAAACAGGATATAAATACCATAGTGTTCACTTAACTCTGATTTCATTTTTTTTTATATAATTTCAGTGTCCCTTGGTCAACAACAGTCCAAAAATATTAAATGCAAAAACTTTAAACTATTCCTAAAGGATAAATCTCATGCTATACTGAATATTAGGGTGGAATCTCAATGTATTCTTTCTGCCTTATTCTACTCAAGACATGCATCATCCTATTGTCTATCTTACTCATGTATACACAATCTACTTGCTCAGTTACTTAGAGGCCATCTTACTTATCATATGGACTATCATGTCATTGGTTTAGATTGCCTGTCATCACTGATTGGCCCCTATGCGGTAGAATAGTATCATTTAACATGGTAGACATCACACTCCTCTTCATGTAGCTATTGTCTCATCTCACTATATCAACTAGAGGAAAGTTAATAATAGTTTGGGAAAGACCATGCTCTCATAATTTTTATTATGGTATACTGTTATAATTATATCTACCCTTGTCATTAGTCTGTCACTGTGAATAATTTCTAAATTAAGCCTGATCCCAGATATGTTTCCAAAGAAAAATCAACTAATGTTGTATTTGGTCTTTTCTTGGCTTTGAGAAAAGAGTCTTATAAATGCCCTCAGATTTGACTTTTACATGTGAATTCCAATTTTTTTTTAAAAAGTTGATGCAAAACTAAATTTACACAGAGTTATGAATGGAGTGGAAGGGGCGGGGGATAGGAAAAGCCTAATGTTCACCTATCAAAATCTATAGCAGGGAAGCATGTAAAAATCTTGGTACACATATCTTCTCTTAAATCTAATAATACCAACTGTATCCTGCTCATTTTAAAAGAGGTCAGAAGATGTATCTGAAGAATGAATAGAATAATATTCAAATAGTATAGCATTGAAAGTATAGTATTCAAACCCAATGTGTCTGGCTTCAAAGTCGATGGCATTCCCACTGAGCTTTAGGTACGAATCCACAATAATAATGTCTTGAGTAGCAACCAGGACCTGGCTTTTTAACCCGCCCATCAATATGCATTGTCTTCTGTGTGTGAGATTTAGAAAGAGCAAAAAACAATCTTCCAGATCAGGAACTTTTGGGCTGGGGTGATGGCTCAGCTGGTAAAGTGGTGTATGCACTTGTATGAGTATGGCTATGAGTGTTGTTGTCCAAACAAGCAGTTTTCAGGTTTAGTGAGGGACTCTGTCCAAAACCAATGTAGAGGGCAATTGAGAATGACATGGGACTTTGATTATGGTTTCATGTGTGTCACACATGCTCAGAACTAAGTGGATAAATTAACAAATAATGACAAATGAACATTTTTCATGCTTTGGAGAGAACAGAAGACAGAGAAAATGAGAGCTCGCCATATAAAAACCTGTCTGTGGGGAACAGAAAGTACAGAGAAGCTCTTTAGACTCTTCACCCAAGTTCACTTGCACCTGGGTCTGCTCTACAAAGTTTAAAAGAAAATTAGACTTATCTGCCAATCTTGGACGAAGAGTCTTGGCTCCTAGGTGTAATTCCTCCCAATGCAGAGCAAGCTGTGTTGTGATAAATAGTAAGTGGGGTTTCTTTCCACCTTACATCATTTAGTTCCCAAATCAAAGATACCAAATCTCTAGTTTATAATATGCCTTAAAAATGCTAGAGCTGGGCAGCTTTCATCCCTCTATGCTATTTTGTCTACTTCCCTGTCAATAACCCCAAAATATAACTTGCCATGTTCCACTTGGGCTGGCCCTACTCCAACTGTGTTGCCTTCATGGCCATATTCTCATGATCAACCTACCCCATGGCATCTTCTTATCTCTTTCTCTCTCCTCTCCTCCTTGTGGTCTCTGAGTCAAACCCCAAACCAAGCAACCTAAGCCCTGCCTGCCTACATCTTTTCTACCCAGCTATCAGCTGTGAGCATCTTTATTCAACCAGTAGTTTCAAATTAATGAACAAGCATCATTAATTTGTATAGCATCATTTGGTGTGTATGAGGATCTGGTATATGTGTGGGGACAACCACATCTTGAGAAGCCAGTGTTTCGCACTAGAATACAAGCAGCATCAGACCAATCCACTACAAAAGCTGCTCTGCCCGGCAGACAGGGCCACCTAGGATAGGCCTGAGATCACACCATTTTAAGCAATTTATTTATTTCTTTGCAACTTCCCTGCTGCGTGTTCCTCTGAGTGTTACTTCACTTGGCCAGATAGTGTGTTAACCATAAAATGAAGTGCTAGGGTTTGACAGGTTGGGTTTTCCAGAAAGTGTGAAGAAATACTTGTGGATTGGTGAGATGTGTGAAAAATGTAGCAATCAAAATATTGGCTATCACTTGTAAATGGACACTCTTCCAGGGAGTGTGTTTCCTTTCAAAGTTCTCACCCTCTCCTGTGACAGACGGAGATAATATATAATAGTTTAAGGTGTTAGAAGAGAAAATGATCTGAACCTGTTTACTTGTGTAGCTGAGACCTTGCAAAAAAGACTATGAAGAGGCTGGGTAGATAAGTGGTTGTCTGCATGGGTTAGTGTGTGTTTGTGTGTGTGTTTGCATGTGTGTATGTATATGTGTGTGCACATATGTGTGTACGTGTGTTAGTGTATATATGTGTGTATGTGTGTATGTATATGTATGTGTGCACATTTGTCTGTATGTGTATGTCAGTGTATGTGTGCAGGTATATGTGTACATTTGTGTATATGTCTGCATGTGTGTATGTATATGTGTGTCCATGTGTGTGCTAGTATATGTGTGCATCTACATATGTATATATGTGTGCATGTGTCTGTATGTGTATGCTAGTGTGTGTGTGTATGTGTGCAAGTATGTGTTTACATTTGTGTGTATACACATTTGTGTATACATTTGTGTGTACATTTGTGTGTGTGTGTGTGTGTGTGTGTGTGTATGTGTACACATAAGCCATGGTGTGGTACAAGTGTGGAGGTTAGAGTACACCCTCCCATTCTATCTTGTTTGATGCAGGGTTTGCTGTTCATTTCGAGCGAATAATCAGAGTAGCTGACCTGTGAGTTTCCTGGGGATTTTCATCTCCTTCTTCCACCTCTGTTTAAGAGGGCTACAATTCTAGACTTTCACTACAGCTTTCAGCTTTTATGTAGGTTCTTGGAATCCAAACTTAAGTTTCCACACTTAACAGCAAAGACTTTAATCCACTCAGATGACTCCAAAGCCCAAGTGTTTTGCTTATAATCATGCGATTTGTCTTGAAGGTGAATATTTTTCATGCAAATATATTTTTGTATGTTGTTCCTCATGAATGACAAACCTAGAGAAATACTCACAGACATGACTTACCCAAGCTCCATTGCAGCTTAAAGACCTACTAGTAATTTCAACACAACTTATTTTATTTGTAATGTATTTTAATAGTGTCTATATAACCACTTGCTACTGTAAAAAACATCTTGTATCACGAGTGTATCTTAAATTGAAGTTAACAACATAGTGTCACTAATCATTTTGCATTCCATAGGCATATTGTATGAAAAAGAATTAAAAACATACTAAGCTGCGTCATTTATGTTGCTTTAATGGATTTAAATATATTGACCAGTTATATTTATAAAGGAACTCAGAGGAAGGTTATAGGAACCTGATCAGAGATAAAGTTTATGAAATATGATTGTTTATATAACAGCAGTACTTTATTAATTGTAAAAGATAATCTGAAATTTTATAACAGAACAACCAGCAACATACTTTATTGCACACAAATACTTCCTCTTCTGTGCTCAGGGAGTTGAGTAGTTAAAGGGTTGCTTTGTTGTTCCCCAAATGAGAGCACTATATTCATATCCTGACTTTATTTGAAAATGAGGCTCAACGTTGGCCCAAGACACTGATTTAAATAATGAAAATATACAAAGTTAAATGAAAAGCTAGTCTTTGGAATAATGAAAATGATAGAATGATGGTTCAGGCAACAAGAAAAAAGACCTTATGTATACAAACAGTCCTGATTTCATTTCTGTAGCTGTGATAACATTCCCTGACAGAAAAAACTCTAAGGGAAAAAGGGCTCATTTGGATTACAATGCTGGGTTAAAGTCTATCACTACATTACAGACAAGTCAGGAACTTAAAGCATTTAGTCATACTCTTTGCCAAGTCAGAAAATGAATACATGTGTGACCATTAGCAGCCCCTTTATTCTCTTCATATATGGTCTAGGATTCATTGCCTAGGGAATGTGTTACCCACTGGTAGCACATAGATGGATTCCTCTATCATTTAACACAATAAGATATCCCCTACAAATATGTCTACAGGGCAACTGGTATAAACATCTCCTCACTGAGTCTCCTTTCCCATGTAATTCTACAGTGTGTCAACTTAAAATTAAAAGGAACAGTTATGCCATCCTCAGTGAATCAAAAGTATAGAATACTGATCATGACAATAACTGTAACATCTAAAAGAACTAAAAGGCAATGAGTGGGAAATGAGCTGAATTCCATAAAGTCAGCATCAAAGTTGTTACCTTCACTACTATTGTTAGAGGTATCAGAGCCAAGAAATGGTATTATATTTCTGTAATACTGCAATGTAGAAGAATCAAGATATATGGTATTATTTCCGGGGACAATTAAAAGTTAGAATTGATTCAGAATATTCGAAGAGTAGCTTATATTTACTAATTTAAAAAGATTTATTCATTTATTTTATTTTGTGGGTAAGAGTGTTTTGTCTGCATGTATGTATGTATGTATGTATGTATGTATATGCACCATGTGTGGGCCTGGTGCCTACAAAGGTCAAAAAAAGCATTGGACCTCCAGAACTGTAATAATGGATATTTGTGAGCCACATGTGGATGCTGGGATCTGAATCTGTAAGACTGTGATGAGCCTTAGCTACTGGGGAACGCTCCTTTCCCAGCCCCCAGTGAACCATGTGGAACCAGAGATCGATGCAAAAGCAAGAGGAGTTTATTGTTCCAGTGCACTGGGGTTGTCCTGCATCCAAAGAAAGGGCAACAACCCTGGGCACTCGTTCAGCCAGTTTTTATACAGTTTTCAGGGGTAGAATAGAACAACAACCACTAGGCACAATGTGATTGACAGAACAGTGTGACTTTTAAACTGATTGGTCCTTAGGGAATGAGTAGCAAGTGCTTTCCTAGTCTGGGGGTGGAGATGGTCAACAGTCTGTCTCCCCTGAAGGTCTATCCACCCTGAGAAATGTGCTCTGGGCTTCCCTTATCTGCAGGTGGTCAGCAGCTGGTCCCTTCTGTGGCCTCTCCCTTCCAGATGGGAGGGGTGCCTACGTGCTTTAATACCTCTCTCTCTTTCAGGGGAAAAGGGGCCTGGTAGAATGTTTGAAAGGCTCTGAGCTGACCTCTTCAAACTTTGGTCTTCTGTTACAATGGAAAAAAAGTGTAGTTAATCTATGAGCCATGACTTTGACCCCAATAGCCCAAGTTTATTAAACAAAATTTGATGAACCTTGACAACAAGCAAAAGACAGAGTTATTGTCTAGTTACTGGCTACCTATACATTTGTAAAGAATATATTTTCTTACAAGAAGTTCTTACGTTCTTGTTTGCTGCTGTGTTTGGAAATGAGATCTGGGTTTATCCAACCCTAGCAAAAATCCAGAATATATTATAGCTGTGGGTCTGAGATTCATGAACCCCTTGGACCTTGATGGAGGGAGTGTAAAGCAAGTCCCTGTGAAGATGTTCACAGTCCTGGGTGTGTTGAACTTAAATTCTAACTATGTGCTAGCAAGGGTGAGTGCTAATGAAAACCCTAGACCCCCTCAAAAGAAAGAAAGTCATAAGAGAGATCCAGCTGATGGACAGGATGAGGGAGAAGAAGCCTCAGGGACTCTGGTAATAGAATGTGATTTGATATTACAACTTTTATATTGGAATCTATATATGGTCTCCTAGGTACCACCAGGACATCTGTTGAAGAAAAAATTTGCTGTGGTGTCTTACATGAAGTTACTGTGATAGATACTAAGCCATAGCAACTTCACAAGGCATGGCTCAGCAGTGGTCTTTTTGAACGATGGGCACTGGGCTGGGCTGTGTCTGAAAGAAACAACTTTGATGCTCAGTAAATCTACAGCCAAATGTCTACCCATGGAGGTCATCTACTGTAGTTCAAAGATAGTGCCATAACAAACTATCTGAGAACAGTTGTGTTGAAACAATACATTTTTTAAAAAGGAAGATAGTTCTACAGTTTTCATGGCCAGGAGTCTCAACACTAAGGCATCTACTACACACTCAGTGTCTGGTGAGAGAAGGCTAGGCATTCACATGATAGAAATAGAAAGACTACTACCTCAAGCCCCATTCATGAAGAGCCTACAATCCTCTCAGGTTGTTTAGCCTTTAGTGGTCCTCTGCAAGAGCAACAAGTGTTCTTAACAACTGAAGCATCTCTCTAGTTAAGAAGTCCTTTCCTCTGTAAGTTTCTTTTTATCAGGGTGCTTTAGGACAGCAATAGGAATGAAAATGTAACACTGCTAAATTTTATTTGATTTTAATTTTCAAAATCTAGTTTATCTTATTGTGTATGTTATTGTATGTTCATGTGTATACAGGTATACATGGATATATGGATACATGTGTATACAGGTATACAGGTGCACATGTATACATGGAGACTAGAGATGAACTTTAACTGTCATTTCTCTGGCATAATGCTGGGCAACCTGTTTGTTGAGACACATTTTTCCTGAAACTCTCTGTGAATTACTTTGCCTAGTCAGTCAGCAAGCTGTGAGTCCTGCCCATCTCCACCTCCCAGCACCGGGATTACCTGAGTGCTGTTATCCCTACCTTCCTTCTTTTTAATATGAATTCTGGGGAACAGATTCAGATCCTCGTGCTTACAATGAAAACATTTTACCATCTGAGCCATTCATCATTCCCTTGAGGACCTTTCAAAACAGGATGCTGGATCTGGTGAAACATTCCCTTTGCCCACAGTTGTTGCTCATTCAGCCCAGGATTAGTTAGTTGGTTTTGGCTTTATAGTCTTTCAATACACCCTTGCTCAGACAACCAAGTGTTTGTTGATTGATTTCACTATGACTGAGTGGGTGCATCAGGCCTTAACCTCAAAAAACAATTGCTTTTTCCATGCTGTCCTTGCTTCATTGTCTTGTGCCAACTTTTAGGACTGTAGAGCAAGATAAAAGGTTTTATAAACCCCTTTTGCTTAAAGCAGATTCTATAAATAGTTCTGTGTTTCTATAAAAGTAGATATTAAACACAAGTGAGAATTATAGTCTAGTAAATATGCTCAAGTTCTAAGTAGCTTATAAACATAAAAACATCATCCAATCATTCATATATATTTATATATACACATACATATACACATATATACATATATATGTGTGTATATATATATGTGTATATACGTGTATATGTATGTGTTATATGTATACAAGTATATGTATATATCTGTATATAAACTAGCTAAATATGTACTTATATATATTTTTACATGTACATATGATATATATATATATATATATATATATATATATATATATATATATATCAAAGAAAATTAGCAGGTTGTAATTGTGTGTGTGTGTGTGTGTGTGTGTGTGTGTGAGTAACAGTAACAAAGAGTGAGACAATCAATTTGGAAAGCAGTGGGAAGAGGATACAAGAGGAGTTGAAGAAGGAAGAGGGGAATGATGTGAATATATGAGAATACATTACCCATATAAAATTTCCAAAGAAGTTTTAAAATGAATTCTTGAAAATGTACACTCCTGGTACTACTAACATATTCTTAGGGTTCCTCATTAGAGTTTTCTGCTCTGTAATCTACAGTCTTGTGTGAATGTACCCCCCCCCCATATGTTTGAGTCTCCTTGGAAAGCTAGACACTGCTTTGTTTAGAATATTTTGTAGGAAAGGGGCTGCCACCCTTCGTAACAGTAAGGACCAGAAGCTTTCTTGGGATGTGGACAAACTCTCTAGACAGAATCTTTGTAACTGTTGCAGTTTGATTTAGTACATGGGCTCACATTTCCCTCATTATTTTTTTATTACAGAGAGGATAAAAGGCAAGGGAAGAAAGATCAAAAGCTAATTAAAAGTAATCAAATATTTTTTTCTAAGTTTTATACCTGACAGCAATTTTGGCTCACATCACTTGTAACATTTTGAAATCAATGTTTGGTGAAATGATTCCTCTGATCCTTATTTGTGTTTTAATGATTTTTCATATAGATAATGTGAGAGGGGAGTTTATGTGTGCTCTTGACAGCAGGCCTAATACAACTAACAATTAACATACACAGATTATTTGTTTTATATCGTGAAATACCAAGTGCATTAAAACTATAATGTAAATGAATGTTTAACATATTGCAACAAAATAAAAATTTATATCACATTCTATAGGAGATGTTGCTGGTTTACAAATTACTGAATTTATTCCCTCAACAAGACATAGACCACACTATATTCCGAGTGCAAATTGCTAGACTTTAAGAATTTAAATAATGAGAAAATAAGGTACCTATCCTTAAGAATCCCAGGAACATCATATCATTTAACCATTATAAAGCCACTAAATTATTTTCCACAGCATTGGGCTTTGTTACATAATAAATTTGGTATATATGTGTTTACACGTGCTGTATGTGCACGTATGTATGTTGTTTGTGCATGCACATGTGTATATTGTTTTTGTGCATATGTGTATACACATACATGTATATGTGGAGACCAGAGAAGGATGACTGGGTTCCTGCTCACGTTTTCTAAGGACAGGGTCTCTAACTGAACCACTAGCTAGGTTAGCAACCAGCCTTGGCAATCCTTCTGTCACTTCTGTTATAGGTACATATGGGCACACCCAGTTCTGAAGGTGTGTTTATAATATCCAACTCTTAAGCAGTTCACAATCTCCCCTGTCCTATTACATAAAATTTTTTATACTTATATGCTTCACTGAATGTACATTTAGTGATTTTTAAAAATAATCTCCTCACATTGGGGATGACTCATTGTATAACCCTGGCTTTTATACATGTGTGTTTGTACAAGTGTTTCATGTACTGCTCACACACAGTACTCAGCAGTTTCTTCCCCTTCCTTCTCATCATGCCGCTCTGTTCCCCAGTTTTGCTTTTACTTTCATGTTATGTGTACATACATGATTTTACATGTTTATATAACATTCAGGGCTTCCAAATGAAAGACAAATATACTTCTTTTTCTCATATAGACTTAATATAGTCATCTTCACTTCTATCTCTTTTCCTGTACAGAGTATTCTTTATTCTCCTTTATAACTAAAAAAATAAAATTCAACAGTGCGAGTCCATGACAGTTTTCCCATTCTTTCCTTTGCTGTTGGATACCTAGTTGGTTCTGTAACTTAGCTATTTTGAATGGCACTAATGTACACACTCATGTGTGGGTATCTTGGTGACATGTTTTTAGTTCTTTGGACTATGGACCTGAGGAAGGAACCCATGGTAATCCCTGCAGGATACATGCCTGTGTGCCAGAAACACATACATAACCCAGGAGACTTGGGGACATCCAGATGACCACCAACACCGTTTTGCTTCCCATTTCCTCCCTTTCTATCTCAGTTTTCATCTTTTGCAAATTACTCACAAGCAAATTTAACCATGTCAAGATCAAAATGTGTATAGGAATTCAACCTGGACATATTCTTTCCTTCACATACTCATCCCTCATCTTCCTTCCACCTATGCACCTTTTTAGTATGCTGAAGCCCTTGTTCCTTTCTTGATTATTCTGCACATAGTTGAAGCATCACATCCTTGACCCTTCTAGACAGCTATGATTTGCATGCCCTTGGTAAGCTTGATCCCATTAAGTGTTGTAACATGGTCTTTATGACCCTTTGTGAATTGAAAGTTTGGAATGACTCCAGACAGGAAAGTCAGCCATATATGTTGATGTTCTAAACATATATTCCTGGCACATAGGAGCTACTATAAACATATTTATTTAATGAAGTCACATAAGGAAAGTTTTCTTATGTAAACCAAAAAAAAAAAAAAGGTAGGGGAAACAAAACAACAACAAAACATTGAAAACTAACAAACAAACAACAACAAAACCCAACAATAACAAAAACCAAAACCTAAGGTTTCACTTGAAATCCAAATTAAATTCTTCTTCCTGGTGTTTCTAGGAAGTGATGGCTGATATGTCAGGAACTGGATTTTTATGATTACTATCCCAAATGATGTTACTTCATTCAGATTATTTCAACCTCAAGAGGATCATTTATCCACTTAAGCATGGATGTTGTAAGCTCAAGAAGCCAAAGAGCCTTGCCTTATATGACTTTATGTAAATGTACCTGAAAACCATCAAGCACATTCTCAAGTGTAGCATTGAAGTGTGAAAACATATGCCCAGAAGGCACAGACTTACCACATGGGTGTCTCAAGATCAAGAACTGTGTTCTCTGCTTCTCTTATTATTGTTGTTTGCTCTCACTGTTAAACAATAATGGACTTTTGGAGCATTACTCAGCTTTCCACCATTATTTTTAAAAATGAGATGAATCAACTTGAAATTTCGGATGTTTTCTTGCATGATTTATTTGTTCTGCCACTTTGCTGTCTATGGCTAGAGTGGTCATCTCGAGAACAGCATGTAGTCAGTAAGCTGAGCTGCCCACCTCAGTGTGATGTAACAATGAAAAAAAGAACCAAGATCCTAATGCCTCCTTCAAGATCACATCACTCAGACTAGAAGATTTCTCATAGGCTTTCATAGACCTCCATGCTTTCATCTTTTTTTTTCCGTTTATATTTGTGTGTGTGATGTGTGTATGCATGTTTGCATGTGATGTGTGTGTGTGAGCATGTGTGTGTCTATGTGTCTCTGTGTGTGATATAGTCATGTGTATGAATGTTTGAATATTTGGGGGCATACATGCATATGGAAATTTATGTGGAGGTCCAATATTAATGTCCAGAATTAAACTTGATAGTTCTCCTCCTTATTCATTGATATAATGTCTCTCATGTATAGTCATTCTTGCCATCCAGACTGTCTTTTGAGGTTGCAATCACGGATGAGCTAACATGACCACCAAGCACATATGTGTGTTCTTGGGATCTGAACTTTGGTCCTCATGCTTGCCATACAGTCATCCCCCTAAACCTAGAACTCACTTTTTTTCAAGTACTTGAATTCTTTTTATTTTTATTTATTCTTTTCTCATACATTACATCCCAACTGAAATTTTTTCTCCATTCCCTCCACCAGTAACTGCCCCCAACCTCCACTTTGCACTAGTTCCAACTGTCTCCATATCCCCTCAGAAAAGAACAGGTTTTTCAGGGGCATCAATTAAATATGAGATAATAAGTTACAAAAAGATCAGGCACATATTCTCACATTAAGGTTTGAAGAAGAAACCCAGTAGGAGGAAAAGTGTCCCAAAGGCAGGCAAAAGAGCCAGAGACTCCTGCTCCCATGGTCAGAAATCCCACAGAACACTGAGCTACACAACCACAGCATATATGCAGAGGACATAGGTCAAATGAGGTTTGTATGTTTGGGGGTAGCTGTAATTTCAAATTCTGCTTCCTTCCTCAGGATGCCCAGGTGCCTTTGCACACTAGGCTGGAAGGATGAATCAGAGCCTGGAATGGGTGGGGTCTGCAGGATCCTGATTACCTAGGAGTGAGTTGAAGTGAGGAGGCCTTCTTCAAGGATTTTAATGTTACAGTTCTTTTAGATAAAGGAGGCTTTCTCCAATGATCTTCAGCGAAATAGCTTGTGAGCATATACTTTATTGGGGGTATAAAAGGCAATATACGAACCTTGGAGTTTAAGGTCAGAGAAGGGGAAACCCTGCTAGAAAATGGAGTCCTCCATTTTGCACCAAGCTCAGACATGATAGAATGTGACCTTAAATAACAAAGTTTCCCAACTGTCAAATCCCTAAAGGCTCCCTGATGTCTATAAGCCCTCTTGAGTCCCAGTCAGCTGTGAGCTGTGTTCTGTGGTACCCTTGATTTTTCTGACACTTCCAATCCTTCCCTCACCTCTTCCACAGGAGCCCCTGAGCTCTGTCTAACATTTGAATGTGAGACTTGCTCCCATCAGTTACTGAATGAAGTCTCTTTGATGACAACTTTTGCTGGGCTTTGGTTGACAGCATCATGCAGGCATGACAAACTATAAGTTGAAGGTTTTATAGCAGGGTTGGTGTTCCAATCTTTCATTCCTTATGGCTCCCACCACGGCCAAACACAACCACCAGACTAGGACCAACATGAAATTTTAAAAATGGCTTTTCAGGAACATTCTCCCATCTGTAACAATACCTAAAATATTGCTTATTTTTTAGGAGACATTGGTGTCTCATACAGTACCTCACAAGAGTCTTCTGTGGAACTGGGAGTGTTCTATAACTTAATGCTGTTGTTATATGGATGTAAATGCAGGTGTGGCACTAGAGACAAAAACATGTATAGAAATAGAGATGGAAGGACAATAGCAGATAGGCAGGTGGTAAATAGATGGGTGATTCATGATAAGTAGGCAGGTGACAACTATATAAATGATACAGCTATATAAATGACACAGAGAGAAGTAAAGACAGACTCAGTTTTTGGTGTCTCAATATCACTTTTGCAAGCATAGCTTCAGTGGTCTAAAAATCTTCCAGTAGACCCACTTGCTCAAATTCCCCCTCTTCCCTCAACCCTCTAGAGAACAGTTCTTTGGACAATTGGAGAACATCACCCACATCTGAACTCATAGCAAACACCCAGTTCTTAATGACCTTGTAAATCATAGGAGAGAGACGTTTGTAAATCATATAAAAACAGTTTGACAGATAATAAGTTGTCAATGATGTTAGCTTTTAAATTAGGGTTATTCTTCACAACTGGCCTCTACTCATTCTAATCCAATATGAAGTAAGTGCTGCAGTTTATGAATTCCCCGTTATTTTACGTTGGCGCTGAGTGTTTTTGCAAAAAGAGGATGAATAGAGATATCTTTGTCTGTCCCACAATGTTCAAAGACCTGACTATTCATTCTAAATGAGAACTGATTGAAACTCGAACACTTCCGGCTGAGAGGCCAGGACCTTGCTCCCCATTGATGCTCCAAAGCACCATAATGAGGTCTCCATCTTAGAGGAAAAAGAACAAATGTCAAAGTGACAGGGTAAGTATGACCTTGAAAGGCATAGAAACCAGGCTCAACAGCTCTTAAGGAAAAAATGGCCCTTCCCTTTGCTATGGAAATTTGAGTACCTAAAAGACTAGGTTCCTAAGTTCTGCTCTTAAGTCAGCAAAAAGTATACCTCGGTATCAGCTAACCCACAGGGCATTAGACACATAGATTTCTCATTTCTTCTATGTTTTTCATGTGTCACTGAGTTTTAAACCTTACCTTATTTAACTTAAAAAAAAACTTTTAATTGATTCGTTGTTAATTTCACATCATGCTATCCCTTCATAATCTGCCCTATACTCATGCACCCTCCCCTGCAAATAAATAAATAAATAGATAGATAGATAGATAGATAAAAAATTAAAAAAACAAAACACAAACACAAAACATAAAACAGTGCAAACACACACACACAAAAACCAACATATTGTCATGGAAGTTGTAGTATGTTACAGAGTCCCACAGTATATGCTTATGTCCACATACATTTACTTAAAAATGTTCATTGCAATTGATTATTGGTCTGGATTGATGCCTCTGGCTTCTGAGACACTGTCAATACTGGTTCCTCATCAGTATTGCTCTTGCATATCCTTTTATTGTCCTGCACCATGGAGATCCTGTAGCTTTGGATCTGTAGGGCCACCCCGTTGATGTGCTCTAGTAGTTCATAGCTAGGGTAGATATTGTTGTTGGCCAACTCAAAGCCCTGGATCTGAACCTGGGTGGTTGCTTCATTGGTCAGCTCTCCACTTCTCCCACATTCACATCACTTGGACAAGGTCTCCAGTACTAGCCTGGCTAGCTCACCCAATACCACAGCAGGCAAGGGGCAGGGTAAACCATCCTGCTCTCATGCCTTCAGGGCCAGCCCATTCATGCCCAAGACACCAGGACCAGCTAGCTCCATGACCAATTGAAGTACAGGGACCACTTTCCCAAGTGCTGGAGCAGATCAGGAATGTGGAAAGCTCTTTCACTTTCATGACGTGACTTGCTCTCCTGAATGCCTCAGGTAGCCTGGGGAAGAGGGAGAAGACATCTCTTCCTCAACCAGAATACCCCACAGTAAAGGAGTAGCAGGACCAGCTTTCTTGTGCTCATGCCCTAGGGGCTGGCTCACTAGCTCTCTTAGCACCATCATCAGAGCCAGCTCTACTGTGTTGCCCAGGAGAGGTTGAAGATCATCTCTCTTGCATACTGAAGCAAATGAGGGGAGTTCCAACTCTGCACAGCCCCTGGACAAAATGGTCACTGGTGGCAGCCAGATCTGGTATTTTCAAATGGGTTTTGGTGGTGATAGGAGCCACAGACATTGACTCCATCCCTTGCTGCTGCATGGCCATGGACCCCTTCTGTATGGCCTCAAGTGGAGGGCAGGCAACTCACATCAGATTATCCCTCTCCACCCTATCGTCGCCAGTTCTGACTCTCTTTACAGTGTTTAAACCATTCTGCTTCTCATTGTCTCCTCTTTCTCCATATCTTTGCACATTACTGTTAGTATTCCGTCTAAACTCCACCTCCCCACAGCTACCTGGCAACAGTCAGGTATGCTCCTCCCCACAGTTACCTGGCAACCACCAGGTAGCCTGATCCACTATAAAAGGGGCTGCTTGCCCCCTCCTCTTTCTCTTACTCTCTTGTGCTCTTACTCTCTTATCCTCTTACCCTCTCTTACCCTCTTGCCTCTCTGTCCCCTCCCCCACCTTCCTCTCTCTCCACGTGGTCATGGCCGGCCTCTACTTCTTTTCTCTCCCCACCTTTGCCCTTTCCCCTGAATAAACCTTTTCCCACTTAGAACCGTGTGGTCTGAAGTGATCTATTCTCAAGGCGTTCAGATATTTCTTACAATCACCATGCAGCAGGGTCCTGCCTATTGATGCCTTCTGTCTGCCTGCATAGTCCACAGCTGGAGGACGGCTCCTTATTTAACTTCTTTTCCCAAACCAAAGGTCAGCAAGTTTTACAGTGTGAAAGTGTGGACACATATGCATCCTGTGGATTTACATAAACTTCAGCTCAACCCATGAATAACTTTAAGTAGAATAAATGATGGTCTTAAGTGGAGGATGGCCTCTCTCCATCAGCTCCTTAGCCACCTGTGCATCCATGAAGAGAAACAAACAATCCTGAAGTGTTGGTTTGACAGACTTCACAACACACTTCTTTTCTCTTCCAGGGAGATTACATTTGAAGTTTGATTAGAGGGGTAGTAGAAATGTAAGGCAGCTTTCATTTCTATTTCTCTGTTGATTAGAGGGTTTGACCACATGCTTATAGGGCATTTGTATTTCATCTTTTTTTAAATTATACTCCCTTTGTAAAAAACTGGACTCATTGTATTTTCTATCATTAGACAATTTCATCCATTTACGTAACGAATTTTAGTCCATCATCTTCTTTCATTCCCCTTCTTCTTTCTTGAAATTCTTCTCCCCAACAGCTCCTTCCTGCTTTCTTGTTTTCTTTGAGTGTGTGCCCAGCTGAGTTTATTTGGAGTGTGTTGCCAGAGCATGGGTGGGAGGTTATTTACTGGAGCAAAGGCAACTTAGTAGCTATACCATTGAGAGAAATGGCATTCCCTCCAACAACCATTGAATGCCAATTGTCTCCCAGGGCTGGCTATCACTCTATGAAGCCTTCCCCACTGTGATGGAATGTGGGCCAGCTCAGGGATATGCAGGGCTTTCTAAGACACCCACACCTATAGTGAGTTCATATTTTGAGAACTTGGTTGTTTTTATTAGCTCTTCTATTGATCAGGTTGTTTGGTTTCTTATTGTTTAGTTTTATGAGTTTTTGTGTGTTTGATATATTATTGCATCAAATGTAAAGTTGGAAAAGATTTCTCTCCCCATCCTACAGGGTGTTTCTTCGCTAAATTAGCTATTTCTTTTCTGTTAAGAATCTTTTTTTGATTACTTGAGGTTTTATATTACCCCAGTAAAAATTCCAGTCATTAAGGGAGCAAGCGCTGGTGAGGTTGTGAAGAGATCCTTTATGTACTATTGATGGGAATGCAAAATAGCCCAGTCACTATGAAGTCAGTGTGAAGCTTTCTCAAAAAAACCAAGTGATCTTTCATATGACCTGGTTATATTCCTACAGGCATTGACCCTGAGGAGTCTACATTAACTAGAGATACTTGTACAAAGATCTTTATTATAGCACTATTCACAACATCTAAGGAGTAGAATCAACCTACATATCCAAGAGAAAAGGATGTAGAATATGTGGTTTTATACACAAGAGAATTTTGTCAGCCATAAAGAATAATAAAATTATGTCATTTTTCAGGAAATTGGTTACAATTAGGTATAATCATATTGAATGAAATAAACCAGATTTAGAAAGATAAACATCATGTTTTCTATCAATTGTGGTATATTATACAGATTGTGGTATGTAGACAGATATGTTCTGTCTATATATCATGTTCTGGTTAGCTTTTGTCAGCTTAAAACAAATGAGAAACAATTAGAAAGAAGGAATCTACCTGAGGAATTACCTCCATTTGATTGGTTTGTAGACATGCCTGTGGGCACATTTTCTAAACTGTTAATTAATATAGGAGGGTATATTGGGTATCAGTCAACTAGGTACTTTGAACTCTGAGGCATTGGGCTTAGGCTACATAAGAAAGATAACTGAAGAAAATCAGGGTGTAGTATTTCTCTATGTTTTCTTTTTCCTCAGTTACTGACTAGAGTTTCTGCCTTGGAGTCCCTGGATGATGAACTGTAACATATAAACAAAGGAAATTCTTTCTTTGACAAGTGGCTCTTATCAGTATTTTATCACAGTAACAGAGAAGAAAAGTTGGCATATATATATATATATATATATATATATATATATATATATATATGTATATGACGTGAAAGTAGGATGGAGGAGGAGGGGAACATGCTCAAATTTTACTTGTATACGTTTGTACCTCTCTCTCTCTCTCTCTCTCTCTCTCTCTCTCTCTCTCTCTCTCTGTGTGTGTGTGTGTGTGTGTGTGTGTGTGTGTGCACAAAACCTTAGCAAAAACATATCTGATGACCAGAGTTTGATCCTGGAACCCCACAATTAGAGGAAAGGCAAGAACTGACTCCCACAGATTGTCCTCCTTCTGACACACAGAGGCCATAGCATATCTGTGTCCACCTACATGCACATCCAACAACAAATAAATAAGCATATTGGGGGAGGAGAAGTAGAGTCAAAAAGGGAAAAGAGGGGAAGGGGAAAGGGAAGATGGAAAGGAAGACAACCCAGCTCCAGTCACATAGGTCAGCACACATGTGAAACTGGAAGTTAATTAATATTTCCATCCCAGACCAATGACCTTTAAATAATATTTATAATATGGATTTGAATCTAAATACAATCTTAATACAATTTATTTCTTTATATATTTATATGTGTGTGGGTATGTGGGTATGTGCAAGTGAGTCTTGGTAACTTTAAAGTCCAGAAGACAATGTTGGGGGTCCCTAGAATTAGAGTTACAGGTGACTGTGAGCCACCTGGCATGCATGCTGAGAATGAAAATTTGTCCCTCTGTGAGACTATACTCATTCTTAACCACTGAGCCATCTGATCTGTCTCCTAAGTGCCCAGTTCTATTACTTATTTTAAAATTCTACTTCTCTACACCTCATTATTTTGAAGAACACTGCCAGACAAAATGCAGAGAACCCAAGAGAACAAAGAGAAAACACGATAGGCTTTTAAAGCTGCACATACAGCTATATCTGTGGAGCGATCAGCTATCACACACAACAGCCCCAGTGCAAAGAAGCTATCACACACAATGGCCCAAGAGCAAGAAGTAATGAAAAAGAACTAAGACCTGGCTGCCCATGGAACAACAAAAGAATTGCTTTATCTGCCCTCAGAATCTGGAATCACTTATGCTATTTTCTCCAGTGTTAAAACAGCACCATGTAACATTGTCTGCATGTGTGGTAGTGCAGTGAAATAAAGGCCTCTCATCCTGCACTCAGGAAGTGACCCCTGATTACCTTTTGCTGCATGGACGATGGCCATTTTTCCACCTTCAAAGTGAAATGTTCCAATTAAAACAATGAGGTGTGGGGGGCAAGAATGAAAGCGTGGAAAGGGCCATGAGAGGGGCAGATCAAGGAAACAAAACAAAAAGGGGCAAAGAGAAGAGAGATGGAGACAGAAAGGGGAAGGAAAGGGAAGTGCGTATGCAAGACTATGGCTCTCAAACAAGAAGGAGAACTGTACAGCTGAGACCTAGCAGTAGCAGTTTGGGGGAGCAGGGACATCTGTGAAAGTCAGGCTGAAAAGAAGCATGAAGCACCATTCCTCTCTGGAATAGGCAAGTGTGTGTGTGTGTCTGTGTGTGTGTGTGTGTGTGTGTGTTGTGTATATGTGATACTTGTAGCCCAGATAAGTTTCTGTTTTATTTACTGACTGCTTCAAACCTAGTTTCTAGGCTGGGTATGCTGATACTTTAGATCTCCAAATTAAAGACTAAAACTTATACCTTTTCTATTCATAAATTTGTTATGTAATTTTGGTTGTCACAGTTCTTTAATAGAAATGAAGTAGTCATATAATATATGACAAAAATGCTGTGGTACTACTATTTGTAGGATGGGAGAGAGAGAGAGAGAGAGAGAGAGAGGCACACCTGCCTTAAACTTCTGATCATGTCTTCTAGAGCTGTCTGTGTACTCTCAAAATCTTCAATGTCTTTTAAATTTATTGAACTTAGGACTTTAGGCTTGGTGGCAAGTGTATTTGCAATCTGATCCATTGAATCAGCCTGATATTCAATATCTTGGTGCTAACACTACTAATAAAGTGACCAGTTTCCTGGAAAATTTCAAGAAGACTTAACCAGTCTGTTTCTTCATGGGGGAAGAATACTGGCTTATTCTGTGGTCAACGTAGGTGGGCAGGAAGCTATATTTTAAGCCCCCCCCCTTTTCTTGTATCATTTACTATAGGTCCATGGTCAACGTAGGTTAAATTCAAACTGCCTGAGGCTGAGATGAAGGGCAGCAACATTATCACACTATCAAGGTCCTACCAGTAGCAAGTGCTGACAAGAGAATACAATTGGGTCCAGGTGTGGTCAGTTTTCCACTCTGTAGTGTCTACTGTAGCTACTTCTAGACAACAGTACTAGAGGCTATATCTGATATCACAGAGCCTCATAGAAGCCGATGCCTCACAGCGAGCATGAATTCATGAACTTAGGATCCCTGTGCATGTGTTTTCTCTGAAAGTTCTGACTTTCTGTCCACATCAGAACTGGGGGTGATTTTTGCCTCCCTTCAACCCTTAATTTTTTTCTTATTAGTTGTGTGTGTGTGTGTGTGTGTGTGTGTGTGTGTGTGTGGTGTATGCATACATGTGTTTCCCAGTGTGTATGCTCATGTGTGGGCTCGGACTGAAGAAGAGGAAGTTGGGTGTCCCACTCTATCAAGTCCCCCCACCTTTCCCCTTTGAATCATGGTCTACCTAAAGCTAAGCTGGCAGCCAGCAAGCCATAGCAATCTTTCTGTCTCCTTGTCCCTGATGTTGGAATACAGGTAAGTGCAGCTACAGCCAGCTTTTTGTTTGGAAGCTGGGTTTGAACTCACACCTTCATGCTTGTACAGCACGTATTCCTGCCCACAGAGCTGTCACTTCAGCTTCTCATTTCCCGTTTTCTTTTTAAGAAAATATTACTCCCAGACTTCTGCCCACAAGTTCATAGATTTAAATTGCCAAATTGAAGTGATAATCTATAATGCTGTGTGAATTAAAACAACTAAACTGAGTCAAAGTCGAGTCCTTTTTTTTTTTTTTTTTCTCTTGGTAATGATGATTAAACAGCAAGCCTCCAAAATGCCTACTCAACACTCCACATCTGAGCTATCTTGCTGCTCTCAAGCTCCCTCTTAATTGCTGGAAACCTTTGGGAATGCTGGGGGATAGGACATCTCCATGTCCATTTGTCCACAGTTAGAAAGGGAAAATAAATGAGCCTCGGAGACAGATCAGCAGGTGAAGGCACTGCTACCAAACCAGATGTCCTAGGTTTGATCCTGAGCTCACACAGTGGAAGGAAAGCACAGACTCCACCAAGCTGTCCTTCGATATTCACATGTGTACTGTAGCAAGTCAGTGTGTGTGTGTGTGTGTGTTTGTGCTACCCTACTGCTCTCAAGTTCCTGCATGCACACACACACACCCCACAAAATAAGTAAGTATATTGGATATTTTATTTATTTACATTTCAAATGTTATTCTCTTTCCCAGTTTCTCCTTTGCAACCTCCCTATCCCATACTGCCTCCCCTTGCTTCTATGAGGATGCTCCGCCCCCTCAACCCACCCACTCCCACCTCACCACCTTAGCATTCCCCTACACTGGGGCATAAAGCCTTCACAGGACCTCTCTTCCCATTGATGTCAGATAAAGCCATCCTCTGCTACATATGCAATTGGAACCATGGATCCCTCCATGTGTACTCTTTGGTTGGTAGTTTAGTCCCTGAGAGCTATGGGGGTTCTGGTTGGTTGATGTTGTTGTTCTTCCTATGGAGTTGCAAACCCTTTCAGCTCCTTCAGTCAAAATAAACTTATTTTTCCTAGCAGAAGACTGAATCCCTGTTTATTTGTAGCCCTGCCTGTTTATGCCTCTTGCATGCTAAGGGGAAGTTGTAGATGAATAAAGCCTGGGCCAGGGACCCAGCCTCAGGTTCCTTTATGCAGCTGGGCTTAGGTGCTAATCCCCCCACTCTCTGTTTTGCTAATTTAAGAACTTTGCTCAGGGAACTTGCCATGTTAACTCGCAGCTAAAGTACTAAAACACTGGGAGAATTTAGAAATTCCATCCTAGAAAACTACAATCCAAATAAGGAAGCAGAAGACGGGAAAAAAAAAATCACAGAGGGAGAGTGTGGAGCAGAGGTTTTTAGAAGCTGTATCACTTTGGGATAAAAATGCTCATTTTAACCTGGAAGTCAGTGAAATCTACATCTCTCACTCTTTTGCTGTACTTTATCAGCATGAGATCTGCAATGACCACAGCAGCTGGCAAAGCAGTCCTAGGTGCTCTTCCAAGGACTGTTTTAGCTCAGGGAACAATATACTGACCGGAAGATTTCACATCCTCTCTCTGCAGCAGCACCACAGCCTTTGAGCTGGAGAGTGAAGGCAGCATCATTAGCATCCCACGGTGCAGAAAGAAAACAAGAGTTAAAATAGAAAATACAGGGAAGAGAAAGCACAGTCCCACAAGCTCTTAGCAGCCCAGATAATCCATCACAGTCAGGCTTTCCTTGAATCTGGCTTGACTCTTGAAAGGGAGGCTACTTTGCTTCAGCTTTGAGTGTTGTCAGTACACCTGTAAGAGCTGGTGGTGCCACCTTACTAGAGAAAGAGATATTCAGTCTGGGTAGGTGATATGAGTCCTAACAGTGGTGTGCCCTGTAAGGTGGACCTGTCAGCATCACAGAGGCTTGCACTTGGCACTGTCCTGTTAAGAACTTTTGCTTTTGTTTTTACTCAAGCCAGTTCTTTGCCTGAATAATTAGGTTAAGGGAGCCATGGAAGCTCAGTGTGGCAGCACACACTTTTAAGTACAACACGCTTTTAAGTGCACACACTGTATAAGTGCACATGCTTATAAGTGCAACAGTTGGGAGGCTGAGGGAGGGTCCTGTTTCCAAGGTCAGTTCTGAATAAACTATGAGAATCTGTGTAAGAAGGGGAAAACAGGAGAAAAGGAATTGGAAGAAGAGAAGAAAGAGGTGGAAAAAGAGGAGTTAGAACAAGCGGAGGAGGAGGAAGGGGAGGAAGAGGAAGAAAAAGAGGAAGAGGAGAAGGAGGAACTATCCCCAGCATTCAGCTAACACATAAAATTAATGAATAAATTGGTTTACCCAGTTGGGTTCCTGGTGAACCTAAGAGAATATATTCTAATCTTCTTTTAGAATCTCAAACTAACATTTCTGAATTTAGAATAATAAGAGTGTTAATACTAAAAAAAAAAATACTAGGAAAAATCAAAGAGATTTAAAGAATTTAGATTCAAGAATATATGATGGGCTGTTGTCTAACTGTGGCAGGAAATGTAGCGGAAGAGAGAAATTAAGAAGCCAGTTGGCAGAGAAAAGCTGCCAACCCCTCCCCACCAGGGCTCCCTGTAACTCTGGCAGTCTTGATGCCATGTTTTCCTTCCCTGTTGCTATAATAAAATAGTCTGTCAAAATCCATTTGGGGGGGCTGGGTCCAGTTGACTCACACTTCCAAGTTAAAGTCCATTACTTTAGGGAAGTAAGGGCAGCAGGAACTTGGAGAGTGACAGAGACCGGTTATTTAGTAAGAAAGAAAACAGGCATTGCTGAGGAGGACTAGTGAGCTGGCAAAGACAGATACAGAAAACTCATGCCTGGTCACATGAGTTTTGAATGTGAAGCATCTGGTCACACAGTGTTCATAAAGAAGAGCCAAGAGGAGTGGCAGATATGTGCATGTTTACTACTCAGCTCACTGTCCCTACTCTCATACCAGCTAGGACGAAACCCAGGAAATGGTGCCACCTAGAGTGGCCTGGCTCTTCCAATCTCAATGAATGTAATCATCACAATCACCCACAGATGTGTCATCAGGTCGATGTGACAATTCCTCATTGAAAGTTCCTTCCCAGGTGATTCTAGATTCGGTCAGGGTGACAATTAAAACTAATCACAGTGAGATAGTTACAAGAAAGTGAGTCTAGCCCAAAATATATACAAATAATAAATATTTGTGAATGAAAATGAGGCCATAACTGTTTGGTTTTAGACCTTCTAGACAAGGGACTAAGGTATGTATTTTACATACCAAAGCACACCTGGCCTCCAGGTTGTCCCAGCATCCCTCAGTCCCAACCTACCATATTCTACCCCCCAACTCTGAACTTTCCAGCCCAAGAGATGAGCTGCCCTTCCCTCAGAGCTTCTTCCCTATATAATCTAGACATTTTGGTCCCTTCTTACTCTCTCTTCTCATTTTCTCTCTTTGCTCACACTGCTTTCTAGCATCCTAGCACATTAGCAAACTTTTGTCTTCGGAGTACATTTCTTCCTTTCTTCCTTTCTCCTTTTTCCTTCCTTCATTCCTTCTTTCCTTCTTTCCTTCTTTCCTTCTTTCCTTCTTTCCTTCCTTCCTTCCTTCCTTCCTTCCTTCCTTCCTTCCTTCCTTCTTTCTTTCCTTTCTTTCTTCCTTAATAGACAGTCTGTTTCTGTCACTACTCATGAGTTCCTGGTCTAGTGTAGGACAGTGAAAGACAGCCTGATTTCTGGTTGACCAAGGTTTGAAACCCCAGTGAACCAGCAGGTGACCCTCCTGACACGTGGCCGCAGCCCTCTATAGATTTTATAACCTAGGGGGGCAACACTCCTACTAGCTCCTCCACAGGTAGATGGCATGACTACAGGCCACAGAGTCTCAAGAGCAATCTCCATATTAATGAGGTACCTAAAGGCCAGAGGGGTGTAGCCAATTAATCCTTCCTTCCCAGACCCTCTTCCCTGCACCTTAGGCCCACCCTAAGAAAACTGGGGTACAATTTCTCACCTACTTTCCACCATGACAATAAAGATTTTAAGACCATGGACTGTTTCTCTCCTTCAGGATCCCCTGTGGGGAACAATGGAGCAGGTCTTCGCCTATAGAGCGAAGTCTCCTGCAGAAGACTTCTTGGTGTTCCCCGCCATGTTGACTACCAACCCAAGCAAGCCAAGTGAGACTCTTTAACTTGTGGAACACAGCTGGAGCTCCTCTCCCTTTCTCTCCCTGTGGCCATGAGTCAATCCAGTCTGTATGCCCCCACTTCATTCCTGGCCCTTCCATGGCTCCCATAGCCCAACATGGGTACCCAAGAGTCCTAGAATCAGAAGAGCTAGCTCCAGCTATCCCGGGACCTCAGACTTCTTTCTCCTTCACCCCCAGAGTGGGGTCCTGTGGTTTCACATAGCCTGATCCCAGCCTGGAACCAGCGTGGGGAGAGTACAATCAAATTTCCCAGGTCCTTCCTCAACAAACAGCAGCCCTAGGCCCATAGGGGTACAGACACGGGACACATTTTAACCCAACAACTGGTCTGGGACACACACATCAACTTAACATGTTTCATGAAACATGAACCTGGAAATCTCATCAAGTACATCCAACTCTGATCTCCTTCTGTAGCACAGGTTCAAGGTAATCCATGTGTTAGACCCTCTTGGGTGTTCTGTGTCAGCATTGGGATTGCCCTGCCAACTGAGACAAACAGTGTCAGGGTACATTTAAACTAACATTCTCTATCATTCTTAAAGTCGACAAAGTAGAAGTTGCAGCAATAATCTTTTCTGTTTCTGAAAACATAAAATATTTGTAACATAAGTAAATGCATGATTCAGTTAGACTGAAAAGAAATTCTAAGTTTTCCATTTCCTTATTTTAATAATAAGATTAATGATCAGTATGTATTATTTTAATAGTTAATTTTGAATAGAGTATCTGGGATGCTTGGAGGCAGGGTAGCTGAGTGGGTAAAGCATTTGCTTTGTAAATCCGAGGACCTGAGTTTGCCTTCCCAGAATTCCAAGCCCAGGTAGCTCATACATCTGTAATATCAGTGTACCTATGGGGACCTTGGAGCCAGAGACAGGAGAATCTCCAGAAGCAGCGGTCCTAGCTTGCTCAGCAAATTCAGTAATAAGCAAGAAGTTGCCTCAGGCAAGGTAGGATAGACCTTGAGGTTATCCTCTGACATCCGTGAATGTGGAGCGACATATTCGTGCTTGTACTCTCACCCATGAATGCAAACATAACCACATTCAAGAAAGAAAAGCATTACATTTTTGTATGGAGAAAAATCTTACAATTTTTCAAAATGAGATTATAAATTTACCGTATTTTCTATTTTCCAGTTTCTATCTCCCTTTCTTTCTAATAAACACATACAGATATACTCCCAGAATCACATAGCCATTCTAGTAGCTTAATTTATGAGCCTTATTTATCAATATATTTCTCCCTATATACTGAGAAGTATTAATACATATAATACATATTGATAGCATGGGATTCCAAAGGACAAGTTTCTATATTCACTTGTGTATGGGTGACATCTTATCCTCATCTTCACAATCATTCTAACAGTATTTTTTGTGTGAGAGACACCTGGCCCTCCTTGGGATAATTCAGGAGACTGTTTTTCTATAAGGGAGTTTCTGAAAATAGGAGTCAACCTAAGTGATTACCATGTATGGGGAAATTGTGTGAAGGACAAGAATTCAGAATTTTTACATGTAATTATACGCAAGAAAGAATTTCTGACTCTCTGATACTATGGAAACCATGATGGGTGATACCAAAACCGCGCTCTGTTTATCAATTATATTTTCATATTGAGGACCCCTGGGTTCATCCACCAGGAGAGAATGCTGCTTCACTGTGGGAGTCTTAGAAACAGGGTGACACATTACATTCTGAATATGTGACTTATCCATTCTAATTGGTCTGAAAATGACAGTTGTGCAGAAATCTCAAGGTCAGGGGGCCGCTTTATTTACAGATGCATCAAGCTTCTTGATTCTTTAAGCAGAATGAAAATAATAAGCAATTGCTGCTGGACTTCTGTGCTGAAAAGGTGAGACAAATGCACAAATAAATCTACAACAAACCTGACGGTATACTAATGGTCTCTCTGCACATTAGGGCTTAAAAGGCAGCACTCCATACTGGGAAAGGTATCTTAATCCCCTCATTGTTATTTAATTCCATGTGGTGTAAAAGGTTCATTTATCATTTCTATTAATATTCCAGTGAGAAAGAGAATGCTGGGAAAAATTCTGTCCCAGCTAGTGGTTCCATTTGGTTTAGCCACAAGGGGAAGGATTTGGAAGGAAGATTAACTTCTTGGGACTCTAGCTCTGTACTTCATTATCTTGGTCGTCTTTCCTGATCCATTAGGGAACATTAAAGAGACTTAGGTCAACCTTGGTGTCATAAATGCCATATAAATATTCCGCTCAATACTTTGTTTAGTTGAAACAGAATCACATTTATAAATAATGGTGAAGAAAGAATAATTATTCATTTTATCTTGTCTCTTATTAGTCTTTTGAGGATGTGGAAGAGACTAGGGAAAGAGTGGGAAATAATCTGTGTTGAGAATCTGGCACTGGCCTTGAGCTGGTTCTTTCTTATGTTGTCAGCTAATGTGCTCACTCTTTTACCCAGGCAGAGTGGACTAAGTGTGAGAAATGGAAGAAAGCACTATGTAATTTACAGCAGGTAATGTGACTGTTGGCAGACCAGGTAGATCAAGGGACATCTATTTCCACCCTTGCTCCTCTAAGGCTCCAGAAACACTGCAGAAGATGGTAAGGCTCAGTGGTCAGAGAAAAGTCAGAACAACAGTTTCCTCTGATATGAAAGCATAGTTTTGCTGAGAAATTCACAGAAGCTATGGTTGCCTGTGTAAGACCTGAACAAGATCAGACTAGTTAACATGCCAGAATGGAGGGAAAAGTGGCACAGGATGGCCCCACCACCTGCTCTAAATTAAGGAGTTACTGATAGGTGATATGTGTTAAACAATGAGGAAGAGTCAATTGTTTTAGGGGGTGTGCATCCTATTGTTGACAGTGCTTCAGTCGATGGCCCCAAACTTGTTCATTTGATGGCAGCAGTGACTAAGTAGACTGAGACAGCATGCACAGGACCTGTATGGTTCTGTACCATATGGGGTCCTAGAGCTTAAAGAAGAAGTACACATATGTCCCCATATCTAACCCAAAAGCAATCTCCAACTGATAACCAGCCACTTGCAAATGGACATTCAGTTTTCTTCAAGGGAGTCTCAAGGCTGCAGGCCCATAGACGGTCAACAGATAACAAACTCAGTGACATATTTGCAGGTTCTGTGTCTCATAATGTCATCCCAGAACTTTTGCTTTTCTTTTTAAATTTTATCTTGTTTTATTTTTTTTAATTTATTTAATTTTTCTCTGTTTTTACTCCATCGGTTTTTTACATACATATAATGACTTTCAGTTTTGCACTTTCATGGGATTCCTGAGTGTGTGAATGAGTGTGGGTCCCTACATCTATATTTGTTTCTTGTACCTTTTCTTGGGCTCTTTTCCTTTTGTTTGTTTGCTTTGTCCTAGTCTCACATACTTTTTTTGTCTTATCTTATTAAATTTTATTTTATTATTATCCCTTAGACACATCTCTGTTTTCTAATGAAAGACACAGGAAGTGGTATCTCTCACAGAAAGTGATAGATCCACAAGAGGGAGGGAAAACTGTATTTAGTATATTAAAAATATGTATTTTCAATTAAATAAATAAGAGTAAAAAATAAAAAACCAACAAGAACAATAGAAATAACTAAACACATGCATTAAATTGGGAGGAGAACACAGAGAGGTAATGTAAGAAGAGGGGTTGGAGGGTACATGTGTAGGGGAGACTATGACAGAAATATGTTATATACACAACTGGGATTCTCAAATAATACATTTAAAAATATATTTTAAAGAAAGATTCTGAAGATTGTGCCTCATAAATGTATAGCTTATGAAATATTAACACTAATGCACTGATGAGCTTGCTTAGTTCTCGGGATGACTCTATGAGGTAGATATTTTCATTTTCACTTAACGGTCCAGGCAGCTGATGTTGAGAGATGCACAGTAACTTTTCCAAGAGCACGCTGCTCATAAATGAGGACAATGAAAGTCAACATTTAAACCTGGAGGTTTTAGACCCTTATGCAAGAGGTGCAATGAGTAAATAATTAATCTTAGTAAATGTAGTCCTAGGTAGTAGCCTATGACCTAAACAAGGGTGAAAATAATCCCCATTAAAAGAGTATGTCTTTCCTGGGGCCTTTTTGTTTTAAGTGAAAAATGGAGAGAGTTTGCCACTGTCCAAGCTCAGTGGAGACTCCATAGCTCAAGCCTGATCACCGATGTAGAATCAGAGGTTCATCTTTTCCCAGCTTGTTAAGGTTCACTGTGAGCAGGTCTCAGGGCTCAGACACTTCTTGGCTCTTGCCTTCACCAAACCTGTAGCTATTTATCACTTTACTTCTTTCTTTTAAGGGAATATCTTCTGTTGTGGTTAAAGAAATTCCATTCTTTGTTGCTTCAATATTATGATCTCCTTCTAGACTACAGCCACGGAAATTGTTCTCCCTCACCAGTACTTGGGACAGCAGAGCATCCTAGTTAGGAGCCAGAACTGAACTGTCTTCATCTCAGCTCATTTCTCTCATATCTGTCACACAAGATCCATCTCACATTTGGGATGATCTCATTCACTACAATTTGAGTGGTGGGAACATCATATTACCCTTTCTAGAACTTTCTTTTATAAAATCTTCATTCTAGCACTCAGTGGATAAGGAAAGAAAAAAACAGAGTTGCAGGATTTGAATAATCTTCCCAGGCTTCTTTCTTTCAAGAGCAAAAATACCACTTATACATTTTTTTTAAAAAAAATTTTTTGCCCTCCAGGCAGGAGGTGTCAAGCAATTATGTTGCTTTAAGTTTCCCCATGCCTCTTTCCTCATAGGTTAGAATCTCATTAAATTTTATGAAAAGTTTTAGTAATAGGCAGTGTATTGCAATTATGAGCTTTGACATCTGTCTTAATATGATCTTGAAACAAGTTTCAGAGTATTTATTTATGGCCGTATGTCTCATTATGCAACAAGCTGAAGCTTGTGGAAATGGAAACTATTCATGTCTCCCCTACGAAAGAAAGGAAGTGAGGCTTTCCTGCATGGCTTCTCCATGTTCTTCTGAAGGAGCAAAGGGACACTGAAAAAAATGTGGCTGAAGGTAGCTAAGGAAAATGAGATCATTGTGTCACTAGTAAAGGTTGTTGGACTGGCATCTCGGAGGCTTCATTTGTGGCACTCAGCACCCCAGGCTGAAAAACTCAATCTTGTCAGGGGTATGCCAGACTTGATTAGGTCAGAATGTGGCATCAGATTAGCACACTTGCCCTGAAATGACATTCACAGTAAGAATGTCTAGGTATTAATTTATGATCAGCTATATAACTGACAAAGACATCACATGCCTATCTAGTTAATATTATCACCCTGAGCATCCTCTTATGAAAGCCAAAGTATTTTCAAAAGGTGCCAGGCACTAAAGTTGGCATATTATTAGTATTTAAGACCTCAGGAATTTACACTAAAATTTAGTTGAAGAGCTTGGAAAATAGTAAAGTGTGTGCCTCACAAGACTGAGGAACATTCTTTCTCCGGTACATATAGAAAGAGCCTGGCATTGTGGCATGTGCTTATAATGTCAGTGCTGGTAAGGTGTAGTTATTTGGATCTCTGGGGATTCCTGGTCAGCTTGCCTAGTCTAATTGACAAGTTTCAGGTTTCATGAGAGACTCTGTTTCAAAAAATTGAGTGAATATCACTGGAGAATATCACTGAGGTGGACATCTGGCCTCAACACATACATGTACACATAATCACTAACATAAACATGAAATAAACATATAGGTACTTGCTGGGCAAACTTAAGAGTTTAATCCATAATTTGATTTTTTTTTCTTCTGGACTGCTATTGTAATGAACAAAACCAGAATTTTTACTTACTGTTAACAAATTAATTTTTTTCTAATAGTCATACTTTTAAACATTAGATCTTTAGGCAACGAAGGAATGACTTAGCAGTTAACTGCATATACTGTTCTTACAGAGGACCCAAGTTTGGTTCCCATCATTCATGTGAGACAGCTAGAAACTCCCTGTGATTCCACCTCTGCACTCCTTTGCACACCTGTGCACATAACCCACCAGCGCACACACACATACACACACACACACACACACACCCACACACACACACACACACACACACCAGTCTTATATCCCCAATTCTATCAGTCACCTTATGTTCAATCTAAAATGCAGTGTTGTAAATGATCAGATGGCCATATAGGTATCATGAGGCCAAGTATAAAGGCAAAGAATAAGACGAACACACATATTTGGTATGACAATCGGGACATCTACCCTCTTATCAGATTAAATTAGAAAAATTCTCAAAACTATTTAGTAAGAACAGACTTAAGAACAGATGTTCTTCCTACACAGTTGGAATCTCCTTCAGCTCCTTTGGCCCTTCCCCTAAGAAGAACAACAATATCAATCAACTGGGCCCTCAGAGCTCACAAACCAACCAAAGAATATCCATGGGCCAGTCCATGGCTCCTGCTATATATGTAGCAGAGGACTATCTTGTTTGTCATCAGTGGGAGGGGAGGCCTTTGGTCCTGTGAAGGCTTGATGGACCAGAGAAGGAGGATGCTAGATCAGTGAGGCAGGAGTGAGTGGGTGAGGGAGCATCCTCATAGAGGCAAAGTGGAGGGGGAGGAAGTGGGAAGTTCTTGGAGGGGGGACCAGGAAGGGAGATACCATTTGAAATGTAAACAAATAAAATGATTAATAAAAAAGAAACAAAACAAAACAATAACAAAACGATATATGAATATACTTTGAAAACAAACAAAAAACAGATGTGTATACTGTCATTGGGCAGATATTTTAATGCACTTGATAGAGATAAGGTTTAACTTGATGAAAATAGAATAATAGAATAGTTGTTAAATTATCTCAATGGATGGAACTGGAGAATACTGACACATTCTTTCTCATGTACATAGTAGCTTTTAATTTTCATGTAGGTGTATGTATTGTAAATGTTAATGTGGGCACAAGTCAGGGCAGTAGAAAGGGGTAAACAGGAGAGGGAAATTAGAAGCTTTAAGAAAGACCGTTGAAGAAGGTAGCAGAACACATATGTTATGGAATTAGAAAGAGGAGACTGGGCACTGGAAGATTCCACATGGGAGGGGAGGCAGAAAGTAATGGAGCAGGAGCAGGTGGAGTTCAACCAAAACTGTGTGGGAAAAGGCCATAAAGAAGCTGTCATTTTGTATGCTAATTAAAAAATCAAGTACAGTGTATTTTTTAATTAAATAAATTAACAGCTTTAGAGACATCTGAGCATCCTACTTATGATCGTGAGTTTTTGTGTGAGACATAGTTGACTGTATTCTTTTGGTCACGTGATTTTTTGTCGCAGGTAACCTGTGGAAGAGATCTCTGTGTCTTCACCTACAGAGCTGGGAAAATAGCAATGCTTCCTTCACAAAGCTAGAAAGACTAAAGATGGAAGCTCCTGAGAGATTAAGTTTAATATTTGCTCCACAGAGAGTGCTCACTTAATGAAATTTGTCGAGATTTATTGGATTAATGCGATGGTGTTATTTTCCTTAATGATTACCAACTGATAGTTCAAGCACACATTACTTTATTTGGAAGATAAGCATCTGAGGCTGAGGCAAGGCTCAAGGGTTAAGAGCAACTGCTGCATTTTTGTAGAGGTCTTGAGTTCAGTTGTCAATAGCCACATATGTCAGTTCAAAACTGCCTGTAACTCCATCTCCAGGGATTCGGACTCCCTTTTCTGAGATCCATGGATAACTGCACTCACTCAGATGCAAGCAAATACACACACACACACACACACACACACACACACACACACACACGAATAACGAATAGTTTCTACCCTAAGATCTCATGTCTACTTTTAGCCAAGCAAATAGTTGCTCTCCTTATGAAAACTGGGACTTTTCTGAGATGTTTCTGAAATACCAAATACTGTAGTCATAGCCAATGGTAGGGTTGTAGGCTCATGTCTGTTCCGCTACAGGACGTGGCCACTTGGGGAAGCAGAACTCAGAGAGTTTGACTGCTCTTATCCTATGACTCTACCAGTGTGGGTGCTGGGCCATATTTAAATGCTGAGGCACTGTTGGGAGTGAGGTGGAAAAGCTCATTCTGAGATGTAGGGCTTCTGCCTCTGCAATGAGGCTGGGCCATGGGATTCTCAGACTCTTGGATATCCAGGCACCTCTGTGAATTGTAGAAGAGCAGAGAACAGAGTTGGGGCCTAAGGCTGCTTCTAGCCAGGGCCTGGGAGCAAGGGGCGCTCTTGCTTGTCTCAGAGGGGATATTGGCCTTAGCTTGGCAGATGTAGACTTAATGGCAGTGGTGGCTGAGAACAGAGAGAAGCCTTCTATTAGGCTGTAGCTCTGTAGTAAAGGCCTTTTTCATGGCTCCTCATGGCAGATCTTGGCGAAAAGAGACAGTCCATGGTTCTAAACAATTTGTTGTCATGATAGAAAGTGGATTTGTATAACTCTACCCCATGTCTCAGGGTGGATCTGATACTAAAACCTTTTGAAGGGAGGAATGTTTGTGAAGGGAAGCTTATTGGCTAGGCCTTTTGGGCCTCTAAGTACCTTATTAGCATGGAGAACTCTGTTTTGGGCCTATGTGACTACAGGTCATGTCTCTTTTATGTGACAAGCATGGTACATGTTCCAAGTCAGGAGTCTGGCAGGAAACTGGAAGTTGCCTAAGCCCCAGGTGTGTGCCCACCAAGCCTGTGAGTCTTGACTTGCTCTACCTTACCAAATTTCCTGGCATGGTTCTACATCCCACAGCCAATAGCAACTGAAGATAGACTCAGAAATTTTGTACTCCCCATGAGCCAGCCCCACCTCAGTGGTAACACTGTGGCAACTAATTTTCCTTTTTGATCTCAGTGTCTTACCCTCATTTACTGTTGCAATGGTCAAAGCACTATGACAGAAAGCAACTTAATGAAACAGAAGGCTTACTTCAGCTCACAGTTCTAGATGAGAGTCCATCTTGGAGGGGCATCCAAGGATCGAGGACCACAAACAGCTAATCACAGCTCCAGTCAAGGCCAATGAAAGAATGAGAGTGTACTTGCTTGCTACTCATCTTGTTTGAGAGTGTACATGCTTGCTACTCATCTTGCTTTCTCTACCTAGATAATTTGGAAGTCAGGCCCAGGGAATGAAGCTACTCTCATTTAAGCTGTTTCTTTGCATATGGACAAGCAAACCAAGGTAATATGCCCATAGACCAGTGTGATGTAGACAATCCCTCTTTGAGACTCTTCCATGGTGATTGCACAATGCATTCAGTTAATGATCAAAGCTAGACATTATGCAGGGGAACAGAGGACACAAAGAGCAGTGGGAAAGAGCAAGGAAATAAGCAGACCTGTATGTCCTGTGGCCAACACCTCCCTACTCCTCTAGGTTTCCCACGATGGTAATAGGATGCATGCTGTAGTGGCATCTGTGATATCCACGTCTCTCATTATTCATCTATAAATATATGTGAATAATTTTCTTTTCTAGAGCCTACACTTGTGGATTGGAAATGGTACCAAAATAATAATAATAATAATAATAATAATAATAATAATAATAAAGCCATAGATTTTTGCCTGGATTTTTTATTCTCTGGTTCAGCGAGGCCCATAAGTTCACCAGGTGGTAAGAAGAAGATATTTAATTCTTTTGTCTAGAGTCTGAGTTCAAGAGGCCTGAAAGATAGATTTTTTTTCTAAAGCCCTGTCTCTTGCCCGTCCTGCTTCATCTTCCTGGGTCCACAATTTCTCTTTGTACACCCATCATACGCTCACAGCCACCTCAGTTACCTAATTTTAACTGGAGTAGTTTAAATATCTACTTTCAAGCGTAGTCATGTTTTGACATTAAGATTTCAACATATGACTTTGGGGAGATATAATTCATTCCACACCACTGAACAATAAATGATATTACCATAAATGTGGGAAAGAATGGAATGAAATGAGCATATTAGGAGTAAAGAGATATCACAGTGGATGATGTGCTTTCTGTACAAATGTAAGCACCTGAGTCTAAAATGCCAGCACTCATGTGAAAGTTAGGCAAGGCAACAGGAGTCTTTAGTTTCAGCACTTGGGGTACAGAAAGAGGCAGGTCCTGGAGGCCAACTTGTGAGCTCCAGGTTCAATGAGAGACCCACTCTCCAAGAGTGAGGTGGAGAGAGTTAAGGGATATCTGATGCCACACTCAAGCCTCTGAACATACAGATGAGCCTACCTGCCAAATACACACATGTACACAAAAAATATTACATAGACAGAAAGGAGAGAGAGAGAGAGAGAGAGAGAGAGAGAGAGAGAGAGAGAGAGAGACTCTATGACTAATTCCTCTTATCTCTGCAGTCTTCAGGCAATTCTAAGTTTCTAAGTTGCCTCATGGGCCACTGTCTCCTTCTCTTAAGACTTTCTTCTGTAGATGTTAGAAAGTGAAATATCTGGTTTCATCCTTTGCACTTCAACTTGTATTTAAAAATATGTTTTCTAGTATTTTAGAACCAAAATTAGGTCTTGGCAAGTGTAGCCAATGCTCTTGCTGAATGAGCCACCTCTCCAGCCCCTTGATTCTTGCTTTTAAGTAGTGATTTCTGGGAATTTGAGCAGAACAGCAGTTAGCAGTGTGCTCCAAATTAATTTGAAGAAAATTCTTTAATCCAACAAGTGTAACTCAGAGTACATCACAGGGTAAAACAAAGAGCCAGAATAAAACTTGTCTCTAAAAGTTGTTAGAATCAAAGTAGATAGTAATGTTATCTCTCAGGTTTTCTCTTCTTCCTCTAATCCTGAGATATAGTCCTTTGCAGAAATGATTGCCACACCAGATGAATGATCTTTGTTGCTTGAAGGTAGGAATACCATTAGTAATTAACCTGAGTTTAATATTAATACCCAGACATGTTTTATTTAACATATGACTTTAAGTAAACGTTTCAAAGCCTTGATTGTCTTTTTTAGTAAGATGGCTATCATAAATAGTGCTGCTTCAAGTGATATCTATAAAGCTTCGTGATAGATCACAGGAAACTCTGAATGCATGTATGAAGTAGAGTGAACACTCAGTGAATTCCTTTTTCTATTTTAGAGGAGAAGGAAAAATAGAGTTTCTAAATAGGGATGAGTGTGTCCAAAAAGAATGTGGTCTGCATACGTTCCCATGTAGAAATGGGATGATTTTTGTTTGTGTGTTGGTGGAAGAAAGATATCTGCTGGTTCTCAACAGTGGGTGCAGAATCAAGTGGGCAGAATGAACTCCTGACTGAATAAAGTAGAGAGACAGCTAAGGAGATAGATGCTAAGACTTCGCTCAGGGATCTCTGTTATAGGATCTCAGGTAGACACTGAATCTTGATAATGATCACAAGAGGCTTCTATTTTAATTATTGAACTTAAGGGATTTGATACAATGTCACTTAAAAATACTGGCATGTTGTTTTACTAAGTTTTTTTTATGAATTTACATATGTGACAATGACTTTTATTGAGACATTTTCATATATATATCACATGTATATATGTTTTATATATGTATTTTCATATATGATAAATATAACAACTTGGAGCAAAAAAGAGATAATTTTATTATTGTATCTTATACTTTCACTTCATCCATCATTGAGGGGTGTGGAATATTTTCCAGAAAAGTACTATTTGCATCAGTAAAAGTATAGATTAAAATAGATGAAAGACTATCAGCTGAAATCTAGCAAGGAAGTAGAATTTAGCTTGAGCCTTGAGCATGTAAAAGCTAGAATCTTGGGCTGGAGAGATGGCTTTCTGTTTAGCACAACTTTCTGCTCATGAGGATGACCTGGACTTGGTTCTCAGTACCTTTATCAGTTGGGGCATGACTGCCTATAACTCCAGTTCCAGGGCATCCAATGTGTGATGCTCTTACAGACAAGCAGGTTCTTAAACACACACACACACACACACACACACACACACACACACACACACAGACACACACACACATACACACACACATGCTCATAAATAAAAATAAAATTATATTTAAAAAGCCAAATCATCTTTCCTGATCTTTCTTGGGGCTTCAAATCCTGCTTAGCTTTCTACTTTGGAAATAACACATGAGAAATGTGCACTCTGTCATTATTCATATTTTGTGAGGGATTTGAAGCTTATTATTGTTAATTTGTCAAAGCTGGTAAAGGGAAGTAAAGGCTTTTGATCTCAGACATACATCAAGCATCTCTCCCCAACCTGGTCATTAATATATTCCAGAGGAGACTGGTACCTTCTTTGCTGTCGAGTATGCCTAATGCAACAGTTTCCCAAATTTCCTCTTTCAGAAAAAACAATAGCATAAAAGCAAACATACAGCAGCACAAATGGTCGCCCTGTGTCGTCTTTCTTCTTGACAACACAGTTAAGCAAGCTGGCTTTGTGTTGTAATTTGCAATTTTGCTGTTCCCTTTAATTCATATTAATCTTAAAGATACTGAGCCCAGGGAGAGTAACAATCAAAGGTGCATGGGATATTGTCGGGTCTGACATGAGGTCTAATCTTCATTTCACCTTCACCCTTCAGTCACATACACAGGTGGGTGTGCTGAACAAGCCCCAGGCCCTAGAGAGATTTACATACTAATGAGATACCTGAAGGCCAGAGTCAATTAAGCATTCCTCCCCAGCCCCTCCCTCCTTCCCCTCCCTATTTAACTCAGGTCTGCCCTGGGTTTTGGGGGTGTGTGCATCCAGATCCATCCACCATCCACCATGTCAATAAACCAGTTTTGGAAACTCAAGGACTTCCTCATGTGTTGGGGCCATGCCATGAGGAACGGTGGAGAGGCCTTTAGTTAGTGAGTAACCTAACTTCCAGCTGGAGAAACCCAGAGCGTTCGTTCCCAACCAACTACGCATAGCGTGGCCTGAGGAACCCTGTGGTTCCCCAGTCATTTTGTTACCTACAAAATATCTATGCTTGGAATGTTCTTTCTTCACTATTCCATGCCTCAGAATGTTTTTGTAAAGTTATATTTATAGTTTAATAGTATTTTTATGCTTGATAATTTTATATATATGTACCTTTGTATCCTCATCTTTACTCACCCCCAATCTCCCCTTCCAACTCTTCTCTATGTCATGAACATCCTCTTCAAACTTTTCTTCCTCTTCTATTTTTCCTCATCCTTCTTCTTCCTCCTTCTTTTTGCATAACTTACTAAGTGCTATTAGAATACCCATATGTGGATGGCTATAGGGAATATCCTGGCCTATTAGATATCTACCAATGTTCATGTGCCCCAAAGAGTTCTTCTCCCTCCCTCAGCAGCTCCCATGGGCTCTTCAGTTAGGAGCAGGGCCTCATCACTTCCCCCATCCATCCTGCAATTTTGACTAACTTGATTTTATACACATCTTTAGGTGATAAACAAGGCTACTCTGAGTTCGTGAGCACAATGCCCCTGTTGTATACAGAAGAAACTATTGCCCAGTATCTTTCCCATCCACTGGTACTTATAGTTGTTCTTCCTCCTCTTCTGTGCTCTTTTCTCAGTCTTGGAGTTGTTGGGGATCAGAACAATGTCCCATTTAGGGCTTATCAGTCAGTCTCGTAGGGTCACTTCTTTAAGCAGGTATGTGTCCCTGCACTCACTGCTGTCCACTGCAAAAAGAAGCATCTTTGGCCAATGGTTGAGAGTAATTCAGGTTGAGATCTCTTTCGAATCTAAATGCGAACAGTATGATAAAGGAGAGGAAGCATGGCAAGAGGAGCTTGCCCTGATCCTACTCACAAAGACCTTATAACCAACTGGGAGACTAGACACAGAAATGAAGAAGTTACAACAAAACAGTGAATGTTGCACAGCAAGCAGGGAGGTGTGTTTGTGTTAGTTCCTATTTCAGCTTATTAGGAAACTAAAACCAATAACTTCATCTTGGCTCTGACTTGGAATAAATCTTACTTTGCCTCCTGGGACACAGAAAGCTCTGTTGAGAAGCTAGTAAGCTCAGGCCAAATTCTCAGCTATTTTGAAGAAGAAAAGGAATGAGGCAGTTCAGCATCAGAGAGAACACGATCCAAATATTCAGAGAAAAATCCAGCCTCTGGTTATCTAAAGGAGCAGGTGGAGCGGGTTAAGAAATTAGCATAAGTTGAATAATGAAACATTCATTATTTCACAATCGAATTACTGAAATCCTTGGCGTAAACATGCTTCTGTGTCATATGCTGTTTTATTGTTGTTTGTAGAAAAGAGTCATGTATAATTTAGAAGCTGCTTTAATTAGAGTATCAATCATTTTCAAATATTTAGATAAATTATAAAAAATAGGTAAAGCATGTTTGGAGTCGTAAAATTCAGCACTTCTGTATGTTTGGTGGAAAACAACATTTTAGAATTAATTTTTAGACATTCATATATATAATAATTTGGATTTAACATATGTTTTGTGTGTGTGTGTGTGTGTGTGTGTGTGTGCCTGTGTGTATGCTTTGGATTGGATTTTTATATGCTACAATGTCCTGGTCATTTTTTTCATTGATTTCATAGCATGTTCACTAAAGCTTGAAAACTACACATGAAGCAAATGACTGTTCAAAATATTTGACAAGAAGTTTATAAAGAAAAATAAGAATGGTATAAAATGTAGAATATAGTGAAATGAAAAGGCACAGTCAATACTGTTGGTTTTATATACTCATATTTCTTAATTTCCAAATCTACCCTGGGATGGTTATGCAATATCAGGAGACAGATGAATTGAGAAGGCACAATGCAAAGGAGATTTGTTAGGGCATCAGAACCAAACCAAGGAAATCACAGGGCAGGGCAGAGAGGAAACTGAAGCCTTTGCTTTGCTCAACAATCACGGCCTAATTTGTAATCTGAAGGTGAACCCTATTCATTCTCCAGCACCTTTCATGTGACAGGAGGCAGTGTAGACCATAGGACAAGCTTTCTGTCAACAGAGGGCTTTACATTTGAACGTCTTTCTGCCTTTGAAAAACTTTGAAATTGGCAGCTGAGGAAATGACTCAGTGTTTAAATTACACGCTGGAAAATTATGAAGTTCAGTGTTAAAACCTACAGAACTTCAAACTGGATACAGTAGCACAAATGTGTAATGGCAAAGCTCCTGTGGAAACATAAAATGCAGAGAGAAGTCCCAGAGAGTCCCAGGTCAGTATGCGCAGGAGTGAACAACAAGAATTAATTTGCTGTTTAGTGTCATTTTAAATAAAGAAGAAATTTCGGGCTGGACAGATAGCTTGGGTGTGAAGAGCCTATGTTGCTCTTGTACAGATGATTCCCAATATCACTTGTAACTCTAGCCACAGGGGATCTGCCACTCTCTTTCAGCCTCCATGGGCACTGCACTCCTATGTGAACACACACACACACACACACACACAGACACAGACACACACACACACAGACACACACACACACAAACACACACAGACACACACACAAACACACACAGACACAGACACACACACTCAGACACACACACACACTTGCATAACTAGAAATAAGTAGAAAAATTTTGAAAATATTTTACCATTATCTTTATATTATATAATATTTGTCAAAAATGTAAGAGCATTATTTTGTGTGTTATGTCACCCTAGTTATGTAATTTCACACACCTTTAGCATGTAAAAATGTTGTTTTTTTTACTAGAACAGTAGAAATATTGCTTAAATTTAACCCATCTATTTTTTAATACTATTTTGTGATGTGAGCATGCTGGGAATTTATTCTGGATGAGGAGAAAAAAAAAAAAAACTGAAATGAACCTGGGGCTGTTTCATCACTTTCTCTTTTTAAGTATCATCACTTTCAAATTGAGCAGTTGGCTGGTACAGAGGAGAAACACAAGGAAGGATGTATCTGCTCCTTTCTTCCTACAGCTGTGTGATCCCTGATTTTAATGGCCTGTTTGACACAATCTGGAATCATTCCCAAAGAGAGCCTTGGTAAGAAAGTTTCTAGATCAGGCTGACCCCTGGGCATCGTTCTGGGTGGAGATTGTCTTGATTATGTTGATTGAGGTGGGAAGAGTTCAGGTGTGGCAGGCGGCATTCTTCAGGCAGAAGTCTTAGATGGTGTAAGGACAGAGAAGGAAATCCGAGCTCTAGAACGTGTTAATTTACTGCTATTTTCTCTTGACTGTGGATGTAATGTGATGTGATGCTTTAAGTTCCTAACACCTTGACCTCCCTACAATGAGGGACTATAATTTGAAATTGTGTGCTAAAATAAACCTGTTCTACTATAGGCTGTTTTTCTCATGATCCTTTACCATAGGCACAGTAAATAGAACTAAGGCAATGGGGCCGGAGTAATGGCTTCGTGGTTAAGAGCTTGTATTGATCTTCTAGAGGGCCCTGCTTCTGTTCTGAGACCCCAGGTCAAGTGGCCCACAACTCTTAGAATTCCAGCTTTGGGAACCCTAACACCCTCATCTGTCCTCTGTGGGAACACACACACACACACACACAGACACACAGAGAAAGAGAGAGAGACAGAGACAGTGACAGAGAGAGACAGAAAGACATACACATGAATGAAAAAAAATAAGAATGAAAATCCTAAACTAAGACAACAACTTCCTTTGGAAGTCTTCCCTTCTTGTTCTACCAGATGGAGCTTCAGACAAGAAGTGTCTATGCACTCCATGCCCAGGAACAACATGAGACAATAAGAGATATTACTCTCATCTTGCTACTTCATCTTCACTGAAGTTTTCAGGCCTCCTTTTTAAATGTTTCTATGTCCCACAAGGCATAGGAAGTGTGATGTGTCTATAGAATAGCAAGGAAGGGGATAACAGGTTATCTACCTAGTGGCAGGTTTTATTGTCTCTGTTAAGTTTACTTATAATGTTGCAGTCATTGTGGATTCCAAGATGGTAATAGCAGAGCCCAAATCCAAATTTGGATGGAAGTGGTAACAATGCCAAATGTGTGAAGCTTACAAGGGATAAAGCTTTCTGTCAGGGCACTATGGGGTTTCCCCAGCATTCCTTGCTTCTATCCAAAAGGTGATAGAAAGAACCTGCCCCCATTCACACCAGCCAGGACAAACAAAAACATCATCATTTATTGCTAGATGTTTACAGGTGGGAAATACCCCCAATTATGAACCACTGCTTAATCAGCAGTGCTTCTTCCAGTGTGTGCAGCTTGCCCCACTGACCAGCTTCCTGAGTTCCCACTGACACCTCAGTGTTTTGACTAGAACTCCCACTGACACCTCTAGTTTGACTAGAACTCCCCTCTAAGCACAACTGTTATCATCATCAGAGAAGCTGCTACTACTCAAAGGAGACCTTCAAGATCAGGCCTATTGACATTTTTGCAGACAAGGAGGAAGTAGGCAGACATATCAGACTCTAAAGTGAGATTCTAGCACTCCTTTCTAAACATCTCTTGAAGTTATATAGAGTTCTGCTCCAGCTGTAGATGGTCCTGTGATCCTGTGACTTACTAACATACATGGACGTAGAAAGTCAACTGAAGGAAGACATCTATCTATACCACTATGGAGAGCTCACTGTCCGTGTTGGTGTAGAAGTTTTTAGTGGGATGGCTGTATATGAGTTACCCAAGCTTCTGTGAATAAAAGCTCACTTCTGCACTCACTTGTTTATCAAGATGGGTTTCAGTGGAACTGTAAGGCTCGGGAAGACCCCCAAAGGGGACCCCACTTGAGTCACAGGATGGTGCACACCCAAAGGATGCACGAGAGACCAACTTGCTGCAAGAACATGAGGTAGTTTAATGGCGGAATGTTCCAGGCCAACGAGTGTCTCAATATAGGAGACAGGGGCATCGACCTCGTGGCTCCGGAGTTTAGGGTTAATATAAGCTCGGGGTGGGGAAAAGGAAAAACTTTCGAGCGGGTGCACACGATTGGTTGTTTTCCAATTTTTGAACATCTGGCCAAACTGGTCCATGGGGGCAGGGAGCAGTTCCTGCAGGCGGATGTTTATCTCTTATCTTCATTCCTGGGATGACTCAGTAGCCCTTTGTCCTGTAACTCTGCATTCTTTGTTAATGGATTAACTGGCCTCTGGTTGGCAAACCAGAGTGGCAGCTTTAGCTACTCAGGTTAGGGAGAAGGAATCTATAAGGCCCTTTTCTTATATATGTGTTTTTCATGGGACCCATAAAATTTTCTTTTAGAACTTTACTTTGGCCTATGTTTAGTCAGTGTTCTTGAGAGTAACAGAACTTATATGACAAATCTCTCTCTGTCTCTTTGACTCTGTCTCTCTCCATATATGTGGAATAAACTGAAATGAACAAAATGTGTGTGTGTGTGTGTGTGTGTGTCTAATTTATTGGAATGAATTACAGGCTATAGTCAGTTATTCCAAGAACAGCTGGCTATTAACAGAATGTCCAAGCATCTAGTAGCTGTTCAGTCCACAAGTCTGGATATTTCAGCTGGTTTTCAGTATATGCTGGCATCTCAAAACAGGCCCTAAATGTGGTGAAGGAATGGATGTGCTAACAAGGCAAGTGAGCAGATAAAGAGCAAAAACGTCCTTCTATGTCATTACATAGACTTCCACCAGAAGGTGTGGCCCAGATTAAAGGCATGTCTTCTCACCTCAAGATATAGATCAAAAATATGTGTCTTCCCACCTCAAAGGTCCAGACTTGTAGATTCATCTTTCTCAAACCAAACCAACTAATCAACCAACTAATCAACCAACCAACCAGCCAACCAGCCAACCAGCCAACAACAAAAACCCTCATGGGTATGAACTCTGTTTCTGGATTGCAGTTCATTCCAGACATAGTCAAGTTGACAACCAGGAATTTCCATCACAGTCTGCCATTGATATCCATTCTGAGGAGAATAAACATTAATTTGCTTTTTAGTAGGAACAAAGAGACACAACACCTACATATCAGAATGTTATTTTAAAGGCTTTGCTATCCCGTTGTTCAAATGCTTCAGTGGCTACGCGTTCACAGTTTCTTATATTCAAACCTGATCATCCAAACAACTTTTTGGCAAAAAACAATGTGTGTGTGTGTGTGTGTGTGTGTGTGTGTGTGTGAACACTGACACATGCATGTGCATGCACATGTCACATCATGCACATGCACATGAAAGTCTGAGGGCAACTTGTAAGAGGTTTTTTTTTTTTTTTTTTTTTTTTTTTTTTTTCTTCTTCTTCTTCTTCTTTTCAGCGTGAGGGTTCCTGAATCCTGAATTGAACTCTGGTTGTCAACTTTAGCAGCAAGTGCTTGTGAACACTAAAGCATCTTGCCAGCTCACCCAAAACTCTTTATAAATGTTTCCAGTCCTCATTTTATAAATCTCTACCACCCTCTTGCTTCCTACATTTGACCCCATAAACTTTCAAATAGTCTGTAGGATGCATATGTAGTACATATAAGTGTAAAATACTATTATTATACTTAGCCCCACCTAGCTTCAAATATAGACTCAAGCTATGATATTCATTTATTAGGCTCTGCACAATTACTGAGGGATTGCCCAAATCTAAATTCTAGCACTAGTTTGTCTAATACCATGATCCCCAAATAGTATGTTTCCCAAATACTTGCTGTTTGTTAAGTTAATTCTCTGGGTTACTTCGGCTCCTGTAGTCTGGAGTCGTAGGGAGGCATTTCACTCTGGCAAGTGCTGATGGTCCATCACAACTAATGGAGACCTCTTATCCTTTCCTTCTCTGAACTCTTTCTTCCTCTCTCTTGTTCCCTACCTGTGACCTCCAGCCTAGTAACACAAACTCCACTTCTCTCCCTTTACTCCTACCAGTTAGCTGTCACCAGCTTTATTTAACCAATAGTTGTAAATTGAGGAGCAAGGATTACACAACAAAGGCTGGGTACAGAATTTAGCATTTGACTAGAAACATCATCAGACCAACCTGTTACATAGGTGTTTTTATACGACAAAATGCGTTCTTTCCTTGTGTCTGAATTCAGAGTTTTTAAATTAATCATAAGGTGAATTTTCTGGCTCATGTGAAATGTAGCCACGTAGTCATTTGTATTCCCGTGTAATTCAGAGCTCTGTCACTTTTAGTTTCTTAATCCCTTTGCTGGCTGTCTATCTTCTTCCCGTAGATATCTTCCTTTCCCTACCATTTGCCATGCTCTCATACATGGAATGTGTTAATGTTTGGTACAAAGTAAATGCTCATGAAATAGTTGTCAGGTATTTGCACATTGACAACGCATTGTAGCCATTGCATCCTTGCAAAATATATGAACTATGAAAATAGCATAAATATGCTCTTTCTTTCTACCTCCATGGCATAATTTATTCTCAATGGTGAAGTCCACATTATATAAACTCTTCGAAATTCAGGTTATATTTGTGTCATCAGAAACATGTCTGTCTAGTGTAAGAAGATCACTGGGTTATAACCAGAACTATTTCAATGGAGGATGATGATGATGATGATTTGTGTGCATGCCTCTGTGTGTGTGTGTGTGTGTGTTTGCGCATGTGTGTCTATGTGTGGAAATATGCTCATGAGTACAAGTGCCCATGGAGTTGAACTTACACATAACTATGAGCCACCCAACAAAGGTGCTGGGACCAAATCCAAGTCCTCTGGGAGAGCAGTATCAGCCATCTGTCTGGCTCTAAGAACAGAAAACTTAGCATTTAAGACATGATTTTGCCATAACTGCCTATACAGTTAGAACAATTTTTTTCATGTTTCAATTTCTTTTTTAAGCTTCAAATTAGTCTTTAAAATGCCACATATTCTAAAAGCCTGTAGACTTAGAAGACTCCTAAGTGTTGTTTTAGAGTATGAGCCTTTGCAAACACAGGAAGATGTCTGCTGTAATTAAATTACACAAAATGTTCTTTGATAATTTTTATGAAAAATAAAGTTCTCTAGAGTTAAAAGGTTTACCATCTACTTTAAAAAATTAAGCCTTTGGAAGACCTCTTCAACAAACATGGACCTCTAAATTGAAATGTTAATTAAATTATGTCAGACATGTCAGAGAAAAAGCGAAATGATCAACTTGAAGTATCATCCCTTTTACAGAACAACTATTTGGAAGACTGGTCTTATGCTCTTTGAAAATCAGACAGACAAAGCCTTATCTTTAGCAGGTTCCTCAGTTCCTGCATTTGTGAAGGAGAGGGTACACACAAATGGATTCCTTCAAGGCTTAATGAAGACAAGATACAGGGCTTGTCCTTGGCAAAATTGTGGTTGACCATTCATCTTGGTGGCAGTCTATCAATTCTCCATCACCCCAATCTACCTTCCATTCTCCAGCCATCAATTTCCACTTTCAGGGTGAGATTTATAATTGTCAGCGTCAAGCTGTCTCTCTAAGGTGCTGTGGGACAGAGTTATCATTCAAATTGGAGCTAAAGAAAAGGGCCAGAGGAAGCAGTTGACATTATTTTCTAGGTTGCCCTTCTGATAATCTCTGCTCTTCCCTCACCTGCTTCTAACATCAGCACCCTCCTGGAACCATGGGCAACAAAACCCTTAGTGGACCTGTGCCGACTCTCTGTAATCATGACTGCTAGCCATAGCTCCTGTCTGACTTCTTTACCATGAATGTAACTGACAACTCCTGTGAGCTATTGACAAGGGCTGGCAATGCCCTCCAGTTGCTCTGATTTCTATTTTCCAAGGTACTCAGTTATATGTCACACCAGATTCATCACGTTAGACTTGAGCAGCATTGTAGAGTTCATTTTTCCAAAGTCATAGCCACTGCAGAAATTCTCTTTATTATAGCCCCCAAAATAATCTATCTTACAGTTTCTGCTTGAACCACATTTAGTGACAGGTAAGTAGGTGGTTTTTATGGGAGTGTACTGTACTTTTGAAATACAACTAATAGGCAGAAAGAATTCCTAACTTCTTCTCATTGATACCAACCCTACCCCATATGCAGCAACATACAGATGCTCTTTTCTGTTTCTAGAAAGTAATCTTAGATAGATTGCATACCTGGATCACATATTTAAAATTAATGTATGGTTAGGATGAAAATTCACAATTATATTTTATTTGATTTGCATAATCATGCTCTCATTGTGTGTTTTATATCATGGCCTATATGTGTATATGTATATGTATATGCATCTGCATGTGTGTATATGTTTGTGTCTATGTATATATTTATGTTTATGTACATTTTTCTTTCTGTTTCTGCCCATATATGTTGTGTCTGGGCTTGTTTGTGTAGTCATCTGTCTACAGTTTTTACTAAAGTTAGTGATCTTTAAAGCATCCTATAAATACTGTCTTGCTTCCTGCCTACAGTAACCCTAGAAGCTAGAATTCCATTGATTCATTATAAACAGTATTGCCTTCACATTGAGAAGTAGGCAAACTGAGTCATAGACTACAAGTCACCCAGCATCCCAGCCATTGTCTTCTTAATCTTGCATCAGTGCTGTGGCCTGAGTAACAGTAAAATTATGTAAGGAGATAATAGGTTTATGCTTTCTTATAAAACAATGATTTAGTTACATGGACTTTGCAGACCTGTAAAGCATGGCATGTAGGAAGAGGACCTTGGTGCCCACATGCAGCCAGAAAACTAAGCTTTCAAGTTTCTCACAATTCATCCATTCAACACCCACCTCCTTCCCCACAGATGGATATGTGTAGCAGCCAATTTTATGTATTTTTCATCACAATATTTGAATCAAAATTTACCTGGTGACATGGTTCAGTGATTGGGGACACATACTTGCACAGCCAGAGTTCCATTTTTAGCACTCAAACTGGCTAGCTCACAACAATATGCAACTTCAGTTCCAGATAATAATGCGTCAGGTACTGCATTCACATGCATATACTCACTCTCCCAGACACACACACACACACACACACACACACACACACACACACACACACACATATATATATATATATATATATATATATATATATATATATATATAGAGAGAGAGAGAGAGAGAGAGAGAGAGACAGACAGAGAGAGAGACAGAGAGACAGAGAGAGAGACAGAGAGACAGAGAGACAGAGAGAGAGAGACAAAGAAGAAATAAAATAAAATCTTAAAATTTTATTTATTACATGTACATTCCTTCATAATTTTTTCATACATTCACAGTTTAAATTCTGTGATTAGTAGAGAGGTGTAGAAAATTTAAAACAGGCAAAGTATACTTTAAGATCAATTTTATTTATTCATATGTGTGTCTGTCTATGTGGGGTTATATGAGGATGATAATAGTGCATGTGGAGGCCAGAAGAGGGTGACAGATCCAGTTGGAACTGGAGTTATGTCTGTGTGCCACCTAATGAGGATACTGAGAGCCGAACTCATATCCTCTGCAAGAATAGCAAGCTTGCTTGCTTGCTTTCTTTCTTTCTTTCTTTCTTTCTTTCTTTCTTTCTTTCCTTCTTTACTCAATATCCTACTGAACATCTGCTACATATGTGTGGGGACACCTAGGTCCAGTCTATGTATGTTTTTTGGTTGTTGAGAGCCCTCAATGGTCCAGATGAGTTGACCCTATTGGTCTTCCTGTGGAGTTCCTATCCCCTCTGGGGCCTGCAATACTTCCTCCTATTCTCACATAAGAGCCCCCAAGCTCCATCCACTGCTTGGCTATGGGTGTCTGTATCTGTCTGAGTCAGCTGCTGGGTGGAGCCTCTCAGAGGACAGCCAGGCTAGACTCCTGTCTACAAACATAACAGAGTTTATTAATAGTGTCAGGGATTGATGCTTGCCTGTGGAATGGGGATCATGTTGGGCCAGTTATTGGTTGGCCATTCCCTCAGTATCTGCTTTATCCCGTACCCTTGCATTTCTTGTATGCAGGATACATTTTGGGTCAAAAGTTTTAGCAAGTATTCTTAATCACTGAGCTATTGTTCCAGATCCCCACAAAAGAATGGAAAGAGACTCACTTGTACCTTCATTATGTATGACTATGAATAGCATTTCAAATAAAATGAAAATTTTGACCTCATAACATAACAAACAAAAGTGAAGATATGTAGAGACTGAAAATAAAATACAAAACCACTTCACACATTTTAACACCATTGCTTTGAGATATCATATCATAAATGGAATGAAGAGTGCAGGTTAGGTTTTCTATCCCTGGCAGAGGCTGAGCTGATTTTCTTATCAAATGATTTTTTTTGACATCCTGAGTAAGGGAAGAGAAGCTAGCAAGATGGCTTAGAGGATAAAAGACTTGCCAGTGGCCCTTGTGCCTTAAATTCAAATCCCTAGATTCCCTCTCTTTGACGAAAAAGAAGAAGAAAAGAGTTGACTCTTGCAAATTGTTTTCTGGTCTCCACTCATGCATGATGGTGCACGCATGATGGCACTTACACATCCATACCATTCCCATAAAAACACAAACAGAGACACATGCAAACACAAGTGAAAAACATTTTTTTTTTTTTGAAAACAAGAATGAGTACTTGGAGGGGCTGGGTCAGCTGTGCTGCAGTGAACATGTGGAGGAGTGACACAGCTGTGCTGAAGTGAGCATGTGGAGGGGTGACACAGCTGTGCTACAGTGACCATGTGGAGGGGTGACACAGCTGTGTTGCAGTGAGCATCTGGAGAGGTGCTTACCTGAGCTGCAGTGAGCATCTGGAGGGCTGCTTAGCTGTACTGCAGTGAGCATCTGGAAAAGGTGAGCTCAGCTGTGCTACAGTGAGCATCCAGCTCAGCTCTCTTGTTCTTTCAGAGGACCACAGTTATGTGCCCATCACCCATGTTGGGCCACTTATAATCACTGGTAACTTCACTTAAGGGGATCTGCCACCCTCTTTGGATACTAGATGCATACATATATCCACACATAGGTCTATGTACACATAAAAATAAAAAATAAAATCAAGGGCAGAATATTCTTAAATCACTTTTTAAAAAATGTCTAATACATGTTCATATTGTCTTTTTATATGGAAAGATTAAGACTTACTACTAAGGTGTCTGATTCTCTTTCCTTAGATTCAGAGAATTTTTAAAAATAGTTTCTCCAGGTAGAGACCAATTTACTTATATCTTGGGTGTAAAACATGACTCCAACAGTAGAGGACGTCATAAGTAAGTTGTTTTTGTTATCATTTTTTACTGTATTTGCCCCACTCTCTTTTGTTCTCTTTTGACTATGAAATTCAAATTAACATGCACTTGTCAAACACATAGCACAGGTACAAAAATGTTGTGTGTACCAAAGACCTCCAGATACTTCCCCTGCCTGCAGGTACTTGTAAGGAGTTTGATAGAAAGAAATGATTAGTATTTTTGTAATTTCACTCAGTTTCTGTTCCATAAACTGCCTTTGTTATTACTATTAATCTTATCTTCTCATGACTACCCCCATCTCTCTTTAGCACTACATTATAAGCCTATACAACCAATTTATCTAAACTCTTCTAAAACTATTAACTTAGAAGTCTCCAAGGGATTTCAGGAGATGAAAGGAATGAAAATTAGTATCTTCCAATTTGCAATGTACCTTTCCTCTCAATAAAAATGCAAGCTGGCTCCAGTTTGTATGTTTCTCAAATGACTTCAAAGTGCAAATATCAAAGATTTACTTGTGGTGAGGACAAAGAAGTTAAGTGTTGGGTTAGCTGCCGCCTACACTGTAACAAAATACTTGGCATAAGAAACTCCAAAGAGAGAGGGTCTGTGTTGGCTTGCTGCTTTAGAGAGGTTTTTTTTCTTAATTCTTTGCTTTTAGGGTTGTAACAAGAGAGAAACATCATGGCAGATGGGCATGTTGAAAGAAAGATGCACACTTCAGGGTGCAGCCATGTAGAAAGAAACATGAAAGAACAAAGGGTCTATGATAAAATACACACACACACACACACACACAGAGAGAGAGAGAGAGAGAGAGAGAGAGAGAGAGAGAGAGAGAGAGAGAAACACACCCAATGCCTGACTTCATTCAACCTGATACAAACTCCTAATAGCTCACTCAGCCATGTATTAACCCATGTTTGAGGTTCACCTATCTTCACCCAGCTAGCTCTCAATAATGCACAATCTGTAATCACGTCTTTGACATTTGCTCCTTATGAATTGAATACAGAATTCAATTTAAAATAGAACAAATAAAGCACAGTATAAAAGAATATGGTAAAAGTCCTTAGTGTGGGGGTATGAGTCTTTGAGATCATTGAAATATTTGATAAAACAGAGGAAAATATAATTTATAAATGGTTTAGTAAGATGTTGAAGTAATTTAACATATAATGGTATTGGTTGTGTGACAGTAAGTTCTAATTTTGTTGTTAATTGGTATCACAAGAGGCTGTGGGACATAGGAGACCTTTGAATTAGGGAAGAGGAGGTAGGGCTAGAGAGATGGCTCAGTGGTTTTAAAATAATACTACTGTTGTAAAGGACCAGAGTTCAAGTCTCAGTATCTACTTTGGGCTGCTCACAAAATCCTAAAATTCAAACTCCAAGTGATCTGGCTCCTTCAACTGGATTCTATAGGTTTTACATTCAGTAGTCTCTCTCTCTCTCTCTCTCTCTCTCTCTCTCTCTCTCTCTCTATCTCTCTCGCACACACACCCACACACACACATACATACATAAAAATAAAAAAATCAATCTTTTGGAAAAACATCTTATACTCAGTAATTTAGAGAACTTAACGCTAATAAAGACAAAGATGATTGTGTATAATGGGATTTTAAGATTTTAGAAACTCTGGTTTAAAAGATGGATGCCAACACCCAAGTATTTTGCAAGAAAATACAAGGTAAAAGACTGTATATATTCACCGTGAAGCTTACATGCCTCCACTTTACCTACTCTGAGGATCTTTACTAAGTAAGTGTAATAGTTGAAACTGTAAAATTTGATTTCTCTCCAATACTAGGGAAAACTTTGCATGAATGTGCATAAAAGGCACCCACAACATAAAGATGAGCTTAGTTTATGTGTTAATCATTACTGTGTACTGTTTGCACAACAACCGTCAAATTTAACTCAAGACAAAATAACAAATATTGCCTCATTAACAAATTTGGCAGGGCTATAGTGACAGTAATCACATTTTTATTCTATTTTCATATTCAAGACTTCAAAGCAGCTTAAAAATATTCATTCACCAAGCAGGTTGTAGCAGGCCAGCTAGGAACTGCATCAGCCCCATCATATATAATTTTGTGAGCATTCTCTCTAAGGGCAGAGTTAACTTTAACTGCAGGAAATACACACACAAAAAGAGACATGCCAGATGACATTAATGAAAGATCTCTCTTAAAAATAAATGAGTTTTTCAATAAAATGGAAAAGAAAAAAACAACAACCTTGCAGTATAATTTGTTGTTTGGAGTTGATGTGCTCTGGTCAAATGTTAATGAGTCACATTATTTAAGGAACTTTCCAGAGGCTAAATTTCCTCTAAGCACAATTATGTCAAATAGCAGGAATGTATACAAATGTGGCAATTTTGTTTCCTAACTTATTTACGAATGAGTGTTCACTTGCAAAAGTTAAAAAAAAATACCTTCATGAAACTCACTGAGTCAAAAACAATAAAAATAGATGTGACCACAAACAGTTCTTAGCTGGGAAGAAGAATCACAAGAGTGGGCAGGGTTCAATGGACAGCAATCCGTGATTATGGCCTAATATTTCATGGCCAAGAATGAAGATGCCCTATTGGGGCTGGAGCAGTGGCCCACAGTTAGGAGTGCTTGCCACTCAGATGACCAGAGTTCTTTTCCCAGAGGCCACTTCAAATAATTCACAACCACCATTTGGTTGCATAGGATCTGATACACTCTCATACAGTTACACACACACACACACACACACACACACACACACACACACACAGAAAGAGAGAGAGAGAGAGAGAGAGAGAGAGAGAGAGAGAGAGAGAGAGAGAATGTGAATTTAAAAAACATTTTTAAGATGTTATAAAACCAATGGTTATATGTAATTAATATATGCTAATAAATAGACATTAATTGCATAGGAAAAATCAATTTCAAAACCATGTACAAAGAGATTGTTGAGCCATATCCTATGGAAGAGTGTCTTATGAGAACTGTCAAGAAGCATGTTGTGCTGAGGAAGCTGGAAAAAAGAGCCCCACTGGAACAGGAGCATGGACTGGCAGCTGTCTAAAAGTCAGTCTGTTTGTTATTGTGATACTGGATATTGAATCCTGTGGTCAGTTTACTTAATTGTGTCTTTAAATTAGCTCACTGGGGTTTACAATGGAGCTGATCTTACCTATGCAGTCAATAGAAAGTCCATTTATTTGTATTTATGAATATGAAGACCCTTGGGAATCATTCCTTTTTAATGAATTTTTACTTCAAAGTTAAGTCAGAAACATCAATATAGAGGAAGAGGCTTATGATGTCCCAAGGTTAGTGCCTTGCCTCGATTACATGGTGGGGCTGGGCTCTGTTAAATGTGAGCAAATGTTCGTTACCTAATAGATATCTACTGCACTTGCATCTCAACTCTAAAAAGTCTTTTCTTATATCTACTTACATGGGATCTACTTTGAATCACTGACACACACACACACACACACACACACACACACACACACACACACATCTTTAAACTCATAGGTTCAGTGGATGAGGAAAATTATGAATGAATGAACACTAGTTGGATAGCCTTACTAGAAGTGAGATCCAGATAAAAGTCAGTATGTAGAAAAGAGTACTCTTTGTCGTCAGCTATTGTGGGGAGCCAACAGAAGGCGGCTATCATCCTTGCAGCCATCTTGAGCCATATATCCTGACAAAAGACTTGATTACAATAGCCTACAACAGCTGAGCACACTCTGATAACATCTTGCTTTAGATACCCAGAATTTTCCCTTAGGTGTGTGAGACTTAAAAGTGTGTGACTTAAGGGCATGACTTAGAGATCAGATTTAGAGACAAGACCTGAGGGCATGACTTAAAGGCATAACTTAAAAGTGTGGCTTAGAAGTGAGACATATAAAAGGCGAGAGGCAGACAGAAGAACAAGAGAGAATCAGACACCTGAGATTATTATTACGTAGTAAGCACTTAGCACTTGGAGAAAGAACTTGGAACTTGGAGGCACTAGAGACTAGGAACTAGGAACTAGGGACTAGAAACTCAAGACTTGGGACTTAGACTAGGAAGAGAGACTGAAGAATAAGTGGGATTGAATCACACTCTGTCTGGTCTCCATTCTTTGAGTCTGTCCTCACTCTCTCTCTTGCTGAACCCCGACCCAGAGACTGGAGCTGCTTGGGGCAGTGCTGGCTCTAACAAGTTAGTCCCCAAGGCTTTTGGCAGTGCAGGTCCCAACACTGACAGAGCGGTCCAAGACATTTTGGCCCCAAACGTGGGGCAGCTCGGGCTGCAACAGGCTATTACTGTTTCTTTTCTAATAATGGGACAATTCCTGGTAGTATTCCTTCTCAGGGAAAAACAAAACAAGACCTTAGCAGTCTGTTGGACACATGCTGAGCACAAATACGTTGGCTTGGTTTGGGTAGTGATTACAAAAGTCTATGACCCATTCTCTTGCCAACAACAAACTTGTGAATATGTGTGGCCATAGATATGGTTGTTCTGAAAACTGTATTTACTGTCCTTTTATATATATGTATTTTTTGTATCTTCTGTGTAATTGTGTGTGGTAGTGTGGCAGGGGTGGAGGTGGGGCAGAGGGTGAAATTGATTGACTTTCTCCATCAATTGCTATTGTATTTACCAAGGCAAGATCTCTTGCTGAAAGCAGAATTCACAAATTTGACTACTTTAGCTAGTCACCTTGTCATGAAATCACCTTTCTTTACCTCTTGAACTCTGGCATTATAGCCAGGTCACAAGGCTTGCCTGGGTTTTATGTAAGTTCTAATATCCAAACTATGGTCCTCCCGCTTAAACATCAAATGTTTTATGCACAGAGCCATCTCCCTAGCATCACTGTGTTTCTAGGTAAAACATTTGGCATCACCTGTAACTAATATTTAATGAAATAAATAGTAAATAAATACCTAAATAAAAAAAAAAACAAGTTTAAAACTCAGAACTCAAGGGCTGGGGAGGTGTTTCAGTGTCTATGATTTCAAACTGTTCTTGCAGAGGACACACGTTTGGTTCCCATTACCCATGTTCAGTGGCTCATAACCAGCTATAACTCCTGCTCCAGGGAATCTAACACTTCTCTCATTTCCATAGTAGTCGCCTCCAACATGCAAATATGTATGCTCAAAAATGCACATACACACAGAGAGTTAAAGTGAGTATTTTTTTTAACAACCCAAACCAAAGAAAATAAGGAGCAATGAAACATCAATTAAAAGTAAAAAGATAAGCTGGGTGGTAGTGGCACTGGTCTTTAATCTTAGCACTTGAGAGGCAGAGGCAGAGAGGCAGAGGAGAGGCAGAGAGGCAGAGAGGCAGAGAGAGGCAGAGAGGCAGAGAGAGGCATAGAGAGGCAGAGAGAGGCAGAGAGAGGCAGAGAGGCAGAGAGGCAGAGAGAGGCAGAGGGGCAGAGGGGCAGAGGGGCAGAGGGGTAGAGGGGCAGAGGGGCAGAGGGGCAGAGGGGCAGTGGAGAGGCAGTGGAGAGGCAGCGGAGAGGCAGCGGAGAGGCAGAGAGGCAGCAGAGAGGCAGAGAGGCAGAGAGGCAGAGAGGCAGAGAGGCAGAGAGGCAGAGAGGCAGAGAGGCAGAGAGGCAGAGAGGCAGAGGGACAGAGGGACAGAGGGGCAGAGGGACAGGAGGACAGAGGGACAGAGGGACAGAGGAACAGAGGGACAGAGAGGCAGAGGCAGATCTCAGTGAGTTTGAAGCCAGCCTGGTCTACACAGTGAGTTCAAGGACAGCCAGAGCTACACAGAAAAGCTATGTCTTGCAAAAAGAGAACAAAACAAAAATTTATTCAGCATAGCCCAAAGCATACCACCACTCTACCTTATTTCTCAATATTTAATAAAGGGGGGAAAACAAGTTCGTCTATTTCTTCTATGTATGAATAACTGAAAGCGCCTTTTCCCTTATGAATAAATGGCCTGCTTAAAGTGATTAAGATAGGATTTGTAGGAAAGAAGGGAAGAAAAAAAAAACCCTTCTTGCTCCACAAACTGTGGGTAATGGAAATAAATACATTAGCACATTAGATGTCAAATGTTGAATAGCACTATGCATTAGTGAAGCATTTGCGAATATGTCTCAGTTACTTTTCTGTTGCTCTAGTAAAATACCTGACAAAATCAACTTAAGGGAAAAGTAGTTTATTTGGGCTCACAGTTCACAAGGATGCAAGGGAGAGACAGAAGCACGTGGAAGCAGGTGGCTGATGACAATACATCTGCTTTCTGGAAGCAGAGAATAAACAAGAACTCGGTATATACTATACAGCTCCCTCAAGGCCAGCTCCCAATGACTACTTTCTCCACATCAACAGGAGTTCATGACATATCCAGCAGTGCTGCAAGCTGAGGCTCATATGTTGAAACATGTGAACCAGTGGAAGACCTTTCAATTCAAACCCAAACACATGAGATCAAGGATATTGGTTCCTAATCATTGGTAGTTTCCATAAGGTTCAAGGTTTATTCTTTGGCTTGCAGATCATATGAAGAGCTACTAAAAATGTTGTAGAGTAAAATTTTATTCTATTACCCAATTCAGCCCCCACACCGATGCTAGACAACCACTCTATCATTTCTCAATTTTGCTCATCAATTAAACTTAGGAGTTTAAAGACAAGTTGATAGATATATTTAAAAAATGAGCAATTCGTCATGGTGGCTCAGAGCAGATCCAGTGTGAGTAGATGGACAAAAAGCATATGAATTTGGAAATTGAAATTCAGGTGCATAGTAGTGATGCTTCTGCTCGATGCTGACCACATCCTCATTTGTTAATGTTAATACAGGTGAATTGTAGGCTGTATTCACAGAATCAGGCATGATACAAACAGATTATGAGAGACTCAACAAAGCTTGGCTGACTCACTAAACTTAGATTGCCTACTTTAGCATGCATGATCTCCTGTGAAAATTAGAATGGATTTCATCAGAGGCTAACATATGTGATGGCTTATGTCAAATCGCAACTTGACTGAATGCAGATTCACTTGAAAATCGGTATCTGAGCTTGCTGAGGTGTGTGTGTGTTTGGGGGGGGGGTCATTCATTAATGTGTGGAGACCCATCTTGTCTTTGGAGGAAATCTTTCCCTGGCCTCCACATCCTGGATGGCCTAAGATAGAGAGGGTGACCTGAGCAGCATCATTCACTGTCCTCTGCTTCCTGACTGCAAATGAGCTATGACCAGCAGCCTCATGCTCCTGCCCCTGTGTCTTTCCTTCCTTGTGGAATAGCGCATGGAGTAAAATAAACCCTTTCTCCTTTCGGTTGCCTTTGTGAGGATTTTTTAAATCACAGCCACAGGAACAGTAACTAAAACCAGTTCTTCCCAGGAGCTGTGACAACTTCAGCCTCACTGAGCTTGGAGTAAAATGGAATGGGTATTATTGACAAATATTGATGATATCAATGTGCTCATTTGGCCGTAACTGCAGCTCATCTTAGAGACTTTGTTGTTGGTAGTAACAAATACCCTTCCATATTAACTAGATTGAAGATAGGGGTTTTTAGAGGAATATTTTTGCTCAAAAGTATAAATGAATATCTACATTGATTATGCTTCTGTTGGAAAGCAGATATTGTAAGATCTGTGAAAGGTCAACCTGGCATCATCTGGCCACTGAAGTCTCATGCCTGATGTGTACGTCTACTGTTTTTGTAGAGTGATGGGAACAAGTAGGACTCCAGATCCTAAAGGTACTGCAAATAGTTCAGGATTCTACACAGTATATTTGAATGTGAAGGGGAAATCCATAATATTGCTAAATTAATACATGTGCCTAGCTCAGTAAAGTACTTGCCTTGCAAATGTGAAGATTTGAGTTTAATTAAATAACTGGCATGTTGGTACACACTTGCAATTTCCAGCACCAAGGTTGATCCTGGGGGCGCACTAGACAATTAGACTAGACTTTCTGGTGATTTCCAAGCAAATTAGAGACTTTGTGTTAAAAGAAAAGGAGGAATAGCAGCTGATGTGATCTTCTGACACCCAAGCGTGTGTATGTACAGATCCATGCACACCTTTCACTTGCACACACGAGCATCTATTACTTTTGTGTGCCTTCTGTTAGTGTGGTAAAACATTCACCAAAAGCAACTTGGGGAGAGAGAGGAGTTAATTTGATTTACATGTTATAGTCCATCATGAACAGAAGTCGAGGCAGGACACCAAGGGAACTTGAAGCAGGGACTGAAGCCCATTGAGGAATTCTGCTTAGTGCCTAGTTTTCTCTGGTTTCCTAAGCTATTTATTTTTAAGTTGGTCCAGGTCCACCTGCCCAGGGATGGCATCTATTACAGTGAACTGGGACCCTTTACACAAATCACCAATCAAGAAAATGCCCACAGGCTGATCCAATGGATGCAATTTCTAAATTGAGGTTCTCTCTTCCTAGGTATGTCAAGTTGACAACTGAAGCTAACTAAGACACCAATAAACACACACATCTACACAATACACAGGAAATAAAAGCTAAAACAAAATCTATTATTTTTCATAGTTTTTAAGCCTTTGTGTGTATAATGGTTCCCAGTGGGTGGAATTAGAATTACTGGGTATATTTATTTTTTTCTTTTTATAGCTTTTATAACCCCAGCATCATTTCAGTTTTTTCTAATTGTGTTATAAAATACAAATGAGTTATTAAATTGCCTTAGCTCTGTTTTTCTTGTAAAAATATTACAGTTATCCTACAAGTCCAATGAATAAGAATGCTTAGAAAACCTGTTTCATGTAGCCCAGTGCCCTGTCTGGTAAAAAGAGGTTAGAAGCATTTAACCATGCTTCAATTAGCTTATCATATTACATGGTCTCCTTGACCAGATCATAAATTGCTGCCACTGCTTAACATTTTTGTTAGAAAAAGCTGCATATTTTCTATGACTGCAGTTTCTTCTCTTGATGTGGTGATTACAGCTTGGAGAAGGACAAAGTTAAAGAATGTTGACCAGTAACTGTGAACCCATTACTGCTTCATGTTCAGGTCAATGCTAGATTCATAAAAAGAAATATTCCCTGCACATGACTGCCTCTCCAATCCCTTGTTTTTTACAAGCTCACTGAACACCCAGTAATAATAATAAGAAACTTGACTTTCCGTTAGAAAATCTCTTTCCAAATGAGGGACCTATTAACCATATTAAGTGTAAGTTACTTGAGTTCATCAACTTACTTGAGTTTTCCTCCATTTTTCTCTTTGTTCTTTCCACGTTAATTGACAGCATTTATCACCTGTCTTCTAAATGATCTCTGGACACCAAGTCCTTTACTGAAAAGTGAGGGAAGGGGCTGGAGAAATGGTTTGGTGGTTAACAGCATTTGCCGCTCATCAGAAAGACCTCGGTTTGGTGCCCAGCACCTAGGACAGCAGCATCCATTCATTTGAAAGTCCAGGTCCATGTGATCCAAGGTCGGCTTTAGGCTTCTATAGTTACCTGCATTCATTTGGCATACATTCACACAGATGCATAAACAAACAGATTAGTAAAAAATAATATTTAAACATTTATTTGTAAAATTACATTTTTAGGTGTGTGTGTATGTGTGTGTGTGTGTGTGTGTGTGTGTGTGTGTGTGTGTGTGTGTGTGCGCGTGCACATGTGCATGCAAGAGCTAGTATGCCAAAGCACATATATAGAGATCAGAGGACAGCATGTAGGAGTCAGTGCTCTCTACCACGTGGGTCTCAGGTACTGAATTCAGGTCATGAGTCCTGAAAGCAAGCACCTTTATTCCCTGTGGTGTTTTGAATGAGAATGCTCTCCATAGGCTCATATACTTGAAGACTTGGTCCCCAGTTGGTGGAGCTCTTTAGGAAGGATCAGGAGGTGGGGCCTTGTTGGAGGAGATTTGTCACTCTAGTGGTCTTTTTCTCTACATCCTATTTGTAGAAAATTTAAACTCTCAGCTCCTGCTCTAGTGTCATGCCTGACAGCTTGCTGTCAATTTACCCACCATGATGGTCATAACTCACCCTCTAAAACTACAAGCCCTTAATAAACTGTTAGGTAAGTTGTCTTGGTCATGGTGTTTGGTTACAATAGAAACATTAAGTATGACATTCACTGCACCATCTCATTGGTCCTTACTTCTCTCTTCAAAGGTGCATTTTACATTAACATCTTCAGGAGACATAATTTGAATAAGTAGATAGAATTGTTTCTGAAGCCCTTCTGAATTTCAGAACACTATTCTACCTCCAGCTTCAACTGCACACCATGAGAAAAAGGCAATAATACTGAGTATCATTTTTCTATTCAAACATAGCACTAGTGGCAATTCCTTCTTTTATGAGTTCCATCTAATACTTTATTGTATAAAGATTTGAATCTCAAGTTGTCATTGAATTTCACATATTTTTATTAATATCATGGTACAGAAAATCCCATAATATTGCCTAGAAGATAGATCAGTGCAATATAGAATCTGTGTACATAGCCGTTTATATTCAGAAAAGTACCATAATCTATGGGTTTGTATCTCTTTGGTGTCTGGCAGTGATTACAAACTATTTAACCATTCAACATATTGGCTTGATATATGCACTATATCTAGGTTCCCAAAGGTAAGTTTAATACTTTTTCAAATATTCTATCTATACAAATTGTCAAAAGTCTATATGCATTGTGTATTCATTTACAAAACACTATATAATATATAGATCCTTTATATATTATACATATATATTTGCATATAAATATCTAATTTTAAAGATATTTATTTTTAATTACAGCTGTTTGTCTTTCTGTCTGTTTGTGGATATATGCACATGAGTGCAGGTCCTGTGGAAATCAGAATAGGGCACCAGCCTCCCTGAAGGTAGGGTTACGGGCAATTGTGAGCTGTCCAACACGAGTGCTGGGAACTAATCTCAGGTTTTCTGAAAGAGCAGTAAGCACTCATATGTATAGCCCAATAAAAATTTAGTTTATAGATGCATTTTATTTGTAGGTGTAAGGTGTCTATGCTGTAGATGTCAAATTAATATATTATGTGAGTCTTTGTGGATATTTTGCTCAACAATAGTAGTTCTTTTCTTGTAATCAGATACTTCTCCCAGCAAAAGGAAACAAAAGCCTTCAGGGCTGTTCAGCTGCACAAAATGCAGAGCCATTTTAACAAACACTTATTAGCTGCTGGCTCTGCTTCCCCCTTCTCATTCACTTTCCTCCCAAGTGATTGTTCCCGCTAATGGTACACTTGATAGAGTCTTGAATTGCCATGGAGATGAGGTTTCAGGCATGCCTTGGGATTATCTTGTTTACGTTAATGGACATGGAAGGGCACATCTCAATGGTGAGTGGGAATACTTCCTGGGACAAAGATCCTGGGCTTTATCAAGTGGAGAAAGTGAGCTGAGCTCTAGCTTGTATTCATTCTTCTCTGTTTCCTGAACATGGATGAGATGGAACCAGCTACTTTAGCTTCCTCTCTTTTGATTGTCCCACAACTGTGGATTGTATCTTGAATTTATAAGCTAAAGTAAGTCGTTTCTCACTCGAGTTGAATTTAAGAGTATTTTATCATAGCAATAAAATAAAGAAACAAAGACACCCCCAATTTAAACATTTCCAGGTTTGATTAACTCCCTTGCATACTGTTTCCTCACTGTGGATTATTTTATTGTGCTGTTCTTATTTATCCTAGTCATTTCTGCTTTTCTCACCTACTGGATTCTATTCATTCTATCTTTAATAAATTCCACCTTTCCCCCAAATCTCTTTTTTTTTTTTATTAGATCTTTCATTTACACTTCAGATACCATCCCGTTTCCCCATTCCCCCCCCTTAGAAAACCCCTATCCCATGCCCCCTTTTCCTTTTTGCATTTATACATTTTTTTAAGAAATGTTAATCATAGGCTTTATAAGTTTGGTATTGTTCAATCAGAGGTGTAACCCACTACCCAACCTAGATATATCAACTATCTTTGACTGGTGGAGATACATAAACATCTGCTTCCCTGTTTCCCCCCTCTATCTCTCTTTCATCACCTAGCTTCTCCTCTCCTTCTTCTTCTCCTCTTCTTACTCCTTTTCTTCCTCTCAGTACTCCTCCCACCTTAGCTCCTCCTACACATCACCCTTCCTGTTAAAAGGAAACTTTTCTCTCAAAATACAATTAGAGCATAATTATGCCTATTTGTACCAGTGAGGTACAAGATAGTCCTAATACCCAGTCCATCCTTTTGTTGACTAACCAGCACCTCTGTCATCTATCCTAATTAAAACACTTAGTTCTGAACCTGGCTTTTTCCTTGGCTTTAGGATGAATGTCAGCTGATGACCATACACTCAGATCTTTTCTCTCAAAGTAAATAGCTATAAGTTTTCAACCCCATCAGAAATCCAGAATGACTGAGTTGACTATAATTGTGGGAAGCACCAAGCATAGCTTCTAAAACTTAGCCAATTTATAGAGACCTCTGAACACCTGGACACTCGCTCTACTTTAAAACGTTGGAGCATCTGTTCTTCTGCCTTCTGGCCCAGGATCATCTGACAGACCTTAGTGCTGCAGAATTATTAAGGGCTGATTACTCTGTCTAGGCAGATATAATCAGTCGACTATTCTGCAAGTGTGTCCTTTTCTGGACAGTAATTTGTCTGTAGAAGGAAAGTGGCAATTCTTGCCTAGTGGCTGTCTCACCACAACTGGAGTAACTCCAAGGATGCTCAATTTCTTCTTAGAGTTTAACATAGGAAGCTGTCCGGAGCAGACAGGTCTCTAATGAAAATGAACATTAATACTGAAATGTTTGTCATGTCAATTCTAAGGATTTCTGATGTTTTGAAAACCAGCTATCCATGTAAGGTAATCTGGAGTGTTGCCTGTTAACTCCACTCAGCTATTTCTAAATAAAACATAGAGAACACCCTTATAATAAACTCCAAGTCATGAATTTGCTATAGTCCCTTAACTCACAGGCTGACCATCTCAAATCAGTTAAAAAAGTTAAAGAAGGACTGGGTCTAAGCTTTGTATTCCTAAGTGTGTTATACTGGTACAATGCCTATGAGAGTAACAATATTCATCTCACTCTTATATCACTAAAAAGCTCATGCCACTGAAAACCTTAAAATTTGTAAACAAAGTAAATTGGTGCCATTTAAGAATTTATATCTTCATCTTGATATTAATTATACAGATTTCTACTAATAGGTTATGGCTATGCAATAAACCCTAGCTAATCCTCTCTATTCCGACAAAACCACTACTTTTTCCTAGGGAGACAGCCCAACATTTACCACCTTAGTCCCCATGCCCAGGGAATAGGGGCGCTGACTCATCATTAGCTTCTTCAAGCTGATTATGGGCGTTGAGATATTAGAAGAGGGGTGGGGGGGAGTGCAAGTTGACAATCCTCTGATGCTGTGTCTTCGCTGCCTCCAGATAGAATTCACGGACCTCAGAGGTTTGAGCAGGTCTGCCCAGCTTGCTTGTTGAGTAGATACACCAAGGTTGATCATTCTGGAATATACAATTCTCAAAACAAATTTTAGTATCAAGATAGGTTTTTTTTTTTTTTTTTAAAGAGGGCTGACATTTTATTAAGAATGTTAGTTCTAACCGCTTTTCTATTTTTCCCCTTTTATTGGATATAATATTTACATTTCAAATTTTATCCCCTTACCATATTTCCCCCACCACCCTGGAACCCCTTATCCCATCCTCCCTCCTCCTGCCTCTATGAAGGTGTTTACCCACCTACCCCCAGCCTCCCTCCCCACCCTCAGATTCCCCCCCCCTCAGTGATCAGCCTTCAGGGTACCAATGATCTTGTCTCCCACCTATGCCCAACAGGGCCATCCTCCCCTACATATACAGCTGGAGTCATGTGTCTCTCCCTATGTGCTCCTGGGCTGGTGGTTTAGACCCTGGGGAGCTCTGGCTGGTTGGTATTCTTGCTTTCCTCACAGGGCCACCAGCCCTTATGGTTCACGGTTCCTTCAATTTACTCTCTGACTCCTCCATTGGGAACTTTGATCATATTAATGGATAGCTGTGGGTACCTGTCTCTGGGTATGTCCGACTCTGAGAGACCTCTAAGGAGACAGCCTTATCAGGCTGCTGTCAGCTTTCCCATCCTGACATCCCTATCAGCGTCTATTTTTGATGACTGCCTATGGAATGAATACCCAGACACCATGGTCTCCCTACAACCCCCCCTTCAGATTCTGACCCACACTTTGTCTCCATATTTGCTCCCTTGGTTATTTAGTTACTCCTTCTAAGAAAGACCTAGGCATCCTCACTTGTTCTTTCTTCTTCATGAGCTTCATGTCGTCTGGTAGTTGAATCTTTGTTGTTTCAAACTTTTGGGCTAATCTCCGCTTATCAGTGAGTAAATAACATGTGTGTTCTTTTGTGATTGGGTTACCTCACTCAGGATGATATTTTCTAGATCCATCCATTTACCTAAGAATTTCTCGAATTCATTATTTTTAATAGCTGAGTAATATTCCATTGTGTAAATGTACCACATTTTTTGTATCCATTCCTCTGTTGAAGGGCATCTGGGTTCTTTCCAGCTTCTGGCTATTATAAATAGGGCTGCTATGAACATAGTGGAGCATATGTCTTTGTTATTTGTTGAGGCATTTTCTGGGTATATACCCAGGAGTGGTATAGCTGGGTCCTCAGGTAGTGCTATGTCCAATTTTCTGAGGAACCGCCAGACTGACTTCCAAAGTGGTTGTACCAGCTTGCAACCCCACCAACAATGCAGGAGTGATCCTCTTTCTTCACATCCTCGCCAACATCTACTATCACCTGAGTTTTTGATCTTAGCCATTCTGACTGGTGTGAGGTGGTATCTCAGTGTTGTTTTGATTTTCATTTCCCTGATGACTAAGGATGTTGAGCATTTCTTAAGGTGCTTCTCGGCCATTCGAGTTTCCTCAGTTGAGAATTCTTTGTTTAGCTCTGTACCCCATTTTTTAATGGGGTTATTTTGTTGTTTGGCATCTAATTTCTTGAGTTCTTTGTAAATATTAGATATTAGCCCCCTATCAGATGTAGGATTGGTAATGATCTTTTCCCAATCTGTTGGTTGCCGTTTTGTCTTGTTGACAGTGTCCTTTGCCTTACAGAAGCTTTGCAATTTGATGAGGTCCCATTTGTCGATTCTTGATCTTAGAGCATAAGCCATTGGTGTTCTGTTCAGGAACTTTTCCCCTGTGCCTAGGTATTCGAGGGTCTTCCCCAACTTCTCTTCTAATATTTTCAGTGTACCTGGCTTTATGTGAAGGTCCTTTATCCACTTGGAGTTGAGCTTTGTGCAAGGGGATAAGAATGGATTAATTTGGATTCTTCTACATGTTGACCTCCAGTTGAGCCAGCACCACTTGTTGAAAATGCTGTCCTTTTTCCACTGGATGAATTTAGCTCCCTTGTCAAATATCAAGTGACCATAGGTATGCGGGTTCATTTCTGGGTCTTCAATTCTGTTTCATTGATCGTCCTTTCTGTCTCTGTACCAATACCAAGCAGTTTTTATCACTACTGCTCTGTAGTACAGTTTGAGGTCCGGAATGGTGATTCCCCCAGAGGTTCTTTTATTGTTGAGAATAGTTCTCGCTATCCTAGGTTTTTTGTTATTCCAAATGAATTTGTAAATTGCTCTTTCTATCTCTATGAAGAATTGATTTGGAATTTTGATGGGTATTGCATTGAATCTATAGATTGCTTTTGGCAGGATAGCCATTTTTACTAAGTTAATCCTGCCAATCCAGGAGCATGGGAGATCTTTCCATCTTCTGAGATGTTCTTCAATTTCTTTCTTGAGAGACTTGAAGTTCTTGTCATACAGATCTTTCACTTGCTTTGTTAGATTCACTCCAAGATAATTTATTTTATTCGTGGCTATTGTGAAGGGTGTCATTTCCCTGATTTCTTTCTCTACCTGTTTATCCTTTGAGTAGAGGAAGGCTACTGATTTGTTTGAGTTGATTTTATATCCAGCCACATTGCTAAAGTTGTTTATCAGGTTTAGGAGTTCTCTGGTGGAAGTTTTAGGTTCACTTAAGTATACTATCATATCATCTGCAAATAGTGAAATTTTGACTTCTTCCTTTCCTATCTGTATCCCTTTGACTTCCTTTTGTTGTCTAATTGCTCTAGCTAAGACTTCCAGTACTATATTGAATAGGTAAGGTGAGAGTGGGCAGCCTTGCCTAGTCCCTGATCTTAGTGGGATTGCTTCAAGTTTCTCTCCATTTAGTTTGATGTTGGCTACTGGCTTGCTGTATATTGCTTTTACTATGTTTAGATATGGGCCTTGAATTCCTGATCTTTCCAAGACTTTTAACATGAAGGGATGTTGAATTTTGTCAAATGCTTTCTCAGCATCTAGTGATATGACCATGTGGTTTTTCTCTTTGAGTTTATTTATGTAGTGGATTACATTGATGGATTTCCGAATATTGAACCATCCCTGCATTCCTGGGATAAAGCCTACTTGATCTTGATGGATAATTGTTTTGATGTGTTGTTGGATTCGGTTTGCGAGAATTTTATTGAGTATTTTTGCATCAATATTCATAAGAGAGATTGGTCTGTAGTTCTCTTTCTTTGTTGGGTCTTTCTGTGGTTTAGGTATGAGTGTAATGGTAGCTTCATAGAATGAATTGGGTAGTGTTCCTTCTGTTTCTATTCGATGGAATAACTTGAAGAGGATTGGTATTAGGTCTTCCTTGAAGGTCTGAAAGAATTCTGCACTGAAACCATCTGGCCCCGGACATTTTTTGGTGGGAAGATTTTTAATGACTGTGTCTATTTCTTTAGGCGTTATGGGACTGTTTAGGTGGTTTATCTGCTCCTCGTTTAACTTTGGTACCTGGTATCTATCTAGAAAATTGTCCATTTCCTCCAGATTTTCCAATTTTGTTGAGTATAGGCCTTTGTAGTAGGATCTGATAATTTTTTTAATTTCCTCTGTTTCTGTTGTTATGTCTCCCTTTTCAGTTCTGATTTTATTAATTTGAATGCTGTCTCTGCGCCCTTTGGTTAGTCTGGCTAAGGGTTTGTCTATCTTGTTGATTTTCTCAAAGAACCAGCTCCTGGTTTTGTTGATATTTTGTATAGTTCTTTTTGTTTCGACTTGGTTGATTTCAGCCCTGAGTTTGACTATTTCCTGCCGTCTACTCCTCTTGGGTGTACTAGCTTCTTTTTGTTCTAATGCTTTCAGGTTTGCTCTCAAGTTGTTGATGTATGCTCTTTCCACTTTCTTTTTGTGAGCACTTAGAGCTATGATTTTTCCTCTTAGTACTGCTTTCAATGAGTCCCACATGTTTTGATATGATGTGTCCTCATTTTCATTTAAATCTAAAAAGTCTTTAATTTCTTTCTTAATTTCTTCCTTGACCAAGTTATCATTGAGTAGAGCATTGTTCAGTTGCCAAGTGTATGTCGGTTTTCTGATGTTTTTGTCCATGTCAAAGACAAGTCTTAATCCATGGTGGTCTGATAAGGTGCTGGGGATTATTTCAATCTTTTTGTATCTGTTGAGGCCTGTTTTGTGACCAATTATATGGTCTATTTTCGAGAAGGTACCATGAGGTGCTGAGAAGAAGGTGTATTCTTTTGTTTTAGGATGAAATGTTCTATAGATGTCAGTTAAGTCCAATTGGTTCATAACTTCTGTTAGTTTCATTGTGTCTCGATTTAGTTTCTGTTTCCATGATCTGTCCATAGCTGAGAGTGGGGTGTTGAAATCTCCCACTATTATTGTGTAGGGTGCAATGTATGCTTTAAGTTTTAGTAATGTGTCTTTTATGTAAGTGGGTGCCCTTACATTTGGGGCATAGATGTTGAGAATTGCAAGTTCCTCTTGGTACATTTTTCCTTTCATGAATATGAAGTGTCCTTCTTTATCTTTTTTGATTACTTCTGGTTGAAAACTGATTTTATTTGATATTAGAATCGCTACTCCAGCTTGTTTCTTGGGACCATTTGCTTGGTAGATTGTTTTCCAACCTTTTACTCTGAGGTAGTGTCTGTCCTTTCCACAGAGGTGCGTTTCCTGAATGCAGCAAAATGTTGGGTCCTGTTTACGTATCCAGTCTGATAGTCTATGTCTTTTTACTGGAGAATTGAGTCCATTGATATTAAGAGATATTAAGGAAAAATGAGTGTTGTTTCCTGTTATTTTTGTTATTGGCAATGGAGATATGTTTGTGTAGCTACCTTCTTTTACGGTTTTTGGAGGATTACTTTCCTGCTTTTTCCAGGTTGTAGTTTCCCTCCTTGTGATGGAGTTTTCCACCAATTATCCGTTGAAGTGCTGGGTTTGTGTTGAGATACTGTGTAAATTTGGATTTGTCATGGAATATTTTGGTTTCTCCATCAATAATGATTGAGAGTTTAGCTGGGTATAGTAGTCTGGGCTGACATTTATGTTCTTTTAGGGTCTGTATGATATCAGTCCAGGATCTTCTGGCTTTTATGGTCTCTGGTGAAAAGTCTGGTGTAATTCTTATAGGTCTGCCTTTATATGTTACTTTGCCTTTTTCCCTTACTGCTTTTAGTATTTTTTCTTTGTTTTGTACATTTGATGTTTTGACTATTATGTGGCGGGAAGTATTTCTTTTCTGGTCTAAACTATTTGGAGTTCTGTAGGCTTCTTGTATATTTATGGACATCTCTTTCTTTAGGTGAGGGAAGTTTTCCTCTATAATTTTGTTGAGAATATTTACTGGTCCTTTAAGTTGGGAGTCTTCCCCCTCATCTATTCCTATTATCCTTAGGTTTGGCCTTCTCATTGTGTCTTGGATTTCTTGTATATTTTGGGTTAGTAGCTTTTTGTATTTTGCATTTTCTTTGACAGTTGTGTCAATGTTTTCCATGGTATCTTCTGCACATGAGATTCTCTCTTCCATCTCTTGTATTCTGTTGGTAATACTTGTATCTATGACTCCTGATCGTTTTTTTAAGTTTTCTATCTCCAGGGTGTTCTCCCTTTGTGATTTCTTTATTGTTTCTACTTCCGTTTTTAGATCCTGCATCGTTTTGTTTAATTCCTTCTCCCGTTTGGTTGCATTTTCTTGTAATTCCTTAAGGGATTTTTGTGTTTCCTCTCTAAGGGTTTCTATCTGTTCTTTGAGAGTGTTATTTATGTCTTTCTTAAAGTCCTCTATCATCATCATGAGAAGTGATTTTAATTCTGAATCCTGCCTTTCTGGTGTGATGGGGTGTTCAGGGCTTGCTATGATGGGGGAACTGGGTTCTGATGATGCCGTGTAACTTTGGTTTCTGTTGCTTACGTTCTTGCGCCTGCCTTTTGCCATCTGGTTAATTCTAGTGCTACCTGTACTTCTGTCTCTGATTGAAGCCTGTCTTTCCAGTTGTCTCGCTTTTGTTTGGTCTTCTAGGAGTCCAGATGTCTTTGTGATTTTTTTCCAGCTGCCCTGATTACAGTGGTATCTCTAGGATGCCTCAGGATATGGTGCCTCCAAGGTAGCAGTCCAGCTAGATGTCTGCTGTTCTGGGTGCAGTGTCTCCTCTTGGATATCTCCGGGTATGTTGTCTGACACTCTGAGTTCAGTTGTTCCTCTGTGGGTCTGGGTTGAGCGGACCTTCCAGTATGTTTCAGGTGGAATCCAGGGTCCACACAACTGCAGACCTGGTAGAGGTCTGGTCTGGGGCTCAGACCCTGCAGGCCTCAGGCCGGAGGGGGGGCGAGCAGCAGAAGGAGCGTGCTAGCACCGGCTATGGGTTCTATGGATCCCCCAGAATGTGTCTGGGGGACTCCTGGGTGCACTCACCCACAGGCCTCAGACTGCAGGAGGGGCGAGCGGCGGAAGGGGCGTGCTAGCGCTGGCTATGGGTTCTATGGATCCCCCAGAATGTGTCTGGGGGGCTCCTAGGTGCACTCACTCTCAGGCCTCAGACTGCAGGAGGGGCGAGCGGCGAAAGGGGCGTGCTAGCGCTGGCTATGGGTTCTATGGATCCCCCAGAATGTGTCTGGGGGGCTCCTGGGTGCACTTACCAGCAGGCCTCAGACTGCAGGAAGGGCGAATGGCGGAAGGGGCGTGCTAGCGCTGGCTATGGGTCTATGGATCCCCCAGAATGTGTCTGGGGGGCTCCTGGGTGCACTTACCCACAGGCCTCAGCCAAATCTCTTATATAGTGATTCTGCAGCCTCTTTTTTCCTTGGGCAGAAATTGCCCCTTGTTGGGGTCCACACTAGCCCCACATTGGGGCAGCCAAAAAATGTCGCGGCCCAAGCAAAATGTTGAGGCCCGGGCCGACCCACGTTTGGGCGGCCACTGTATCCCGGCCCAAGCTGCCGCTCTGGTCCTCGGGTCAGGGTTCAGCAAGAGCGAGAGTGAGGACGAACTCGAAGAATGCAGACCAGACAGAGTGTAATTCAATCTCGTTTATTCTTCAGTCTAAGTCCTAAGTTTTGAGTTCCTAGTGCCTAGTCCCTAGCTCCTAGTCCCTCCAAGTTCCAAGTTAGTTCTTCCAAGTTCTCTTCCAAGTGCCTGCTACCTGTCTTCTCTCTGCTGTGTCTGGTTCTCTGTTCTGTCCTGTCTCTGCCTTTTATATGTCTCACTTCTAAGCCATGCCTTTTGGTCACACCTTTAATCATGCCCTTAGGTCTTGTCTCTAAATCTTATCTCTAAATTACACTCTTAAGTCACACACCTTTAATCTCATGCACCTTTAATCTCAAGGTATCTAAACCAAGATTATCGGAGTGTGCTCAGCTGTTGTAGGCTATTATAATCCAAGTCACATGTCAGGGTATATGGCTCAAGATGGCTGCAAAGCTGATAGCCGCTTTCTGCTAAAAGTCGGCCCCCAACAGACCCTGAGCACTTGGAGTATTGAGATTTCAGGTTTAAGGGGACTCGTTTTGTAAATTACAACAAAAAGAGTAAGTTCAAAGTGATTGGATTAGTGTCTCAGTGAAAATTAAAAATTAAAATGATTCAAAATAGATTTATGAGGGAGAAAACAAAGATGTTGGCATAAAAGCATTGCCTTTGTAATTATGTCCTCTTAAAACATGATCAACTTCTCTTGACATATTTTGACATATTTTGGGTATAAACATGTATATTTATTGGTCCATAATTTTGTAACTATTTGTCTAGCCTGAAACTGTTTATGAGTAAAGTTAGTTCATTCTTTGCTTATTTTTAAATTTTTTACTACATCAATGGATTTTGTGTATGGGTATGCATACAAAACTGTGTACCTGTGGGTCAGAGGACAATTTGTAGGAAATGATTCTCTGATCCTATATGTGTGTTTCAGTGATCACATTCAGATTATCAGACTAGGTGACAAATGCTTGTACCTGATCAGCTATTTTTGAGAAAAACCTCTAGATTTCTTAAGCTTTCAATTTCTTTCAATGTCTTTTCCATTGTGGCATTTTGCTCATCTTCTCTACAAATGCTTCCCCCCGTGGCAATTCTTTTCTGTTGTCAACTCGGTGAGATGCAATTTAAAAATCAAGCATCTGGGCATTCCATTGTGTGCTGATGTTGGTGAGGTTAGTTGCGATGGAAAGACCCTCCCACTGTAGGTAATGCCATTTCTTTGACTGAGATCCTGAACTATACAAAACCATACCATTTATCATTCTTCCTTTCCAGAAGGTGGATGTAATATTAGATGCTTCAAGACCCTATTGCCTTGACTTCTAATATAAAAGATAGACTGTGTTCTTCAATTGTGAGCTCAAGAAAACTGTTCACCTGAGTTTCTTTTGTCATGGTATCTTATCACACTGACAGAAGAACTAAGAACAGTAAGGAAATATGTAAAAAGGAGATAATAGTGTCTCAAAGTTGGAGGATCCATGCAGCAAGAGAAAGGAACAATTATAAGGATTACATTTTCCTCTTTCCTCAGTTGTAGGACAGTATGCTCTGATGTACATGGAAGTATGAGACAAGGTGACAGGGAATGCTGAATTTCTCATGATCATTGAGCCTACATGTTATTTTAGCTCATATTTGTCATTAATGATATTTACGGCCCAGGCTTCTCATGTAGAAAATGATTATTATAATGATCATCTACACATTACAGGACATCAATTACCATGCTTCCCACAGTGATACTTTTTGTTTCTCTTTTTGAGCAGAGCTTCCCCACGCAAAGTAGAACCCATCAAATATGTTGACTGATCCATTCCTAAAATTTTCAATGAGTCATTAACAAATACAAATCTAGTAGGTCATTAGATTGTGGACGATAAAAGAAAAAAAAAGATACATTTAATGGAGGTATTGACACAAAATGACAGACTGCAGGAGAAATGTTATGTCTGTTTAATGATTAACATGAAAGGAAATTTTGCTTTGAAAATCCAGTCTAGTAACTATAGTTAACTGTGAAGGAAAAGAAGATGATCAAAGCGTTTCTAGTTACTACAAAGGATTTCAAGTTTAAATTAGTTTGTAGACAGAGCTTGCATCTATCTTGAGACCGATTGAAGCTAAGGCCTTCATGATGGATTTCAAAGCACAGGCAACTTCTGAATGAGAAAATTACTATTGCTTGTCATTAAGCTAAAGCATTTCCTGATGTTATGGTGAGCTCCCCCCCCTTTATTTTTTGTTAATTCATACAGGATATCCATGTACCTCTGTGTTGCGGCCTGAGCTGCCCTACATTTGGGGGCCAAAATGTCACGGGCCACTCTGTCAGTGTTAGAACCTCACTGCCAAAGCCTTAGGGGCTAAATTGTTAGAGCCCTCACTGCCCCAAGCTGCTCTGGTCTGCGGGTCGGGGTTCAGCAAGAGAGAGAGTGAGGACGGACACGAAGAATGGAGACCAAACAGAGTGTGATTCAATTCCGTTTATTCTTCAGTCTCTCTTCTTCTCTCCAAGTCCCTAGTCTTGAGTTCCTAGTCCCTAGTTCCTAGTCCCTAGTGTCTCCAAGTTCCAAGTTACTTCTTCCAAGTTCTAAGTGCCTAATGTCTAATTCCAAGTTCTTCCTCCAAGTTGTACTGATAATAATTTCTTCTGTCTACCTCTCACCTTTTATATGTCTCACTTCTAAGCCACGCCTCTAAGTCACGCCTTTAAGGCATGCCCTTAGGGCTTGTCTCTAAATCTGATCTCTAAATCATACCCTTAAGCTTTGGCTCTAAATCACAGCTTTAAGTCTCACACACCCAAGGGAAGATCCTGGGTATCTAAAGCAAGATGTTATCAGAGTGTGTTCAGCTGTTGTAGGCTATTGTAATCAAATCTCTTGTCAGGGTATATGGCTCAAGATGGCTGCAAGGATGATAGCTGACTTCTGTCGGCTCCCCACACCTCCTCTCAGTCCTATAGTAACAGAATCCACAATAAAATGATAATCCCACATAATTTTAGCTAGCTACTTTCTTTCCTATACATATCATATAGCTCACTCTACCTCAAGAAGAGTAACTTCTAGGGGGTTTATCATGTCCTCTCTTACTTCCTGAATTCTGTTTCTCTCCAACTCATATGTTGACATTCAATATATGTCTGTTTTTGGAGATTCAGACTTTAAAGAGATAAGATGAGTCTGTAGAATAAGTCCTACTTAATGGTGTATGACTTTTAACCATTTCAGATGGAGAAATGAGGAACCCAGGTGCACACATAGAAGAAAGAACAGGCAGACATCATATAAAGACACCATAAAGAACAGCTCACAGACCAAGAACAGATGCCTCAGAACAAATAAATACCTCGGTCTTGAGCTTCTAGCTTCCAGAAATGTAATTCAATGCACATCTGTTTTGTAAGGTAGCCAGTTAGTGGTATTTTCTGACATCGCCTGAGGTAAGCAGGAACACTTAGAGGAATGCTGAAGGTCTTTCTAGCCATTTCCAATGTTATTCCTCAATCTGTTCAATGTCTAAAGGAGAGAATTCAGGCTTGGGTCTCTGTGTCTCTAAACAATTTTTGAAAACATACATATCATTTTTATAGGCATTGCTAATCACGAAACTCTGACTTGAATCCAGTCAAGCTCTGACACTAACATCTTCTCATCCTCTTTACTCATAATAATGGAGCATTGGCTTGAACTTGTAAAACAAAACAAAACAAATTCTTTGAAAACTGTCTATATGATAATGAAAGCAATTAATTTTGTAAGACAATTTTATAGAATCATTCTTTTAATCCTCCTATGTAATATTTAATTTCTTTTGAGATGAGAACAAAGTGTATCACTGTCTTAAGGGAAAGAAAACATTTTTGAAACAATCTCTAAATTGATAGAATACCACTTTTAAATTGATGAATAAATTTAGCTAGATGGCACATCTGGAAACTCCATAGATGATTGTCAGGATTGTTCTGCATTTTATTCTAAAATAATACTTTAATTGAAATGCATTTTGGGAAATGAGAGATGGACATATGTATATGCTTGCTTTATCCACTTAGAATTTCTCAAATTTTCTGCCCATTCTCAAAGGCCAAGTTGCCTCTCTTTGAGAACGTTTTAAATACAGATACACAAGTGCCTGATGCACCGACATCTTTAGCAGTTGCTGTGGTACTAGGTATGGATTTAGAGATAAAGTGTTTCCATTCCTTTGAGAATTGACACTGTGATATAAAGTCAAATACATTTTAATGTTATTTATCATATATTCCTGTTAAAAAACAAGTGAGTGAAACCGGCTTCCATAACACATTAAAATGGAATGATTTGGACATTAGGCACATACTGCTTGTTTCTAAATGCTTCTGGGTTTACCAAGGCAGAGGGTAAATATCCCAGTCCTGAAATAGGACACTGTTGAAGATGGTAGTGTAAACTTGAAAGAGATAAGAAACAATATTGAAAGGAAAGTTTACAGAAAATATCACATAGAATAAACAACTCCTAAAGACCCTGCCCCATTCCCCCCCAGATAAAATAGCAAAGAATAATAAGAAATGAGGAGATGGCTCACGTGGTAAAGAGCCTGCTGCACAAATGTGACAACTTAGGCTTGGATCCCAGAACCCATGTAAATCTAGGTGAAGTTATACATGTATCTCTAACCTCAGCACGCCTATGATAAATTGAGAGGTGGATTAAAAAGAATCATAGTAGCCCATGGTCCAGATAACTGTCCTCAGCAGTGAACATAGAGGAACACTGTCTCCATCAAGGTGAGAGCTGAGGACCAACACCTATGGTTACACACTCTGAACCCCACATGAACTCCATAGCACGTATGTACTCACATTTATTTATACACACTTGGATGCATATGTGAATAGATACACATCATGCACAAATACCAAAAGGAATGAATAAAGGAATAGTAAGCAGCAGGTCCCTTAAAAAGAGAATGGTTTGAAATAGAAGTGCATACAAAGGGTTAAAATATTTGAATTTTATCCCCAAATACAGAACATCCTCTCAGATGTTCAAGGCAACATTTCAAAAGTTTTGTAAAAATAGACTACAATTAGAGCAATTTAAATTATCATCCATTTTTTTCTGCAGCTAACATTTGGATATTTATCAGCCGCATTCATTCGCAAAGTATGTACTGATGGTTTAGAATGTCTGCTATAACTAAGTGACAAATGAAATCAACTTTGAGACCAAATGAGGTTCTGCCATGGATATTAACTTGAAAGTAACAATATCTTCATCGTCTCCATTTATTAAGCATATTCATGAGCAGGGTGGGTCACTTTGGACAAACACTGTGGAAATTACTGTTTCTGCTTTGAAATTATGAGTTCTAAGTAATCATGTCCTGAGGATATCTGCTAATAGACAAAAATCAAAGTGGAATATTTTAAAGAAACAGAGGGCAAAGTAAACCTTAGAGGCATCTCTGAGCTTATAAATATGCCCCTTTCAGTTCCTTCAATGAGAAATGTCTAAAGATTGCACAGTGGCCGAAGGTCTTACTCACTGCAATACCAAGCTAAGGCAGAAAAGAGTCAGGCAACGAACATTTGATACAATCCAGGAACATTTTAAAGTGAGAATTCAAGAGAGAAGTTCTACAGGGCCACAGGATAAGTCGTATAACAAAGCATGTGACATATACTTTTTTGTCCTAAGTGCTTGATGATTGGTAGAAAGAAAAGTCTGGTTACCTTTGCCACCCTGGAATATTGCAGGCTTGATGTGGTTTTTAAGGTGCTATAAAACCTTACTCGTGTGAATCAGCAGAATAGCTATGATGGGTTATTCTCAGAAGTTAAGCCTAACTGGAGGGAGAGATGACCTGAGAAGGAAGAAATACAGGGAGGTTGTCTCACAAATGGGAATGAAGTATGAACCCAAGATGAAATATTCCTGGCCCTCACACCAATGTATAAAACAAGTGCTACCAGCAGAACCTTTGCATCAGAAATGTGCCAACCAGGGACTTCCAATATAGCTCAGTCAATTAAGCGCTTGGTATACAAACATAAGGACTTGTGTTCAACATCCAGTATCCAAATAAGCCAGGGAGGGAAGCATGAGCTTGGAATCCTAATGCAGACAAGGGAAGACAAGGATTTCTGATCAACCAGTCCTGCCTACTTAGCTACAGGCCAAGAAGAAACATGACTAAAGCACACAGGGTAGGTGTCACCTGAGCTACACCACACAAGGATGATACCCAGTCTTCATACAGACAAGCAAGGACTGCACACACACAGTTGCTCATCAAACAGTATAAAGATGTTAATTTCCACATGTCTTCACTGGATTTGTTTTCTCTGTCAGCTTGATAATTAAAAAGGGAGGAAAAATCTCAAACACAATAGGTAGCAGCAGCAAGGAAAATCTCAAGCACAGAAGACAGATTGGCTGATAAATAAATGCTTTTATTAAGGGTGGGAAAACACGCACACACACACACACACACACACAGAGAGAGAGAGAGAGAGAGAGAGAGAGAGAGAGACGAGAGAGATACAGACAGAGAAATACACACACACACACACACACACACACAGACATACAGAGAAACACATACACACACAGAAATACAGAGAAATACACACACACACACAGAGAGAGAGAGAGAGAGAGAGAGAGAGAGAGAGAGAGAGAGAGAGAGAGAGAGAGAAAGAGAGAAAGATCCTCTGCAGAGCAGATCAGGAACTTGAAGCATGAAATATGGTCTCTCCTCAAGAACTGGGGTTTGTAATGGTCTTTGAAATGTTTGCATCAGCTAATTTGGGTTTGATCAGTTTGGAAAATGATAGGGAAACTGTCAGGCCTACAGTTTTGTCATAAACATGTCTTGATCCAGCCTTGGGCCAGCAGTTCTATCAGCCGAGGGTCCTACTGCCCAGGGAAAAGGCATGCCAGACTTTTGTGCTAGGTTACCAGGCTTTTGTCTTAATGAGGGTAAGGATTAAGCTGCTATTTTCAAAGTTCACCATCTATCTGTCTGCTTACCAGGGATTTGTCTAACTACTAGTCCTTTAAAGTCATTGCAAGGATATCGTATGAAATCTCTGACGGATGATTTTATTGTATTCCCCCCCTCTCTCTCTCTCTCTCTCTCTCTCTCTCTCTCTCTCTCTCTCTCTCTCTCTCTCTCTCTCTCTCATATGTGTGTACACTTATGTGTGTATGTGTGTGTGTATGTGTCCATGCATGAGAACCACACTTCATGTGAGGAGGTCAGAGGACAACTTTTAGAAGACGGCTCTCTCCTTTCATTGTGTATGATTAAATTCATACAGCATCTTACCTACTATACTGTATCTCTGGCTTCTTACTATATCATTATTAGTTTTTTGAGAGTTTCATATAATGTACTTTGGTCATATTCACCCCTTCTTTAACCCTTCCAAGAGCCACCCAACTTTATGTCCTTAAAAAACAAAAACAAAACAAAACAAAATAGAAATCAAACTCTTCAAGATCAGTTTGTGCTGCCCAAATACTATTGGATGTATAGTATTCGACTGGAGCATGATTGACTTATCAAATCTAAGGTCTTAGAAAAAAATGTCTTTCCTGCTCACAGCATTTAAAATTTTCTCATAGTGTTTCAGCCAGAAGGGAAAATTTGTATCTAATCCCCTAACTCTGTGGTGAAATTTTGTCTAGCTTGGGCTTGCATAGGTCCTGTGCATACTGTTGCAGATACTGTGAGTTTGCATGTGAATTTTCTTGGCTTTGTCCAGAAAGCATTCTTTCCTTGTATTGATCTAAGCTATTACATTCTTTCTGCTTCTTCTGGAGTGATCCCCAAGCCTTCAGAATATGGGTATGCGGTATAGGTGACCCTTTTAGGACTGCACATTCTATAGTCTCTTATTCTCTGTACTTTGGCCAATATGGGCCTTGGCATTAATCCAAATCTGTTACAAATAAAAGCTTCTCCATTGAAGGTTGAAAGATGTATTGATCCATGAAAATAACAATAAGTAATTAGGATTTGGTTTATTACAGTGTCTCCTTAGCAGCAATATAATAGTAAGTTTTCCTTCTGGGCCTATGACCTCTCTAGCCATAGGTTGTATGTGGGACAATGGTGTTAGATATGGGTTTCATCTTTGATGTAACATTTAAATCAAATCAAAAAGGGGTTGGATATGCCTATGATGATCATGCCACTATTATATAAGTAGATATGCTGTTCGAGGTCAGCCATTATTGTAGCATGGAGATTTCACAGCCAGGTATCACTGATGTAGTCTTTTATCTTCTGGCAGCAGTGCAATGCACCATGTGACACTGTGAAGTTGAGCCAGTAGCGATGAAACTGTGCAAAAGACTCTTGAATTTTTTTTTTTTTTTTTTTTTGGTATGAATGACACAAAATGACTGCATCAGAATTACAATTGGAACAAGCAGATGACTGTAGTATTTTACTATCACATCATATGTGAAATAATAATATCTACTTCTGCCTTTACCTACTATAGGTAAAACATACAAATTGTTAGAAGCTCTATCAGATTTCGGTGAGAAAGGACATTTAACTTTATTCAGTCCTAGGAATATTTCACCTACTTTAAATATCTCTCTGGGCCTGAAAGCTTTAGATCAACGTTATCCTTGAAACCTTGCTATAATTAAAATCCTTAAATTGTCATACTTACTCAAAGATATTCTGCAGATACAACCACTGATATCTAAATATTGTGTAATAAACTTTGTACAAAGATAAACTTCTTGAAAATTTTCAGCTGCTCAGGGTGATAATTCATCTATAAGGTAAAATCTAGTATTACATATCTGCGCATCACTGCTCTCCACTGATATAACACCCTTGCTTGCTGTAGAAAATAAGACTTCATACAGATTCAAATTTACTTAATGGTGGAATTATATCAGAAAACCCTCTTGGTAACTGAAAATATTGTAAGCAAAATATATGTTTTAGGGGTGGGAAAGATTGCTCAGTGATTAACAGCTTTTGTTGCTTTTTATTCATTATTCATTATTCATTATTTATTTATTTATTTGGCTTTGGTTGCTTTTTTTTTTTCTCTTTTTTTTATTGGATACTATATTTACATTTCAGATTTTTCCCATTACCCCACCCCACCCCTGCTCAGGAACACCCTATACCATCCCCCCTCTTTCTGCTTCTATGAGGATATGCCCCCCACCCCCCACTGTCAGCTCTCCACCCTCAAATTCCCCCACACTCGGTGTCCAGCTTCTTTGGAACCAAGGATCTCCTCTCCCACCTATGCCCTACAAGGCCATCCTCCCCTATATATACAGCTGGAGTCATGGGTCCCTCCCTATGTGCTCCCAGGCTGGTGGTTTAGACCCTGGTGAGCTCTGGCTGGTTGATATTGTTGCTCTCCTTATAGGGCCACAAACCCTTTCAGCTCCTTCAGTCTACTCTCTAACTCCTCAATTGGGAACCCCTTGATCACATCAATGGCTAGCTGTGAGCATTTGCCTCTGAATATGTCAGACTCTGGCAGACCTCTAAGAAGACAGCTACATCAGGCTCTGGTCAGCATGCACTTCCTGACATCCACATCAGCATCTTCCTTTGGTGACTGCACATGAAATGGATACCCAAGTGGAATGGTCTCCAGATGGCTCCTCCTTCAGTTTCTGTCCCACACTTTGTCTCCATATTTGCTCCCTTGAATATTTTGTTACTCCTAAGAAGGACTGAAGTACCTACTTGGTCTTCCTTCTTCATGAGCTTCATGTGGTCTGTGAGTTGAATCTTGGCTATTTCAAGCTTTTGGGCTAATATCCACTTATCAGTGAGTAAATACCATGTGTGTTCTTTTGTGATTGGGTTACCTCACTCAGGATGATATTTTCTAGTTCCATTCATTTACCTAAGAATTTCTCAAATTCATTATTTTTAATAGCTGAGTAATATACTCCATTGTGTAAATGCACCATATTTTTTGTATCCATTCCTCTGTTGAAGGACATCTGGGTTCTTTCCAGCTTCTGGTTATTATAAATAAGGATGCTATGAACATAGTGGAGCATATGTCTTTGTTATATGTTGGAGCATCTTCTGGTTATATGCCCAGGAGTGGTATAGCTAGTTCCTTAGGTAATGCTATGTCCAATTTTCTGAGGAACCCTCAGACTGTTTTCCAGATTGGTTGTACCAGCTTGCAATCCCACCACCAACTGGGGAGTGTTCTTCTTTCTCCACATCCTTGCCAGCATCTACTATCACCAGAGTTTTTGATCTTAGCCATTCTGACTGGTGTGAGGTGGAATCTCAGGGTTGTTTTGATTTGCATTTCCCTGATGACAAAGGATGTTGAGCATTTCTTAAGGTGCTTTTCAGCCATTCGGAGTTTTTTCTGTTGAGAATTCTTTGTTTAGCTCTGTACCCCATTTTTAAATAGGATTATTTGGTTGTATGGAGTATAACTTCTTGAGTTCTTTGTATATATTGGATATTAGCCCTCTATCAGCTATAGGATTGGTAATGATCTTTTCCCTGTCGTTTTGTCCTATTGACAGTGTCCTTTGCCTTATAGAAGCTTTGCTGTTTTATGAGGTTCCATTTGTCAATTCTTGATCTTAGAACATAAGCCATTAGTGTTCTGTTCAGGAACTTTTCCCCTGTGCCCAGGTATCTGAGGGTCATCCCTACCTTTTATGTGAAGGTCCTTTATCCACTTGGACTTGAGCTTTGTACAAGGGGATAAGAATGGATTGACTTCCATTCTTCTACATGCTGACCTCCAGTTGAACCAGCACCATTTGTTGAAAATGCTGTCCTTTTTCCACTGGACAGTTTTAGCTCCTTTGTCAAAGATCAAGTGACCATAGGTGTATGGGTTCATTTCTGGATCTTCAATTCTATTTCATTGATCTTCCTGCCTGTCTCTGTACGAATACCATGCAGTTTTTATCACTATTGCTCGGAGTACAGTTTGAGGTCAGGAATGGTGATTCCCCCAGAAGTTCTTTTATTGTTGAGAATAGTTCTTGCTATCCTGGTTTTTTTATTATTCCAAATGAATTTACAAATTGCTCTTTCTAAGTCTATGAAGAATTGATTTGGAATTTTGATGGAGATTGCATTGAATCTGTAGATTGCTTTTGGCAAGATGGCCATTTTTACTATATTTATCCTGCCAATCCATGAGCATAGGAGATCTTTCCATCTTCTGAGATCTTCTTCGATTTCTTTCTTCAGAGACTTGAAGTTCTTGTCATACTGATCTTTCACTTGCTTGGTTAGATTCACTCCAAGATATATTATATTATTTGTGACTATGTGAAGGGTGTCATTTCTCTAATTTCTTTCTCAGCCTGTTTATCCTTTGAGTTGAGGAAGGCTACTGATTTGTTTGAGTTGATTTTATATCCAGCCTCTTTGCTGAAGTTGTTTATCAGGTTTTAGGAAGACCCTAATTCATTTCCCAGCACTCATGTTAGATGGCTCACAAATACTGCCAACTCCAGCTCCAGGGTATTTTACACCTTCTTTTGGCTTCTGTGAGCACTGAACTCACAAAAAGGCACACAAATATAATAACAGTTGCTTAAAATTACATTTTATACATATACCCAATCTACTGACCATTACAACTAGGTTCATTCAACTGTGCACAAAACACTTATTTTGGTAGTTGGGTAAATTGAAGCTCATTTTATAAAGAGATATGGAAGATTTTGTGCAATTATTTAGTACCTATTTTTATAAAGCTACTGATAATAGAAAACATTGGTAAGCATATCAGTTGTTTAATTTTGGGAGTGTATGGGTAGATGGGAATCTGAGCTCAGGAGCCTCATGTCCACACTAGAGAAAGGTAGGATGCTTCATATTACCACATCTTTGTAAAAAAAAAAAAAAAAAAAAAAAAAAAAAAAAAACAGAAAATATTATTACTCCCAAGTACACATTTGACTAGATGTTTAAAAGCCAATCATATGTTGTTTGAAGAAACTTCTTTATGCAGAATTGGGCAGACTACAGAGTCAAACTCTTAAGTTTGAATTAGGGCTGGAGTGGTAGTTCGTTTGTTAAAATGCTTACATTGCTATCAAGGGAATCTAAATCTTAGAACTCATCCAAGAAATGTGGGTAGGGTTGCTCAGGCTTGTAATCTCAGTGCTAGGGTTGTGGTAGAGAAAGCGAGAGTTATGCAGATACCTGGCCTTATGTAGTTAGTAACCAAATTATTTAAGTCCTTGGCTGGTGATAAAGCCTGTCTTAAAACACAATAAACATGGAACTAGACCTGAGATTGACTTCTGATTTCTAACTGTGCATGTTTGCAAAGCACAAGTGAATTCATGCACACACTCACACACTACAAACACACACAGTTTTCATCTACTGAGATGATAAACCAAATCAATTTTTAAAATAAATGTAATTCAATATGCTCTTCTTTAAACAAAACTAGATAGAAAAGACACTGAGCAGGTAGGAGAAAGAAACAATAAAAGTCACCTGAAATAATTAAAGTCACCAGCTGGAGCTGGAGAGGAGAGGAACATTTGATTACAATGTGGGGTTCAGTGGGACTGTTCAGTGCTTGGACATAGTCCTGCAGAAAGGCTTTATGATAGGGAATCTGGTTAGCTGCTCTATTTGTCATTTATTAAAAACTGCCAGCAAAAACCATTCTGAACACTTCAGATTCTGCTCCTGCCTCAGTATGCTTTCTAATTGAGTAAGTGTCTTTCAAAAACCCAAACACAGAATGAATCTGTGTGCACAAAGCACGACAAATGCCTACAACTGAAAGTATTGCATTAACAGTCTCAGGTGAAATCCCCACAGCCAGGGAGTTATGGGGTTGACAGAACCAACCGAGATCCCCACAGCCAGAGAGCATGGGGTTAACCAAAAGCTAAGATTCTTAAACTTAATCAAGGCATCGATTAAACCAGTATTCATTGGACATGAGTGTTTTCTCCAGTGGATTCTATGATATCAATATATTATGGATACAATGGTATATTATTAAAAAATTAATAACCTCATAGTTAAACAAGCTTTAAATATTTTGTATTTTAAATTCTTCATTGGATGTCTTGAGCTTCTGAGAAACAGGGACTAGGGAAATATTACAATTCCCAAAAACTTACATGTTCACACAAATCTTTTCCTAGAAATATAATCTCAGTACAGTAAATGTTCCATAAAACATAGTTCATAAAATACATATTTATCATACATTTATTGTTCATGTACTATTAGTAATCATAAATCTAAAAAACAAACATCAGAAAATAATATAGAAACTCAAAGACGAGAGAATTTTCAGACAATAGGCAAGTTTGAAATACTTTTAAGTTTGGTCTTGAACAAGGGACAGATTTTGGATATTTGAGGATTGAGGGAATGAAGTTAAGCAAGAGTTGGTAACTAATGTAAGTTACAGCCCTGAGAAAGAATGTCAGCATGTGACAACACAGATTAGATTAGCTGTCTTGTAGAGGAGAAAATGTAAGTAAATGAACAGGGATTTCTGAAACAGAAGACTGCTACTAGGCGAGGTATGGACAGTACTGGCTTCTAGAAGTTTGGTCTCTACTCCACAGACAACACTAACTAACCTGCTCCTGGTTCATCAATGAAGTGGTAAAGGATGCACATTTACATCTGAGCCGTTGATGCTGAAGGATATCCTTGGGTCCCTTCCTCATTTGCCATTCCTCAGGTGCTGGACACCTTGATTTTAAGATAGGTCTCTCACTGGCCTAAGATCCACCAAGTAGGCTGACTGGCTTAAGTAGCCAGGCCCAGGAATCCTTTTGGCCCACCACTCAGATTACAAGAATGTGGGACCAATACATCTGATTTTTATTTTAACATATTTTCTGGGAATAGGATTCAGCATCTTGTACTTTCAAGGTAAACATTGTATTTTACCTACTGACCCATCTTCCCAACTGAGTGAAAACATGAAGCTTCAGTTTTATGTTATCAAATTAGCATGTTCATCCTGACGTGCATTGGACTGGGGCGGCTGGCTGCTGTGTTGGGGTCAGTGACAAGGAAGTCATCATAGTATACCAAGACAGTGCTGATGACGGTGGAGGTTAAAAGTAAAGTTAAGAGACACCCAAAGATCTCCTGATTGCCATGCCATGTAGATGGTGACACAGAAGCCAGAAATAAGAGGATTTAGATGGGCATTTGGAACAACGGGTTGATGCTCTTTATCCTATTTAAATTATTGAAAAAAGGTCCAGAGTTTAAGAGTAAGGAGCCATCTTGAGTGTCCTGCCAAATACCAATGGATTCGTGTTAGTTCTAAAATTTACAGTGGTAGTCATTATAATTAGGAAAAAGATTAAAGACACTTAAAGTGTATTTGGCATAATTCTAACACATCTCTGGATATTTTAACTTGGCATAGTGGGCTTATGAATCTAAAAAATGCTGCTCTGCTGAGCATTGATGGGGTAGATAATGCTGATAAAATTAAAGCGTTCTTACATTGTACTCATAAGTACTGCGCAGTTAACCTCTCAGGTTAAATTATAAAATCAAAAAACCTTTTGTACCACCATCCTTTTCTTTTGTCCAAAGCATGTTCTGTATTGAATGGTCTTATTCTTCCATGTGATTGTTATTGAGAATTCCTACTGCCTATGAAGTCTGTGGCTTTTTGTGGCTTTCTTTTGCATTCTTCATGGATATTTCCTATTTGCCTGCACATCTTCAAACTCTGTCCCGCTGAACTTTCAAGTTATTGCACATTTTTAATAAATTTCTATGAGAGAAATATGTCCAACTGGTGCCCCTTACTTATCAATGGCCATTACATAAGCAATAAACACTGCTGTGTGACATTTTTATATCCGTTTGTTTTATCCTCATAAGCACTACACCAAAGGAAATATTAATACTTCCACTGTTCGGAGGAAGAAATCAAAAGGTTAAATACTTTGAACCAAAGGTCCAAGAAACTCCCTACCATATCCTAAAATCTGGGTTACTTTCATAGCTTTCTGCTTGTTATTTATTTCTAAGGTGGTGGAAACACTGTTGATTAACTCTTATATGTCAATTTAAAGGAACAGCAAAAGGGTTTAAAATCGACTGAGGATGTAGCTGTAGCTAAGTTTAAGGAAAATCTACACATCAGTGAATGTAGCCTTTCCCTAACTCCCTACTGACAGTACATCACTGTCCTTGTTAGTTTTTCTTGTCAAATTGGCACAACTAAGGTCTTCTGAGAAAAGAGAAACATCAGTTGAAGTGTTGTCTCTTTAGAATGGCCTGTGGTCAGGTCTAGGTTGTTTTCATTGATGATTTATGTGGACAAGCCAGTCCTCTGTAGGTGGCAGTATCCCTCGGCATATAAGCCAGGACTATCTAAGAAAGCTAGCTGAGTACTGGTATACGAGCAAGCCAGTATCATCTTTCCTGCTTTATTCCTGCCTCCAGGTTCTTTCCTTGAGATCTTGCTTTTTATTCCCCCCAAAGATGAACTGTGACCTGGAAGTGTAAGCCTTTCCTCTCCAAGTTATTTTGGCCAGAGTGTTTTATCACAACAACAGAAATCAAACTAACCACTATTTTGTTTAGTATTTTAGGAATTAGCTAAATCTCACTCCAATCTTTTGATCAATATTTATTGAGATGTATTAAATATTCATTATTTGTCTAAAGGATATTTATGAAATACGTTTTATTAAAGGGATGTAGTGTGCATGAAAGCCTACTTATTCCTTTCAGGATGATACTCAGTACCATAATTTCCTATAACAATTAGCTAAACAAAAATTGACACATGACTTACAAGTTTAATGTAATTTACTTAATAAGAAGCAAAACAAGCTTTAGCCCACAGTTTAATTGGTAAAAATGTAAAAATAAGTGTGGTATTATATATCATCAACAATTTTGAACACTATGAATTAGATTTTCATAAAAATGTAAAAAGATAAGGTTAATTAAGCAATGATACATAACAGATGGAAAGGAAATACTTTATGTCAGTAAGGCATTACATATTGAACAAGAATATTTATACACTAATCTGTAAATATAACCTATTATTTATTCTTCTATTTACCAGAAATTTGAGGACAGGCAACAAGCTTAAACTGCATCTTAACTTCAGAATCTTGAAAGCAAAAGGATGACAGTCCTTATTGCATGACTAGTTGATGCTATGTTTTTAAGTAGTCATAATCATAAAAGATTAGGATGTAGTATGAGCCCCATCAATATTGCCTACTGAAGGATCTGAATATAAGGACTATAGATATTTTATATTACTTGAAAAACAAAGTGATGGTGCTGGTTTGTTTTAACTGTCATCTTGATATATTCCAGAATAACCTGGGATGACTGGGAAGGGATTATTTTTAAAATAATTTTTTTCTTATTATTTTAAAATTTATTTATTTAGTTGATTTGTATACTTTCACTGTAGCTGTCTTCAGACACACCAGAAAAGGGCATTGGATCCCATTGCAGATGGTTTTGAGCCACCATGTGGTTGCTAATAATGGAACTCAGGACCTCTGGAAAAGCAGCTTAACTACTGAGTCATCTCTCTAGCCCCAAGGAAGGGATTCTTATTGAGGAATTATCTGGGTTAGGTTGGCCTTTGGGCTTGTCTGTTGGAGACTATCTTGATTAGTAATTGATTTACAAAGATTCAGCCCATTGTGAGAACACCGTTCCCTAGGCAGGAATCCAGAACAGAAAGTAAAAAGCTAGCTGAGATCAAGCAGTCAATGACAATTTTATTCTCTTGTTACTCTTAACTTGGATGTGATGTGGCCAGCTGCCTTGATATACCCTCAATGATTAATGCAATTTAGAATTATCAGCCAAATAAACCCTCTCTTCCATGCAAGTTTTTAGATATTTATCACAACATCATAAAGGAAACTATGACAGAGATGTAGTACAGATGCAGAAATAACCACAGTTTAATGAAAATGATATTCATGAGTTAGACTTTTTTGGGCTAAGACACTGTGGTGATATATGTGAGAAACCCTACCTTTCTCTCCATGAAAACAGTATGATTTAATTTATCAAGCTTACCACACTGAATGAAGACCACATGACTGAGTTCTGACTGGTGACTATAAACAAGAGACACAAAAGACATCCAGACTCTCCCATAGGATACTCCATGATTCCCCGCCCCTAGTTTCTCATCTCTCCTCAGTCTGGAAGATCATAGTATAAAGAATTTAGTGAATGACTTTTCCAACACCAGGAGAGCCAGGCAACAGAGAGTGTGTATGTTTTAATGATCATAGACTCTGCACGCCTTATCCCGAACTGAACTTCCAGAATGTTGATACATGAACATGCATTTTGATGTCACTTAGGTTTAAGGTAATCACAGACATTGGCTTAGTATGTGGCAGAACAATGAAAGTATTATTCAAACAATCCTTGACAGGCTGGAGAGATGCTTCAGAGGTTTAAGGACACTTGCTGCTTTTGCAGAGAACCACAGTTTAGTTCCCAGCTTCCATGAGAGGCAACTCACCATTGTCTGAAACTCTACCTCCAGTGGATCTGACAGCTTCTTCTGGCCTTTATTAGTGTCTGCATTCACATGTTCATGGGCATGCTCACACATTTGGATTCCCATTCTGCTTTCACATATAATAGCTGTGTGACCTTAACCAAATTTATTTAATCTCATTGAATTTCTCTTTCTCTACTGGGACACACCTATAATAAATGTTATAAAAAATAAATTTTATAGTTAATGTTCTGTGTTTGTAACAGTAACTCTGTAAAGCAACTATGACCACTATTTAATATTGACCATTACTTAACAACTATTACTTAGTACTTACACAGCACTGAGAGATCCTATGCACAGAATATCTAGTTAAACCATATTTTTGCAATCTTGCAATAGTAGGCACTATTTGATTTCTCAATGGTGTTTAATGATTTCACAGAGACTCAGATCTTAAAACATCATGTTCCTTTTAATGATTTTATTCAGAGACATGGTGTTGACTTGCTAAATAAAAAGAAAAGCTTTTATTTTCTTCCTTATGTGTCTGCACCGGTTTATTCCATCTCTTTCTTGACAGAGAAGCCTGTGTTTAATATGCACAACTGCAGGTCATTAATTCTCAAAGTCTCTCTTAAATCAATCCTTCGGATGTAGAGTAGAATCTTAATGCAGTTTTGGTAGTTTAGACTCTCATCTAATTTATTACAAGGTGCCAGAACAGACACAGAAAAATGTATATTAACTATCAATTGATATGTATATATATCTGTGTGTGTCTGTGTATGTGTGTGTGTGTATTCACTTCAGGAATTTGTTTTCTTTTAGAAGTATTTGCAAACAAAAAGCTATCCAAGGATGGTTGTACATACAAGTTTAACTAGAACAAGAATTCTGTGAGTCAAAACACTTTTGGGAATGCATATATTTCATAGCTAATAGCTAATTATAGAGTTGGCTAAACCATGGCAAAGAATGAGTTACAAGGTTTATTTTTAATACTTTATAAGGAAATATTACAGGTTTAAAGCCAAAAAACGAGGACTTATAAGCAGCCTAAGTTACACTGTGAGTTAAAAACCAGTATAAGATATGTAAGACTCTCTCAATATAACAATAATAGAAGCAATAGTAATGACAATATATAACAAAATTGTTTTGGTGCACATGTTTCTTGCTTTTCCTAGTGGCCATGTTGATAGAGTTCCTGGTTCATTATCCTGCAACTGTCATTGTTTAGTAAGTGATCATGAATGGCCCAGAGCTCCTTTTTATCTTATAAACATCTTTTATTATAAATATTAAAATGTAGCAATTTATTAATTATATTACTTTAACAGTTATTTTTGTTTCACTTGTTGAATTACTAACCCATCTGTCAGCATTTCACATTTACCAGGAATACTAGAGTTTGTGAAGCCCCTTCTTTAATCTTTGTTCTTGAATGTTTATTCAACTGTCTTACAGATTTGGACAATGGCTCTGTAACTCACAGATACAACTTTTTGCTAATTTATATCTTGTAAACATTTGCTCTTTGCTGTAGCGTGCATTTCATTCTATTCATTTCATTACAATATTTTCTTCATTCTTTAATCTTTTTTTTCATTGTTTTAAGTTGTAGCATTGAAAACCTATATTTCTCTCCCCCCAACTCCTGAAAGCCTTCAAGTTTTCTACTGTTCCCATGGTTCTGCCTGTTTTGAAATGTCATATATGTATAACCACACAGAATTGAGGCTTTGTATTGAGTGATGCATTGATATTTTCTTCATGTCTTGCAATGACTTTGTATCTTATTTCTTTTCAGGCCTGAATAATAGCCATTGTCTAAATGTTACTGGTTTATTTATCTATCCAACTACTACAGAATATATCAGTTGTTTCCAAAGTTAGACGGTTATAAATGAGGCTTCTATAAGTGCCTGTGAGAAGGATTTTCTAGGACATAAATTTCCATTTCCTTTGGATCAGTGTAAAGAAATACAGAGGATCTTGTGTTAAATTTATATTTATACACACAGGGAATGGCCAAATAGTTTCCTCTTTTAGATTCTGTTTATTTTTACTTATGTATCTGTATTTATATATTTATTTATGTATATATATGACACACACCTGTCTGTCAGCACATATGGAGGAAAGAAGATGTTTGATTCTTTAGATTTGGAATCTGCAGGCAGTTGAGAGCCACCAGACAAGGAAGCAGGAAATAGAATTTTAAATATCCAAACACTTATCCAGCTTTTGACAAAATGTTAGTTAAATATGTTAAACCACTTTGCTGTCCCTCCAAAATTATAGAAGAGTTTCTACCTCTCCACAAACTTGCTGCCAATGCTCTGTCTATTGGACATCTCAGTAGGTAAACAGTGATACAGATCCCTGTTCTGATTTTCATTTCACTGAGGATAGACAGCATGAAGTATGTTTTCTAAAGCCATTCAACATTGGTGTGTCATGTTTGGTGAATGGGGCTGATGGCATTTTAAAGTGCACTATATGCAGTCACCGTATAGATTTACAGAAAACTGCAACCTTTGAGCCATTGAGTCTTCTGGTCAGTGAGCCTGTGTTATGAACTGATTCTGTCGCCTATATCAACTGAAATTTTAATTTCAGCATATTGTATATTTTTACTTCAATTTCCTACAAGCCAAAGCCATCTGAGAGGAAGGGACCTCAATTAAGAAAATGCTTCCATAAGATCAAGTTTTAGGCACGCCTGTAGGACGTTTTCTTAATCAGTGATTGATGGGATAGGGCCCAGCTTATTGTGGATGGTGCCATCCCTGGGTTAGTGGTCCTGGCTTTTATAATAAAGCAGACTGATGAAGTCATGATAGACAAGTCAGTAAGCAGCCCCCACAGGGCCTCTGCATCAACTCCTGCCTTCAGGTTCCCACCTGTACTGATTTTAATAATAAATTGTTATATGGATCTGTGAGTGAAACAAACCCTTTCCTTCACAAGTTGCTTTGGTCACGGTGTTCTATCACAGCAGTAGAAATCTAAAGTAAGCAACCAAGTATGATTCTATTTACATATCTATAGGATATGAAGAAGGCAATTAAGGTTCAATGAAATTCATAACGTGGATCCACTACCTGGGAGGGATCATAGACGTGTTAGAAGAAGGCAGTTAGTATTTGACTTTTGTGTCTGTAATAAACTTATATAAAGCCTGATAAATCATTCATATATTGTTAGAAATAACCAGGTCATATTTTCTTGGAACTTTCTATCTTTATCTTGAATGAATTTGAGTGAATGATTCATGGTATATAATTGAGTGCTAGATAAATATTTCTGCCAAAGTGAAGTTTATTCTCTTCTTACAATGTTTAAAATTTATTTATAAAATGGAATGCTTTCTTTATGGAAGAAATAGCCAGAGTGTCTATATTGATCTGGATCTTTCTTCAACTAAATGTTTTTAAGCAATGTATTAACTAGTTTTTAATAGTTTGCTATTCTATGCTCTGCCTCAAGAATATATATTTTATAATGTGTTGTTTATACCTAAATTTACTTGTTTAAACATCAAAAGTTTTATATTTGAGAATGGAAAGCCTTTTAACTTGATAAACCTTAATAGAATCCAGCAATTTTTTTTTTTGGTGCATCATTCTGAGTTCAGCTACAGGTGAGGTCATGAGAACTTAGAAAATTAGTCTCTGACCTGCAGCTTTCCAGTACCAACATATGGATAATTAAATTATAACTACTGAATTTCTGATGATAAATGTTCCATATGCAAGAGAGCTGACAGTATAGGTTACATAAATTGTAGATAATAGATCACATGGGGGGGAGGTTATAGATGTTACATGAATGTATCTATAGACAGAACAACAGATGGAGGATAGAAAATATATATGACAGATGACTGGGAAATAGTGGGGCTAGGTAGGTAGATAGACAGATACTTATTGAACTAGCAGAAAAATAAGGAAGATGTTCACATGTGTGAAAACATCTAGAAAATAAGAGTTAACTTTGCTCTTGAGTTACATGGAAATTCCTCGAAGCTTACAAATTAGACAAAGACTGAAATCCAACCTGAGTCCCTAGAAATCCTGATTTCCTATACTTCTGTGTTTTCAGTCTAATCCTGGGAGAATCACCACCACAAAGAAATTGTGTAGGAAAGACATAATCTGTCCGTCTAGAGCTAGATGAAAAAAGAACCAAAGTTCTCAGACAAGTCTTAACTGAAAGGCAGCAACCCCCAGGCTTGAGTTGGTATTCACCAAGTTTGTTTCTATGAGAAAGTAATTGACTTGAGTCCTAATCTCTGTTTCCAGCTGTCCTGGTCCTAACACTCTGGAACTGCCAAGAGCAAACAGAAAGCCTCTTTTCAGGAAACACTTTCAGTCTTATGCAATTGATTTAATGCAGAGAAAGTTCAAAGGATGTAGGTTTATGCTTCTGTGCATCCATGTAGGGCAATACAAAAGAGAATGAGGTGCTATGAGCACATAGAAGACATCAAAATCAGAGCCATGGATGGAAGAGTATGCAGTTGTCAGAGTCTAGAGTCATGAAGCACTGAATAGAGTGAAGTGCTTAATAGATCCTTACATGATCAAAACCCCAATGGCACTGGCTCCAGGTAACAGTCATGAGGATCCTGGGTTCACCAACAATCTTCCAAATAAAAGTTCCTCTCATTAATTAATTTTAGAAAACTCTGGATCATCCTATGGGCTGTTTTCCATATCATATACTCTTGAATATTTGATTCGACATACATGTGACTCTCATCTTTCCTTCCTATATTTTTACTTTTTATTTTATTTAGGTTGAGGGTGAGGTGGATGTGGAGATCAGAATTCAACCTCAATGTTTTTTTTCTCTCGTTTTCTACCTTTCTTTTTGTTGATGTTTAGATATTTATTTTATTTTTAATTTCTCTCTCTCTCTCTCTCTCTCTCTCTCTCTCTCTCTCTCTGCGTGTGAGTACACGTACATGCACCCTTGGAACCAGGGCTAGAGGTGGTGAGAACATCTTACCCACTGTGCTTGTGATTCACCAAGCAAGATTGACTTACACATGGATTTCCCATTGACCTCCCAGCTGATATATTATTGCCAGTCTCCTGCCTAGATTTTTTTTCTTTTCTTCCTTTCCATTTTCTCTTTCTCTTTCTTATTACTTTTTTTTTTTTTTTTTTTTTTTTTTACCTCTCTGTTAATTCTGGGACTAGAACTCAGGTCTTCATGCTTGCTTAGCAAGTACATGACATACCAACTCATGACTCTTAGCTTTCTTTGCATTTTTGCTTTCTTTTATTTCTGCTCTATTATAACTGTTGTAAAAATCAGCCAGTTTGTAACAATAATTCTGTCTTTGCTGTGTTTAGTTTGCTGGTAGATCATCTATTAAGTTGCTAGCTTTTACATATGAATCTTTTTAAATGTAGGACATCTATTCAATCTTTACCAAGTATGAAATTCCATAGAATGTTTTTACTTCACCTAAGACCAAATCATGTAATATAGACAGTGGGCCAGGACACTCATGCAGCTTCTCCAGGAGACTGGCCTGCAGTTCCCAGCAGCATTGTCTGGAAGCTCATAACTACATGTAATATAGCTTCAGGGGATCTGATGCCTTCTGCTGACTTCTGAAGGCACCTACACATTCTTGCCAACGTATAATACATACACATAAATAAAACAAAATGAAACTTTAAAAATATTTATAAAAATAAAGGAAAGCAGAGGATATGCTGGGAATTCTCACGTTAATTTTAGACATGATTAGTCAGGAATAAAAAAAACATAGTCTGTCAGTCCGAGTGTTGCTTAACTAGCTGAATAACCCAGGTGACTCCATGGTTTTGACATGACACAATAATAAGAAAGGGGTAATGTAAGACAAAAAAAAAAAATTCTGTTTGCTGAGTTTGAGCCAATACCATATAACTATTAAGTTATATATTTTGAGTGCCTGTAAACTGGTGCGTTTCAATTTGCTCGACTTCCCTAACATCATTTCTCTGCCTATTAGAGCCATGGTGTTTAGTGTGGCCCTGAGTCACATTGTTTCCTTGGCTGAGGAGGTTCCCATATATTTTCATTTGCTGCCTCTTTTAGATAGTGCAATGCTCTGATTTTGCTTACAGCATCTCTTCAGACTCACTGAAAGCCTCCAAGTAAACCGTCTGCCCTTTATTCTGGAATTAATATTTTGTTGTTATTCTTAGCAGAGAACATCTGCCTCGCACCCAGGCATCCTTTATCCTTCTGGCAATTACAGAGGCTCCGAGGAGGCACATTCCTTTTCCTTGAAAATTGATCATTTGCTTAAAAGTGTGCAGAGAATCCCTTACGTTTCACAATCTTCTCACCTATTTGCAGAACTGCCGAACTCACAAAGTCCTGAGAGATAATTTAGTTTAGCCTTCTCATTTTACATCTGATAAGTCTGAATGATGAGCCTGTTAGTTCAAGGTCACCTCCTGTTTCAAAGACAAATCTAAATTCAAAACACATGTTCTCATTTCAAATCTAATAACTCTCTTACTACATATTATTTTTTAAACTAGGAATTTTGTAGGCATGAGACACTGATCTGGAGCCTAGAATTCTATTTAGTGGGATGCGAGAAGCCCACAAAATCACTGTATATAATGTCTATTTACTTTGGAGGTTTCCCCAAAGCTGCCTTCTGATCTCTGTCCACCTGAACAGAACAATGTTTAAGAATAAACTTTAAAAGTCTGACATTCAATATATGTTTATTTGTACTAACAACAGTGTCAAAGCCTATTCAGATTAAGGGAGTTAAGCATTAATGAATTTATTAATTTGGCTCTGGGCATATGTTTTTAGGAAAACTAAGTAAATCACTACCTCATAGCCTGTGGCTTGTTCTTCCTCCACAGAAAAAGTAAAACTTACAGAACCATGCTGTAGCTTCTGCTATTTTTTAAATGTGACCCTTTTAACTATGTTCTTTCTGTATTTGACTATGTGTCACAATGTGATTATGTGTAGTGTCCATAAAGGCCAGAAGAGGGCATTGTGCTCAGTGGGGGAAGATATTTACCACTCAGGCCTTACTGGTAGGTTTGGTGTCAGAAGCACATGATTGAAGGAGAGTGTTAACTTCTGAACGAAGTCCTCCATGCAAATGCTTTGGAATGTTTACATACTCTCTCTCTCTCTCTCTCTCTCCACATGACCACCCAATGGAAAAAAAAAAAAAACATAAAAGAGAAAGAATTTCCATCTTACTGAATTGTATTAGGGGAGATGAGCACTAAACATGCAACAAATACAAGTTGTAAACTGGGTATCTGGGTCACATGTACAAAGGCTGTAAACTGATCATCACAAAGGAATCATACAGACCCTGAAAGTGGAATGCTCAGGAAAACCCACTCTGTGTACTAACGTTCGTCTGCGTCCTGAGGATTTGACATAGGTGTATGTACCAGGGCTGAGGGGAGACCCAGAGCAATTGATATGATCAGATGAACAATAATAAAATCTGTGTTCACCTCAGTAGCATTTCCTTGTACAGGTTAGCACCAGCTGACCAAGGGGATGCCCAAAGATGATTTGGTTTATACTATGGCAAGTGGAATCGCTTTCTCTTCCTATTCCCAGCAGCTCCACAGACATATTTTCAGGATTACTTACAGGCAAGCCACCTAGATCCTGAGGTAAGCAATGGCATCATTTTCTGAGAGAATGGGTAAAGAGAAGCCAATGACATCAAGTTAAGTGGTGACCATTCCATGTGCTTAAAACCCTCATGCTACATTAAAAAACCATTACTAAATATAGGTGCAGAAAGCAGAAGAATACATGGAACATGATTAAAAGAAGAAAAAAAGACCCTGGGGTTGGAGAGATAGCTCATGGATCAGTTAAGAGTACTGGCTGTTCTTTCAGAGGTACTGAGTTCAATTCCTAGCAACCATACGGTGGCTCACAACCATCTATAAAGGAATCTGATGCCCTCTTCTGGCATGAAGGTGTACATGCAAATAGAGCACTCGTAAATAAAAAGAAATCTTTAAAAATTATAGACTCAAATGTAATGTGTTTCTATGTTATCTTAAGAGAGAACATTCTGGTAATTTAGGTGAAGTTTCCAAGATGAAACAGGAGTCCATGATGAAATCAAGGTCTCTTTAAGTAAATCAATGAAGAGTGAAATATTTATTGAGGTGAAGAGACACTGAAGCAGTTTGTGGCTGGAGCAATAGTATTCTTTTCTGATCAACTCCAAAGTAAACTTCCAAAAGACATACAAGTACAATACCTTTGATGCACATCACAGCACATCCACGAGAAGTTAAATGTATTACACTCTTAAGGGAGTTTAAAATCACCCTGGGCAGTGGTTTAGGTCTTATTTACCAAACTCAAGTAAAGTAAAACAAATAATCAAAACCAAATAAATAAGGACTGGAGACATGGCTTAGCTGTTAAGGGCTCTTACCCTTGCAGAGAACCCGAGTTCAACTCCAAGCAACCAAATACCGAAAGCCTCAGAACTCTCTGCAATTCCTGCTCTGGGGGAATCTACACTCAATATGCAAATACAGGTACCCAAGAAAGACACCTGCACATAGACACAACTAAAATAGTAATAATAATAATAATAATAATAATAATAATAATAATAATAATAATAAAAACCCAAAACATAAAAAATGTTCTTCCCTATATCAAATGTTACTATGAAATGTAAAATTCTCCCTGGGTTAGAAAGAAATCCACAAAAGCACAACTAAAAAAAAATCCGTGATCATTAGAATGAAGAATGTGTATTTCAATATCTTATTTTGGCAATAAAAGTACACAATTTCCAGTCTTTTTCTGGTTTGATATACATGTTGAAGTGAAAAGGAAGATTGCTAATTTAAAGAAAGAATTTTGGCCTCCTTGAGGGAAGCTTTGACGGTATAAAGGAAAAGCAACATAGGTTAGCAATTTTTTGAAAACTGCTCAAAGTGCCTCGAAGGAAAAGCATATTCTCTGAAACACACTATTTGAAACATACGTACATGACTTTTACTGATCGTACTTCAGATACCATGAGTTTTGTATATGAATTTTAATGCAAATATGAAATTCCTTCCAAATCACACCATGAAATTCTTTTCCTCATTGTATTTGCTACATTGTTTGGTTTTATAATACAATTTTATGTATGTATGAAGAGTATTAATTTACCCTCATAATGAAATATTTTGATGTCAAGTTTGCTGGGTGACAACAGAGTCTTATCACCATTAGCAGTTATATGAATGAAATGAAATGAGAAACCTTAGCTCTCTCTTCTTCCATTGTATTGATTTGAATATATCAAATTGTTATTACTTCACTTCACCCTTGAGGGACTGACTGCTTCGCTGCAGAGGTACCTCCTGTTCATCATGTCTGTATCTCTGGTGCACACTAGTGTCTCACATCATGTCAGTACTCAAATGTGTGCCTTGACAGTATACATGCATGTATGAATGAATGCACATGAATGACTACACACATGAACATGGAAAAGAAATGTAGGAAGAAGTCATCTTTTCTCAGTCTAAACTTTTATTGTTGCTTTGTATGAATCTCACACTGGTCCTTGCTGGTATCCAACTTCCAAGGCTGTAAGAACATAATTGTACACACCTTATATAATGTATAATTTACCATTCAGGTTTCGAAATAACTCTGTTTAGTGGGGTTGGAGATCGTTCAGTGAGTCAATGTTTTTGCTGCCCACCCTGATGAGCGGTATACAGTTCCTGAACTCAGATGGCAGAAGGAGAGAACAGGCTAGGCAAACTGTCCTCCGATCCCCACACACTTGTGTACACCATGGTGCATGCATTCTCTCAGGATCACTGGAATACTTTTAAAATATAAAATTTGCATTCCATATATTATCTTTTTTTTTACTTGTAGTGTGAAACTTGGGGTTTTGTACACTGTCAGGAAGTTGTACAAGATTTTTATCATTTAGGAAAGTGACACTGTATACACTTAATTATCCCCATTCCCTCTTACTGTACTTACTTCTGTAAGAAAAGTACTTACTTCTGTCTGTCTCTAGATTTTAAACAATTTTATATAAATGGGTCATGTCCTAACTTGACCTTATTTTGCATGTTTCCCAGGTAAAACTCCATGTATCAATACATCATTTTAAAAAAAGATTAAGCACTTCTCCACATGGGGGAGGTGAATCACCATTTTTTTTTTAATATATCAGTTAAAGAACGTTTTGGTTATTTCTAATTTTTTAGCATATGACTAATACTGTGAGCAACGTTCAGGCTTTTGTGTGGATGTGGATTTTAATTTTCTTTGGAATATGTCTAATATCACAATTATTGAACCCTGTGATGACTCTACCTTTAGTGACTTTAGTAGCTGTTATATCTTTGCCTAGGGGTTTACAACATCCCTACAATCCACCTGCAGTGTAGGAGGCTTCCATGTTTCTTGGAATCTAACCATATCTTACTATAGGTTTTCTGTTTGATCATACTTATATTGTTGGCCAGGGCCTTCTGACTTCCATTCTCTAGGATGAGTGATGCTGAAGATCTTTTTATGAACTTAAAATCAAATTGCATCTCTATGCTTTGAGACATGGCAATCTGAACATTTGCCCATTTTACAGAAAAAGATGTGTGTGTGTGTGTGTGTGTGTGTGTGTGTGTGTGTGTGTTGCTTTGGAGGTTAGAGAAGGAGGTTTGAGGTTATAGGTGATTGTGGGACACCCAGTTTAAGAGTTGGGAACTGAACTCAGGTACTCTGGAAAAGCAACAAATGCTCTTAACCACTGGGCTATCTTTCCAAACCGAGTTAATATTGTATTAAGAGGTAATATATTCTGTAAGAATACTCTTACTGGCTATAGGATTTACAATATTTTTCATAGCTACGTAGGGTTCCCCTGGCCAGTTACTTGATGTAGTTTTGAGCTCAATAATTAAAGCTTAGGTAATATCTAGCTTATGTATTTTCTTCTGTTGTTCTTTGCGTTTTAGGACTAATATCTAAAAATACTATTTAATTTCTAATTAACTTTGTTGAAAAGAAGTACAATAATTGCCCTCCTATTTTTCTTGCTTTTGTGGCTTCTTTCATGCACAGTGGAAACCTCACAGCCATTTCCAATCATTAAGAAGAAACTGACCGATATGTTCTCTGAAACTAGCCCACCCTGACACTGAGTCAACCCAATGCCAGTTTTCCACATCCTGGTTGATGCCCATACTTATTTAGCACAAGCTCTCTTGTTTCAAGGGGGAAAGGTGTGTTAAAGAAACATATGAATGTATAGAGAACAGAAGATATCCAGGAGACTTTAAGAGGCTTACCAGCAAGAACTAATATTCTACCAGGGGCAAGAGCATCATGTGTTTCATGAAAGAAATCAAGCCTGTTCTAAGGGCACAGACCATGCTTCATTTTTCTTGAGATTGGGTCTCCATTGCATACATCTAGCCCCTCAAGGAAATAAGATAAAATAGCAAGCAACAAAACAGGCTCTGGAAGAGTGATATTAGTTTTAATAATTTGGGGTGGTTGTTGTTGTTGTTGAAGCTCATAGCTTGCCAGAATTTAATATGGATGTAGGTTACAGTTCACAACAAGACTCTTCTTTACTCAGTGTGTCCTGAGAGACAGACTGTTAGAACTGGTGACTTTAAGAAACACCAAGCAAGCCTGCTGTAGCCCAGGCAGAGAGCACTCTCAACACAAGGCTTAGGAAGACAAATGAGAAAAGAGTTTATCTTCTTTCCGAGACAGTTTGGTTTTTCAGTCATGTTCATGACATGACTTTTTGCAAGTGGTGTTCCAATCCAATAGGCAGATGAATGTTTTTCTCTGCAGCTACCTGAGGACTTCTCAATTTGCATTATTTTGTCTGGGGTTTTGTTGGGGTCCACACTAGCCCCACGTTGGGGCAGCCAAAAAATGTCGCAGCCCAGGCAAAATGTTGAGGCCCGGGCCGACCCACGTTTGGGCGGCCACTGTATCCCGGCCCAAGCTGCCGCTCCAGTCTGCGGGTCGGGGTTCAGCAAGAGCGAGAGTGAGGATGGACTCGAAGAATGCAGACCAGACAGAGTGTAATTCAATCCCGTTTATTCTTCAGTCTAAGTCCTAAGTCTTGAGTTCCTAGTGCCTAGTCTCTAGCTCCTAGTCCCTCCAAGTTCTAAGTTACTTCTTCCAAGTTCTCTTCCAAGTGCTACCTGTCTTCTCTCTGCTGTGTCTGGTTCTCTCTAGAGCCAAGTGTCTTCTACCTAATGTCTGATGTGTCTGATTCTCTCTCTATAGTCTGATTCTGATCTGTTCTGTCTCTGCCTTTTATATGTCTTACTTCTAAGTCAGGCCTCTAAGTCACACCTTTAATCATGCCCTTAGGTCTTGTCTCTAACTCTGATCTTTATACTTCTAAGTCATACTCTTAAGTCACACACCTTTAATCGCACACACCTTTAATCTCACGCACCTTTAATCTCAAGGTATCTAAACCAAGATTATTGGAGTGTTCTCAGCTGTTGTAGGCTATTGTAATCCAAGTCACATGTCAGGGTATATGGCTCAAGATGGCTGCAAAGCTGATAGCCGCTTTCTGCTAAAAGTTGGCCCCCAACAGGGTTTGATTGCATTACCTGTGGTTCTCAACCTTCCTGATGATGCAACCCTTTAATACAGTTCCTCATGTTGTGGTGACCCCCAACCATAAAGAGGATTTCCTTGTCACTTCATAAATAGAAGTTTGCTTCTGAGCAGTGTCTCACTTCCTAAGACTATCTGTATTTTCCAATGGTTGTGATCCACTGGTTGAGAACTGCACATAAGTAACACACCACCATCACCACCACCACCACCACCACTACCACCACTACCAGCACCACCACCACCAACAGCACTACTTCACAGGAGCTTGACAAACTCTGCTAAAAGCATTTAAACTGAGGGTTCAAACCAGCTCTAAAGTGGCAAGTTTACAAAGGTAACTTGTTATATTGTATCTGTTGTGCAAGGGTGGAGAGAGAAGTGGGCAAAGGAGATAGCTCAGGCACAGGCTGTGTGTGGGGGTGGATATGACAAACACCATATCAACCTTTGTGGGGAGGACCTTTAAGGGGAGACTGCCTTTAAATATAGGACTGAAAGCATTGAAAGTGCCCTTAGCTCAATCTAAAACCTGTTGGTAGAATCAGATAAATTGCTCTGCCATTCCACAAGCTCTCTAGCATACAGTGCATTCACTGTGAGTTTGGACAGATAGAGAGTCCTTCTTACATTTCTGAACTCTAGAGCACACAGCTTGACATTGAGCTGATAGACACCACACTGCAATGATCAGGGTAGAATTGCAGAGTTGAGCCAGATTCACAGGGGCCAGTTCAGTCTTCCTATACAGAAATCTCAGAAAAAAAAAAAAAAACCTGTTTGGTTTTCTAGCCCCTTCCTTTTCTTCCCAGGTCCTTTTATGTATTTATCCAACTGTGTCCAGAAGGAGCAGAGACACCTACCCCACTTTCTGTGCTGAATTAGTCTCTTTTCTCACTGTTGTGACAATATAGCACACAACAGCAACCTAAAGAAGGAAGGGTTTATTTTGTCTCATTGCTTGAGGGTATGTTCCATCACCGTGGGGGAAGTCAAGGAGGCAGAAGAGAGGGGCAGCTGGTGAGAGAGAGGTGCATGCTGGGGCTCAGCTCCCTGTCTTCTTTTTATTCAATCAAAGACTCCATAGGTTGGGTTGCCCACATTCAGGGTGGGTCTTCTTACCTCACCTTACCCAGGCAAAGAACATTGTCACAGTCTCAAGGGCTAGAGGGTTTGTCTTTTAGGGGATTAAGATCCTGACATGCCTACAGTCAATGTAACCATTAACATAAAAGGTCTGTCCTATTGTACATGTTCCAAATGCTGAGTTTGCATTCTCAATGATCTCCCTGACCACCAGTGAGTGTTCTTAAACTCTGAACAAGTTGATAATAATGCAGTGTCATCTATTAGAGACACTTAGTGGTGCAAAGGTCTATGTTAAACTCTTAAAAACTACACAGCTGGGGTGACTGCTGACATTTCAGAAGCCAGATGAAACCCCAGAAGCCCTTCCCTGGAGCAAGTGGCTGAGCACAGAATGTGGGTCATTCACCTGGCATGGCCCTGGACTCACAGAATAGAGACAGCCCCGAGAAAATACTAACTGCTGGCTATACCTCTGGAATATGAAGGACTGATTTACAGATGTAAAATGTACTTTCCTCTTCTGGGTTAAAAAAAAAAAAAAAAGGTAAGTCATGAGTTCTCCTGCCTGGCCTCCCTAGCATAGGACTTAATTCAGAATCACACCCCTAGAGGAGTCAGCTGGCCCCTTAAACAGTTAGGTCAGGCTTGAAAGGCAGCAGAGTTGAGATGGAGAGGCAGGTGGAGCACAAGGCAGCATGAAATGTTGTGGCAGTGGCAGTTTCTTTTTCCTCTGCAGCAAAGGAGAGTCACATTTTCAAACAGGCTAATGTGTGAATACATGCATGGAAGTCCATAGCAGACCCTGAAACAGCAGCCTTGGCATTTGAGGCTGTGTCTCACTCAAGACTGGGGACAGGGATAACAGAGAACCCGACAGTATATGTGAACTAGAGCATGTGTGGAACTTATGGTGAAATTGGGCATTCTCTATGCCATTTCCTGTTTCTCCAAGTAATGGAAGCTGCATATCAAAGTCTAGTATGAACCACAAAGTCTAATGATGATATTTGTGTTGCCTGATCATATATTATATGTTTGTCTACACTTGTATTTCAGATAAATGATATTTTAGTATAATTACATACACATATCCAAATATACATTCAAATATTGTGTGAGTCATATTTACACTGAAAAGCAATCAATGTTTGTCAAAAATTGCATGAATGCAACCCAACATACTTTTACTTGCTACATCTGAGTAAGATGAACTCAGCAGAGGACTGCTCAGTGCGAAGTAGTATCTATCTCTGGAATGTCAGTGGAGGATCCCAAGAAAATCTCTGCAGTTCTTCAACTGTTGTTGAGCTAGACACTGAAAACATGTACACCATTTTGGACACAGAGACCAGAAATTCCAGGTGTGAGGCCCAAGAATCCGTGTTTAATTAATCCCTGGATGTGACTCTGAAAGTCTAAATTTTGAGAATTACTGCACAGATTGGCAGTAGTCTGGAAAGAAGGCACATATCTATCCTATAATCTAGCAGTCTCACTAGTATATATCTAAAGACATGAGTACCTCTGCCAATCAAATGTGTGTGTGTGTGACTGTATAATATACATGTGTGCATAATCCACTTTTGTGGATTTTTTGTGTATAAATTTGTACAAGTATGCATATTATATGTATGTGGCCATGTGGAGTCCAGCTATCACCCTTAAATGTTGATCCTCGAGTGTCATCCACCTTGATTAACACCAAGTAGTCTAGGCTGGTTGGCTAAGGAGCCCCAGGATCCACTGTTTATACCTCTTCAGTGCTGGTATTGTAAGTATGCACCAGCATACCTGATGTTGTTATTGTTTTTGTTATTGTTTTTTTATTGTGTATGTGTTTGTTTCTTATACAGTTTCTAGAGTTGGACTCAAACTCTCTTCCATCAGCAGATTTACCGACTGAACCACTTCCATTTCACATCTGTATTCATCAGTGTTGATAACAACCATTTCTTTCCCTTTCTCCCTATTACCCGATCAAAACGATGTTTTCCTTTCCTGGTTGTCATTCTTTCCTCCTCTTAGAAATATACATCATCGGCATACCTTTAAATCTAACCATGCTTTCCATTCCATAGACCTCTTCAGTTTCCCTTTTACTGAGTTCCATTTACCTGATGCCAGCCCACGTCTACTCCCTCAATCTCTAAGTTGCTCCAGCCCTAATGTGCCCATTAGACACCTAAATGTATGCTGTATTGGATTTGTATTGAGCAAGGTTATTGTAAGTGGTATACCCCTGCAATTTCAATCCATCAGAATCCTAGGTAAAATTTTCTGTCCCTCCATGGAATCATCTTTCCTCGGCAGTGTCATCTAAATGTGAATCATTTTCTCATAGGTCCTGTGATTGCATTTTGGTGTCTGCTTTGAAAGCTTGGGCTAATTCAATCATTTTGTCAATCAGAAGTAATACTTTGGGCTATTTGTCTAGTGCAGTGTGTATGTAGTCTGTGTGCATATGATAGGTATGTGTTTGATGCCCTATGAAGTGTGAATGTGATATGTGTGTGTGTTCTCTAGGTGTCATTTGTGTGGGATGAGGGATGTGTGGTGTGCACATGTGATTTGATGTGTAGGATGTGTATATGTCTGTGTAAGTGTGCTGTTTGTGATCTATGTTTGTGGGTGATGTGTATGTGATGTGTGTGTGGGGAGAGTGTATAGTATATGTATATGATGTATGGTATATATATGTGGGTTTGATACATATGTGATGAATGGGATATTTGTGTAATGTGTATGTATAAGTGAACTATGGGAGATGAATTTTTCTGTATGATGCATAGGTTTGTGATATATGTATATAGTTTATATATAATGCATGGTATGGTATATATGTGATGTTTGTGATGTGCTTATATTAGGGTGGTATATTTATGTGTATCGATTGTGTCTAATGTATGCAGAACTGTATGATATGTGTGTGTCATATGTGTGTATGTGTATGGTAAATGTTTTCAGGTTCTGTCTCTAAGTCAACCATCTGAAATTCTCTAGATCATTTAGCCTGTCAGACTAAATTCAAAGCAGTTGTTTCTGACTTTTATGGGAAAACAAATTTGGAAATGTCCTAATTGCACAGCAAGAAAAGCAAATGTAAGGCTCTTAGTGTCCCTGAATAATTTATTAGTCTTTTGAGAATGGAGGTCTTCTGAAAAAGATATATTTTGGAAATCCTCTGTCATTCTATAGGGCGGCTAGCATATAGGAACACCATGAAGTACTGTAGTTTTTTTTTTAAACAAGACTGTTGAACAGTCTGGAATCATGGAACATGACCCCAAATCTAGTCATACATATTTCCTATTTAAGTGATGTAGGGACTATAAATTCAAATGCTTCCAAACTACAATCAATTTTACTGGTAATGTAAAACATGTGTAAATGTGCATAGTAGTGTGGAAAGATAATTAAAGTCATCATGTCATCGAAATTACATGTGGCCACTGCTTCATAGATAATGTTAGCATCTATTCTGCTTATAACAAAATTGCCTTAATATTTTATACTTTTAAACACACATTTCCTGATAGTATAAAGTATGTTTGTGGGTGTGTGTATTACATGTGAGCCTACTTTTGCTAAAATATGACTTTAAAGAATCACACACATTTAAGTGAGTGTAAGCAATCTCTTAGCAGATACATGCTTTCCCCCATTGGCAACAGAACCACCCCAAATACTTTCACATCAATCTTCGTCTATACTAATCATTTGCCAGCCTTCCAAGGCACACAGAGGATCAGACTTCAAAGGTGCTCATGCAGTCTTAAGTTCCTCTTGAGCACGACACCAGTCATGCACAAATTTGTGAAATCCCAGGAGCTATTGTTGAAATGAGTCCAATTTATTATAATGTATTTCAGTTGCATCATTTTTCAGGTAAGAATTTTATATCCATTTGTTTCAATTTAATGAACACTATCAATAATTTGATGGAATATATTTTTTTGGACCTATTTAATATTTGTTGTCAAAATATACATAATTATTCATTTACTTTTAAACTTTTTGTGACTTCCTTTGTAGACTATATATTTTTTTAATAGAGTTGATTTTGGGTACTGAAATACATGTGTATCTATCTACACTGTGGTTGTCAACCTTCCTAATACTGTGCCACCTTATTACAGTTTAGAACAGTTTCTCAAGTTGTGGAACTGTACAATTATTTCATTTCTACTTCATAATTATAATTTTGCTACTGTTATAAATCATAATGAAAATACATGATATGGAGAATATCTGATATGTGACCACAAAGGGGTCATAACTCACAGGTTGAGAACCACTGACCTAGACTATATTAAAATGTATTGTTAAGAAATTGCTTTATTTATTTCTAGAATGCTTTTTAATTTTCTTAGCATTTCCTCACCATAATTTTACTCTCAAATTGTTAATTTATGTAGTAATTTTTCAGTATACTAAGATTGTCTACACTTTTAGCCAGATTCCTATTTCATGCTGCTTAAATTCCATAGAAGATATGAATGTCAGAGAGCATAAGCTGTTATTTCAGCAATTTCATATCTACCTTAAAGTATTTTTTTATAGTTTAAGACAATGAAAAGTCAAGACATACTTAAGATCCAGGATTAATTTTCATTGATATCCAACAACAATTAAACTAATTCAGATATTCATTTCAATTTTGAAGACAGGACTTCATGTTCTTCTCTGTCTATTGTTCATGGAACTTATGTTTATACATCCTTAGAACATTTCTGTAATTCTCTTTCCTGCCTCCTGTCTGCAAATATTTTTACCAAAAAAACACCTCTTGGTTTTAATCTAGATTATTCCTAACATGTATTATATGAATCAATATGTTATTCCAATAAATAATACAGATACAAAATTTAACTTGGACCAACCAATATTTTCTAGAATATATCTATTACAGGCAGAGACACAGGATTCTACAGTAGATCTGACATACAAGCCTCCCGTTTTTTTTTTTTTTTTTAGAGTGCATAGTTAAGGATACTTTTCCTGACTTCTTGAGGTATTTACTTAATCTATGTTGGTTAATCACTCTTTTATCTGCTTTAAAAAATAGTGTATTTTTGCATGTGTGTGTATCTGTGCGTATACATGGGCACATGTGTGCAGTGTCTGTAGTTGGGTCTTCTGGAGTTGGAGCTACATTCACCAAGAATGCTGAGAGCCAAACTGACCTCTGAAGAGCAGCAACTTTTAACCCGCTGAGCCACCTCTTCAGCCCTTCTGTTGGCTTCTGCAAACTTGTGTGTTAATCCTACCAGTTGTGTGAAACTTTCTTATTCGCATGTAAGCCATTATATTTCAGGTGCTCCCACTGTGAAAGTAAAAATAATCAAAGGTTAATGTGCAATATAATCATTGTTTTCTGGATCAAGTCTTTTGAGACAACACTGTGAAGTTAGTTCTTAGTAATTGTTCTTGTACCCTGAAGCTCACCCAACTCTTTAGCACACACTCCTTTTTGTATATTTTGTTATATTTAGGTCAGTATGGTGATCACTGTGAGTCTAGACACACGAGGTATTATAAGAGCAAACAGAGTGCATCTGACTAGGGATCAAAGAGAGAAAACGATACCAAATTATGTAGCCAAAAACACTGAAAAACAGGTTGTACTAAAATAAACATTATTTTTTTTGGAGCTAGCTTAGGGTTGTGGCAATCAGTTTATTTGCAAATAATAAAATCTCCACAAGAGACCAGTGAGGAAGAAAATATGTTTTAATAAGATTCTTACATGTTTACCTAGGTTCTGCCAGTGCCCAGCACAATGAATCCAAGATCAAGATCTGAAGCTAGGTTTTTACCTCCTACAGAGGTAAAATCAATTAGGAAGGAAAAAATTAAAATGCCAAACTTAAATAATATAGCATTAAATGATAAAGGAAACTGTCATGTTGGCATAGCCATTAGGGGTTACTACTGTGATTTCCTGTTACTGCTGTTTATATCTGTACCACACACATTTTATTCTGCCAGGACACTCTAGTTTCTGGCTTCTTAAAATGATTCAAAGCTGTAATTTTTTTTTTTATAAATTCATCTTCCAAGTCACTAATTAAGTTTTCAAGACACATCCTTATTCACCTATCCATAGCTTATATTTCACAGAGGGCCCATTGTCAGCTCCACAGTCTCCAGTAGTGCCCAGGCAAGGCCACACACCCAGTGCTAAATCACCTTACTACAGTTTTCCCTCCCAGGAAATCATTTTATTGACTACTTAGGAAAGGTTTAATTGTAAAAGTGCTAAATGGAAACCCAACTAGTGTACTCCATTTTCTAATGTAAGCTTGAAGTCAGTTGTTTGCTTGAGCACTAGGATGGATCCCGAGGATGTGTAAAACTTGGGCACCATGCAGCCAATTTCCACAACTCTGTGGGTAAGTCCAGTCTTAGAGACCAGTCTAGTTGTTAAGTGTTAACTCCCAGGATATTTGTGAAACACTTTAGATTGTATTTGCTGACTCTTGATTTCTGGCTATCCTCTCTCTAATAGATGCCATTCCCTTCTAGAGCATAAACAGTTATGCAGATGAAGCTCTCTGTTTAATTCCCCCGACCCCAATGCTTTTCATAAATTAGCCAGATGTTACCAGGAAATAAATTATTCCTTGTATGTTACAAATTGGTGGAAAGATTATTTCATCAGCATTATCCTTAAGGAGCTGTACAAACAATAAGAAGCATAAGGACAGACACAAATATTCTATTATCTTCATATTCTTATAGTCATTTTTTATTTTAATGTATATTTGCTTACAGGTATGTGCCAGCTTGGTGTCTTTAAAGGTGGACCACCATGTAGGTTCTAGAAACAGAATCTGTGTCCTCTAAACTACTGAGCCACGTATTCAACTCTAACTTAATCTTAATAACTAGAGAACGTGTAGCTCAATGGTACTGAAGGTTACTGTATTCCAATCGATGCTGACTCTTGAGGTTAATTCAATATTATGAAACACTATTTTACTAATTTATCTTCATTGGTGTGTGTGCATGAATGATGTGTATTATGTATGTATTCACGTGTGTGAATGCAGGAGAGCACATGTGCAGGTAAGAGGACAAACTTGGATGTCACTCTTCACTTTTGTCATGTTTGAACCAGGCCTTTTTGATGTTTTGATGAAGCAGATGCTGGGGTAGGTGGCCAGAAGCTTGAAGAGTCCTTTGTCTTTGGCCCTCCTTTCTGTGTAGGAGAAGTAGGAATAGACACTTGGGCTAAATGTCTGGTTTCCTTTTAGGTTTTGAGAATCCAAGCTCATGTCCTCACAAGGAATGTTTTCCCTCATGGAGCAATTTCAGCACCCCAAATTATACTCGTAATCATGAAACAGGCATCACTCATTATCCATAAATAGCAATTAATAGAGTTGGTTTTGAAAACAATCTGGGAAAGCACAGCTGTGGCTCTCACTGGTTATAAAGTTAGAGATGACCTGCGATGACCTCCTGACATACATGAGCCCTAACATTAAGTTCTGAACTTACTAAAAACATGACGAGATGTCTTCCTTGTCTTTTCAGCAGTTTGATGGCATGATGGTTTTCAGGGGAGCATTTTGTAGATGGTAGCACTAGACTGCAATATCAAAAGCTTGTACTTCTCTGTTCTAGGTGCCACCAACTAGGAGTGGTTAGGGTAAGGTTTAGAAAGCTCCGTCTAGAAAGGCTTTGAGGAAAGAAATCGAGTAAATCCAGAGACTGGTGAATAAACTAGTACTCAATTCTGTTCTGAATGCACTTTGAGACCAAAATTATAGGATTAGACAGGTCACTTAGCTACTTTTATAGGAGGAGGGTGGTGAAGGGAGTCAGTGTAGGTAGAATATGACAATTCTTTTTTTTTTTTTTTACATTGATCATCTATTATTTTCTCTGTCACTTTGTGCAAGTACAGTGATTATCTTGGAGAGACTTCCTATTGCTCTGAAGAGATACTATAACAATGGAAACTCTCAAAAAATTTAATTGGATCTGGCTTATAGTTCTGAGGTTCAGTCCATTATTATCATGGTGGGAAATATTGTTGGGAGCCGTAGTGAGTATGTCAGTATCCGCCATTCCAAGATGGCGCGGACATCATGTCCTCCCACTAGTAAACAAGTAACTGTGCAGCTGCAAAGGCAGAAAGCCCGCCAAAGTCACTGGCCAATCCCGAGGTGTAATAGTGGGTGAGGAGTGAACAGCCAATCAGAAGTGAATACGTCACTCTAGGGTGTATTTAAGCTGGGCCTCTTCCTGTCTTCAGCCCTTCCACGGATTTCACTTAAGAGTAAAGCCTCGCTGTGGTAACTACCCGAATTCTGCCTCTTGTGTTTCTCTTCCACAGGCGGAGGGGACACGGGAGGTGCGCACAACAAAATATGGTAGCAGGCATGTAGACATGGGCTGGAGAGGTACTTAAGCTGAATCTGCAGGCAGCAGGAAAAGAGAGAGATACTGGGCCTGTCTTGAGCATTTGAAACCTACAGTCCACCCTCTGTGACACACTTCCTTTAGCAAGGCCACTCCTCCCAATAGTACCACTCGCTATGAACCTCTGGTGGCCTATTTTGTTCAAGCCACCACAGTGACGCTCAGCATTGTTTTCCAATGGGGACAGTAATTACTTTTCTAATTCCTGCGATGAAGTACCAGATAAAAGTAACTCCACAATAGGAGGGGTTCACAATTTAATTTAGCAGTCCATCATGATGGGGAAATCATGGGAGCAGGACTCTGAGACAGATTCTCATATTGTATCCACAATCAGGATATATCTCTCTCTATCTCTCTCTCTCTCTCCTTCCCCCTCAATCCATTTACATCAAACTTAGCAATATAAAGTTTCCCCCTTTGATGTTGCATCACTTTCAATATAAGACATCAGGAAAACAGAGAGATGACTTAGCCTGTTCTTACAGAAGACCTAAGTTTGATTCACTATTAATATAGCTCCTGGAGGAGCTGATACCCCAATCTTGCCTCTGACTCTCATGTGCAAGTGCCCTCATGTACACACACACACACACACACACACACACACACACACACACCATGTACAAATTAAAAAATATCTTAAGAATATGCCTTTAGGATAGTCTGTGTTATTGCCATATTTTGCCTTTTTAAAAAATATCATGATATAATCCTTTTGCCAGTATCTTAGTTAAAAATAATTTTTTCTTGACTTCTACTTATTTGTGGGTCATAGCTTTTAGAAGTAGAATGCTTTGCATATGTATACCTAAAATATAGCTGATCACAAACGAACAATTAGTCTTTTCTTACTCTGTATGCATAAGGGAAGTGTTTCTGGTTCTACTAATAATACAAGTTGTCATCACATGTATAGAGTAGAAACTATTAATAATATGATTCTTTTTCACAATATTGGTACCTATTCTTTCCAGGCCATGCCAGCCTTTCCCAGCATTGGATAGATTTTTTTGTTTTGATAGGAGTGAAACAGCTCTTGGTTTGTGATTATTATATAAGTTAGGTATTTTTTCCTTTTTCTTTGCCCTCTAAATTATTTATTTGTGGTGGAGAACAACACATGCTATTGCACAGCTGTTGAAGTCAGAGGACAAGATACAGGAATCAGTTGTCTCTTGTTCCATGTGTATCCTATGGATTGAACATATGAGATTGGTAGCAAGCATCCTTACCCATGGAACCATCTCACATGTTGAGCACTTCTGTTCTGCAAGTATCTCTTTTCACCAACACTGCTATTCTTGGTTCATGAAAATTGCTAAACATTTCTATATCATTTCCAATATCATGGTTTCCCTGCATCTTTTACTATCTCCTGATACTTCAGGACAATGTTAAGTATGATTTTTTTTCCTATAGAAGCATATAACAAACAATCCCTGAAAACCATCACTGAATGAACACTTATTTTATAAGAGTTTTTTTCTATTGGGTTCAAACACAAGGCCTACTGGCTGAGCTATATCCCCAGCCCTGTAGCACTTATGATTGTTACTAGGTACTTTTTACACATTATATATATCTTTTAGGCATCAAAAAGATTTTGAATGGGAGTTGAACTTGAACATTTGACAACTACTTAATATTATGTAAGACATATATTTATAATGTTTTTTGGAATAGAAATTGGTTAGGTTACTTCTGTGATCTGAAATATTAACCCTCTTTTCATGTTATTTCTTTCTGTAATAATTGTCAATTTCACTCAATTATCTTGATTGCTGTATTTTTAGAATACCTTTGTATTTATGCAATGTGTTACATGCATGATACAATCTTGTATTTAGACAATTTCATCTATGTAATGATGCTTCTGCTTAAAAAATTATATTAATTAATTTGTTTATTTATATTCCAAAGTCTGTCCCATTCCCTGGTGCCCACTCACAGAGACCCTTCCTCATCCCATCTTCTCCTCTGAGAGGGTATTCCTCAAATTATCCTCCCACCCTAGCAAACAAGTATCTTCCAGAGTAGTCATATCTTCTTCTGCTGAGGCCAGATGAGACAGCATTGTTGAGGAATGGATTTAACAGTCAGGGTACAGCTTTAGGGGGAGACTCTGCTCCAGTTGTTGGGGGGACCAAATGGAGATGGAGCTGTGTTTGGGGGCCTTGTTGTAGCCTGTGAATGTTTTTCGGTTGGTGGCTCAGTTTCTTAGAGCTCCCAGATGACCAGGTTAGTTGACTCTCTTGGTCTTCATGTTGGGTTTCTAGTCTCTTCAGGGCCTTCAGTCCTACCCTAAACTCTTCCATAAGACTCTCTGACCTCCAACTAATGTTTGGCTGTAGATAACTGCAACTGTTTCAGTCAGCTGCTGGGTAGAGTTTCTCAAAAGACAGTTATGCTAGGCCCCTATCTGCAAGCTTAACAGAGTATATCACTAATAGTGGCAAGGATTTGTCTTTGCCTGTGGAATGGGTTACAAGTTGGGCCAGTTGTTAGTTGGTCATTCCAGACCCAAAAGGACATGAATGGTATTTACTCACTGATAAGTGGATATTAGCCATAAAGCACAGAACACCCATGATACACTCTACAAAGCCAAAGAAGTTAAACAAGAAGAAAAGCCCTAGAGAGGATGTCTGAATCACACTTAGAAGAAGAAAAATTATTGATAGAGAGCACAGGGAGGGAGGAGAGTGGGTGGATGTAAAAGGGAGGAGGAGCAGGTAGGGGCAAGATCAAGTGTACAGAGAGACAGGAGAGAGACCAGGATGGCCAGAAGAATGAATGGAAATCTGCTTCCTCAACTGCTAAAGGTGGGGATGTGGGGGGAATCTTTAAGAAGTCCAGAGACCTGAGCTGGAGGAGTATCCCAGGAGTCAATGGAGGTGACCTCAGCCAAGATACCTAACTGTGGGGAACATGGAACCTGAACAGTTCACCTCCTGCATACCCAGGCAGTATCCCCAGTGATAAGGATACCAACCCATAAAACTCTTGACCTAAAATTTGTCCTACCTAAAATGCAGGGACAAAGATGGAGTGATAATAATTCTTAATCATTGCCTCCTCCCAATACTGCTGTTCTCTGTTTTGTTGGGAGCTTTAGTCATCTATAGGCTTTTTTCATGGAACCCTATCTATACTGAGGTTATAAGTGTAATGGCCTTGTCATGTTCAGAAGAAAGTATTTCACTGCATCTCTTAGTTCTTACTCTTTCTCTCTCTGCTTGCTTTCATGATCTTCTATGAGCCTTGATGGAATATAGATGTTTAGATTAAGGCTGAGCACTCCGAGGTCATTTAATCTCAACATTTTGTCAAGTTAGGAGTGACTGCAATAAGTATTATTTACTGCTAATAGAAGCTTTTCAGACCAAGGCTGAGAAGAAAGGTTGATAACACATAGATTTAGCCAAACAGTAGTAGGTTTCCCCTTCCTCTCAAGAACCTGTGACTTTCCAGCCATTGGCCTTTTCCTGAACAGAAATTCTCTCCTGGGTGGTTGTAGAATTAACCTGAGCTTCTGAGATGAATTCATATCATCTTATTCTTTTCAAATACCAATAGATGGTGTCTTATTCAACATTTTATTAATGGTAAGAGACATGATGACCACAACAACTCTTATAAGGGAAAATATTTAACTTGGGCTGATTTGTGATTCCGAGGTTTAGTCTATTATCATTGTGGAAAAGATGGAGAGGCACATGCACACATGGTGCTAAGAGATCCACATCTGGATCAGCAGGCAAGAGAAAGAGTCAGACACTGGGCCTGGCTTGAACATTTGAGACCTCAGATCCCAGCTCCAGCAAAATACTTCCTCCAATAAGGCCACACTTAATAGAACATAACCCCCAACCCTGTCAAATATTGCCACTACCTAATCACCAAACATTCAAATACATGAGCCTATGTAAGCAGGGCCATTCTTATTCAAATCAGCACAGATGGCTCATTAATATGCCATTCAGGAATATTTTAACCTGTATTTGTGGGATATGGAACATGATCTTATTTCCTCTAAAGGTTTTGGTGGAAATGTGTATCAGAGTTATACTGGCCTCATCAACAGTATTGGGAAGTCTGCCCTCATTTCTCCTTTGCTGGAGGGTTCTTGTAAAGAATCAATATTATTTTTTTCCTTAGATATTTGAACAAGTTCAATAACAAAGACTAAAGTGTCCACAGCTTTAGTTCCTAGAAGATTCTTTAATGTTCATGATTTTCATAAGCAGACCCAGGAAAGTTTGCACTTTGTAAATCTTAAGTTGTTTTTGTTAAACATTGCTGTTCAAGCAACATGAACATTCTATGTAAGTCTTCTAGTATGTTGTTTAGATTTTTCTATTTTATCATTTAAGTAGAGAAATAAATATTGTCAAGATATTCAAGTAAATCTTTAAAAATCAAGTCAATTTCGTTGACTCAATGACCACTGGTTCATATGTTCTCAGGGATAATCAGTGGTTTAATCAACCTTGGTGATTTTATTCATTTCTATTTAGAGATTGAGTATTATTTTTATTTGTATATATGTGTCTTCATGTCGTATGTATGTGGGTACCCATTGGGGCCAGAAGAGAGTGTTGGAGCCTCTGAAAGTGGATTTATAGATGTTTGTGAACCCCTGCTAAACATGGGTCCTGGGAGCCTTATACCAAAATTGTTAGACCAGTAAGTTCTCTTAACAGCTGAGTCATCTCTCCAGGCTGTTGATGATAATATAGTATCCAGTAATTACTGCAAACTGCAGCTTTAATTTTATAAATGGCAAGAAAATAGATAAGGCAATCCCTTTTCATAATTGTGTTCTGATACATATTTTCCCATCTTTTAACCCCTTGGTGTTATTTAAATGAAAAAACTGTAAATCAGGGTCTCAATTTATAGCTTTGGCTGTCCCGGATCCCACTGTGTAGATTAGGCTAGCCTCAAATTTTCAAAGATCAGCTAGCTATTCAGTATATACATGGATTAAAGAAAAAGTACACAATACTTTATAATTATGTATAAATGTTAGGCATTGGTTAATTTGGTTAAACCTTTATTTATAGTTTCCTATTGGTCCTTTCCAATAAAGTCATACTACAGAAATCATTTTTTCTTTTTTGGTTTTTCTAGACAGGGTTTCTCTGTGTAGTCCTGGCTGTCCTGGAACTCACTCTGTAGACCAGGCTGGCCTTGAACTCAGAAATCTGCCTGCCTCTGCCTCCCAAATGCTGGGATTAAAGGCATGCGCCACCACTGCCCGGCACAGAAATTTTTTCAGTGATGGTAATTTCGATCCAATTGTGGAGTCCTCGGCAGTATGAAAATGCATTTATTTTTCTTTTTTGTTTGTATTATTTTTGACTAACTTTATTTTTTAAATTTTTTATTAGATATTTTATTTATATTTCAGACGTTATTCCCTTACCCCATTGGCCCTCCCCCCCACCCCCAGCCCAGGAACCCCCGTGCCATCCCCCATCCTCCTGCTTCTATGAGGATGTGCCCCCACCCACCTCCACACTCCCACCTCCTCACCCTTGAATTCTTCCACATTTGGCATCCAGCCTTCATGGGAAAAAGGATCTCCTCTCCCACCCATGCCCTACAAGGCCATCCTCCCCTACATATACAGCTGGAGCCATAGGTCCCTCCCTATGTGCTCCCAGGCTGGTGGTTTAGATCCTGGGAGCTCTGGTTGGTTGGTATTGTTGCTCTCCTCATGGGGCCACAAACCCTTTCAGCTCCTCCAGCTCCTTCTCTCTAACTCCTCCATTGGGAACCATCTGCCTCTGTATATGTCAGGCTTCCAAGGAGACAGCTATATCAGGCGTCTGTCAGCACACACTTTCTGACATCCACATCAGCATCTACCTTTGGTGGCTGCACATGGGATGGAAACTCAGGTGGAATGGTCTCCGGACGGCCCCTCCTTCAGTTTCTATCCCACACATTGTTTCCATATTTGCTTCCTTGGGTATTTTGTTACTCCTTCTAAGAAAGACTGAAGCACCCACTCTTGGTCTTCCTTCTTCATAAGCTTCATGTGGTCTGTGAGTTGAATACTGGCTATTTCAAGCTTTGGAGCTACTATCCACTTAACAGTGAGTAAATACCATGTGTGTTCTCTTTCTTTGTTGTGTCTTTGTAAGGTTTAGGTATGAGCATGATTGTGGCTTCATAAAATGAACTGAGTAGTATTCCTTCTGTTTCTCTTTTGCGGAATCATTTGAAGAGAATTGGTATTAGGTCTTCCTTGAAGGTCTGATAGAATTCTGCATTAAAACCATCTGGTCCGAGATGGGGTTTTTTTTGGTGAGAAGACTTTTAATGACTGCTGTTATTTCTTTAGGGGACTGTTTAGATGGTTTATCTGTTCCTGATTTAACTTTGGTACTTGGTATCTGTCTAGAAAATTGAACATTTCATTCAGATTTTCCAGTTTTATTTAGTATAAGCTTTTGTAGTAGGATCTGAGGATTTTTTGAATTTCATCAGTTTCTATTGTTACGTCTCCCTTTTCAGTTCTAATTTTGTTAATTTTGGATACTGTCTCTGTGCCTTCCTTCCAGTTAGTCTGGCTAAGGGTTTATCTATCTTGTTGATTTTCACAAAGAACCAGCTCCTGGTTTTGTTGGTACTTTGTATAGTTCTTTTTGTTTCTACTTAGTTGATTTCAGCTCCAAGTTTTACCATTTCCTGCCTTCTATTCCTCTTGGGTGCATTTGCTTCTTTTTGTTCTAGAGGTTGTCACGTTGATAGTGTATGTTCTCTCCAGTTTTTTTTTTTTTTTTTTTTTTTTAGACACTTAGAGCTATGAGTTTTTCCCTTAGTACTCTATCATTGTGTCCCATAAATTTTGATATGACGAGCCTTCATTTTCACTAAATTCTAAAACGTCTTTAATTTCTTTCTTCATTTCTTCCTTGACCAAGTCATCATTGAGAAGAACATTGTTCAGTTACCAAGTGCATGTAGGCTTTCCACCATTTTTGTTATTATTGAAGACCAGCCTTAGTCCATGGTGATTTGATAGGATGCAAGGAATTATTTCAATATTTTTGTATCTGCTAAGGCCTGCTTTGTGATAAATTATATGGTCTATTTTGGAGAAGGTACCATGAGGAGCTGAGAAAAAGGTATATTCTTTTGTTTTAGGATGAAATGTTCTATAAATGTCCATTAAATCCATTTGGTCCATAACTTCCGTTAATTCCACTGTGTCTCTGTTTAGTTTCTATTTCCATGATCTGCCCATTGTTAAGAATGGGATGTTGAAATCCCCCACTATTATTGTGTAATGTGCAATGTGTGCTTTGAGTTTTAGTAAAGTTTTTTTTTTTTTTTTTTTTTTTTTTTTTTTTTTTAATGAATGTGGGTGCCCTTGCATTTGGAACATAGATGTTCAGAATTGAGAGTTCATCTTGGTAGATTTTTCCTTTGATGAATATGGAGTATGAAGTGTCCTTCCTCATCTTTTTTGATAACTTTTGGTTGAAAGTCGATTTCATTCAAAATTAGAATGGCTACTCCAGCTTGTTTCTTGGGACCACTTGCTTGGAGAATTTTTTTCCCAGCCCTTTACTCTGAGGTAGTGTCTGTCTTTGCCGCTGAGGTGTGTTTCCTGTATGCAGCAAAATTCTGGGTCCTGTTTATGTATCTAGTCTGTTAGTCTATGTCTTTTTATTAGGGAATTGAGTTCATTGATTTTAAAAGATATTAAGGAAAAGTGTTTGTTTCTTCCTGTTATTTTAGTTATTAGAGGTGGAATTATGTTTGTGTAGCTATCTTCTTTTGGGTTTGTTGAAAGATTACTTTCTTGCTTTTTCTATGTTGTAGTTTCTCGCCTCCTGTTTGAGATATGTAGGAAGATATTGTGTAAATTTTGTTTTGTCATGGAATATCTTGGTTTCTCCACCTATAGTTATTGAGAGTTTTGCTGGGTATAGTACTCTGGACTGACATTTGTGTTCTCTTTGGTACTGTGTGATATCACTCCAGGATCTTCTGGCTTTTAAAGTCTCTGGTGAGAAGTCTGGTGTAATTCTTATAAGTCTGCCTTTTTATGTTACTTTATCTTTTTCCCTTATTGCTTTTAGTATTTTTCTTTGTTTTGCACATTTGATGTTTTGATTATTATGTGACTGGAGGAATTTCTTTTCTGGTCTAATCTTTCTTTAGGTTAGGAAAGTTTTCCTCTATAATTTTGTTGAAGATATTTACTGGCCCTTTAAGTTGGGAATCTTCACTCTCATCTATACCTATTATCCTTGGGTTTGGTCTTCTCATTGTGTCCTGGATTTCCTGGATGTTTTGGGTTAGGAGCTTTTTGCATTTTGCATTTTCTTTGACAGTTGTGTCAATATTTTCCATGGTATCTTCTGCACATGAGATTCTTTCTTCTATCTCTTGTATTCTGTTGGTGATGCTTGCATCTATGATTCCTGATTTCTTTCCTAGGTTTTCTATATCCAGGGTACTCTCCCTTTGTGATTTCTTTATTGTTTCTACTTCCATTTTTATATCCTAAATAGTTTTGTTTAATTCTTTCACCTGTTTGGTTGTGTTTTCTTGCAATTCTTTAAAGGATTTTTGTGTTTTCTCTTTAAGTGCTTCTACCTGTTTACCTGTGTTCTCCTGTATTTCGTTAAGAGAGTTGTTTATATTCTTCTTAAAGTCCTCTTATCATCCTCATGAGAAGTGATTTTAATTCTGAATCCTGCTTTTCCAGTGTGATGGGGTATCCAGGACTTGCTATGGTAGAAGAACTGGATTCTGATGATGTCAGGTAACTTTGGTATCTATTACTTATATTCTTGCACTTGCCTTTTGTCATCTGGTTAACTCTAGTGCTACTTGCACTCACTGTCTCTGACTAGAGACTGTCTTTCCAGTTATCTTGCTTGTGTCACAACTCCTCAAAGTCCAGATGTCTCTGTGATCCTGAGCTCCTGGGTGGAAGAGCTCCTGGGACTCAGGCTTCTTCTGGGATCCTGAAATCCTGCTGCTCTGAGTTCAGTGGTGCCACCACTGCTCTAAGCTGGTTCAGGATATAGTGTCTTCAAGGGAGCAGACCAGCCAGGTATCTGTCCCAGCCAAAAGGACCAAGGAAGGAGCAGAAAGGGAGTGGTTTTCAGGAGGGGCAGAATTTGGGTGCGTGATGGGTCCAGAGTGCTCCAGGCTCCCAGTTGCAGTTCTGGGGTGTAGGATTGTGGGGGAGAGTTCTTACCAGCTGCTCTAGGAAGGTTCAGGATAAAATGTCTTCAAAGAGCAGACAAGCCAGGTGCCTGCCCTAGCCAAAAGGTGCATTTCTTTTTCTTAAATGTTGGCTTTGATGGCCATACATGCTCAGTTAAGTGTCTCCTGTTTTTGACACATACTTTTTTTTTTTTTGTTTGTTTGTGAACATAAGCTATTTTTTTCAGGGAACTTGTAAAACTCCATTTTGAGCTTTTTACATGATGAAACTGCATTTCTTTCTTCATGAGTCTTCCCAGCCCTTATCCACAGCGTTATGTACCCTTCTTGTCTGCTCTTGCAGATTTCATTAGCTCTCAGAATCTTTGACTGTAACTTACTCAAATAGTCTCTTCTTCAGCATTTTAACTGGGACTTCCGTTAATGAATGTTGACTTTTCTATTTTTTATGTCCCTTACATAGATTTTTTTTCATTTTTTTCTGTTTTCTTTATCTTTTTAACTGCCTCCTGGAGTATTCTTGAACATAAATTCTTCAACTTACTGGCTTGTTGTCTGGTAGAACATTACCAGAGAACTCTCTAACTTCTTAATTCATTTTAATATTTAGTGCTTTCACTTATCTTTAATGCTTTTTATGTTTCATTCCCTGTATTAACCCACATTTACTGTACCTTTTTAAAAGTATAGTTTTATCTGTTACTGCATTTTATTTTAATTTATTAGCTTGTAAAACAAAACAAAGAACTAACCTACCCATCCATTATCTTGGATTGTTGCTATGACAGAAGGCTTGTGGAAAGCCTTCCAGGGATTCTTATGCATGGTAGGTGAACTGACCAGAGCTTACATAGAATGGAGGGGTATGGAATGTTGCACCCTCAGCACTGTGTTCCTGGTAAGGGGAGGGGGAGGGAGAGGTTGCTTCAGGGACCCTGCCTGGAGCAGAAGTCTCTGCAAATACTATTAGTAGAACAGTAGTCTGGACTAGATTTTAACACTTTGCATCTCTTAACAGTTTTTAGTCATGAATGTCAATTTGTCAAGATAACTTTTCTTTTTTATATAATAATAATAATAAATTTTTATATTATTATTATTATTATTATTATTATTATTATTATTATTATTTAGGTTAATATACAAAGTGGTGGGTTTTATTATGGTATATTCTAGACATGCCCCTTGGTACTTCTTTTTTATTTTGTCTTCTTGCTGCCCTCACCTATGATGCCATATCTTGATTTCTTTAAAGGTATAACACTGAATATGTTTTAGGTTTTTATATCTGTATAACATATAACACTGTGTTTATTTACTTAGTTTCTAAGGAGATACCGTTTTGTGTATTTGCTTGTTTATTTAGTGGTGTGTGTGTGTGTGTTCCTAGAGCCCAGATGACAGATAATCTTGTGTGTCATTTCTCAGGTACCACCCACATATTGTTTTGAGTTGGGGGTCTCTCACTAAACCTAGAACTCATTAATTAGCTGGTCAGAGCTATGGAGATCTGCTTGCTCCTATCTCCCCAGTGCTAAAATTACAAACATAAACCACCCTATCTGGTGTTTTTCTGTTGGTATTTGGGATTGAACTCAGGTTCAATCCCAAACTCCTTCTTACTTATGAAGGAATCACTTTACCACCCGAAGCATCATCCCAGCTCCTAGACAAAACATTATCAAAAGAAAGAGACGTTTCTACTCAGCAAGGATTGCTTTGGAAGATCAAAGACAATACTGGCATGTTTTCAAAGACTTGGATATAAGCAATATGGAAAAACAACATAATAATACCAGAAGACAGATGTGAGCTCGTTTCTGGTAATGAGTTTCAGTGGGCCTCTTGTTTGGTGGGACGGCCTGACATTTACATTTGTGTCAATTGCATGGATTAGAAGGAGAACATCTCTTTTTGAGAAGACAATGGTAAGATATGATGTCACAATGGCAGCTAATTCTTAAGAGCTGTTGCTCCAGTATGTCAGCGAGGGACTGCATTGTTCAAAAGCTGGCACTGGCACTGTTATTAAATTGGGTTGTTCACGAGGGAATATAGTACATCAGTGAGCCATTCAGCCATGACTGAGTGCATGCATTAGGAAGTATGTCTTGGTAAGTTTCTGACATTGTAAATCAAAGCAAGATTTAGTGAGCAACATTCCTTGGACAGGGTGATCATATATTCTACAGGCTTAGCTCAAGTAAGCTCAGCTTTCAATCATATTAGGGTCAGTATTTCATTTTTATAATTTGTTTTATGCTGTTGTCATGTTTACTATATTTGGTTCTTGTACACAGAAGTGGGCAAGATGAGGATGATTAGTACTCAGTGATAAAAGCACAATTGCTCTAGGATTATATTAATTTTCTACCATGCTTATTAAATAAATAACATCTAATTTTTTCATATACGTGTGTGTGTGTGTGTGTGTGTGTGTGTGTGTGTGTGTGATTAGAGTTATCTGATGTTGACTTGGAATTTATTTCCCAGGTGCCTTCTACCAGTAATTACATTATTAAATATAAACCTAAACTGTGTGAGATACTCTTAAATGTTGGAATGATAGGAAAACTATTCGGGATAAGAACACAAATATTCATTTATTTATTTATTTACACTCCAGATTTGATCCCTCCCCTTTGTCCATACTCTGACTGTTCCACATCCCATACCTTCTTCCCACTCCCCTGTTTCCACAAGGATGTCCCCACACCCTACACTCAACCCCACCTGACCTCTAAACTCCCTGGGGGTTAGTCTCTTGAGGGTTAGTTGTATCATCTCTGATTGAACAGAGACCCAGCAGTCCTCTGCTGTATATGTGTTGGGGGCCTCATATCAGCTGGTGTATGTTGCCTTTTTGATGGTCTAGTGTTTGAGAGATCTCGAGGGTTCAGATTAATTGAGACTGCTTGTCTTCCTACAGGGTCACACTCCTCCTTAGCTTCTTTCAGCCTTTCCCTAGTTCAACCACAGATGTCAGCAGCTTCTGTCCATTGGTTGTGTGCAAATATCTACATCTGATTTTTTCAGCTGCTTTTCTTCTGGAGTGAGGTCATGTTAGGTCCCTTTTTGTGAACGCGCCATAGCCTCAGTGATATTGTCAGGTCTTGGGACCTCCTCTTGAGCTGGATCCCACTTTGTGCCTGTCATTGGAACTTTTTTTTCCTCATGTTTCTCTCCATTTCTGTCCTTGTAGTTCTTTCAGACAGGAACAACTATGGGTCAGAATTTTGACTGTGGGATGGCAACCCCTCCCTCATTTGATGCACTGTCTTCCTACTGGAGGTGGGCTCTATAAGTTCCCTCTCCCTACTGTAGGGCATTTCATCTAAGGTCCCTCCCTTTGATTCCTGAGATTTTCTCATCTCTCAGGTCTCTGGTGCATTCTGGAGCCCCCTCCCCCCCCAACCTTCTACCTCTCTTGTTTCCATTCTGGCCCTTAGGGCTTCAGTTCTTTTCCCTCACCCAGTACCAGATAGAGGGACCTGGGAGGGAAAGTGGACTGGGATGGGGAGAAAGATCACAGAACTTTAAAAAACAATATGATGAGAATTTTACATAGACATATATATGTATATGTATATATATATATATCATACTGAAGATCAAATAAGTGAAAATGATTTCTTTGAATTTTTACATTGTTTTTATTCATATCTTAGTCCTAATTTGATTTATATCAGAAATATTCATCAATCTACCACATATACTATTCTGATTGCCTCCTGAGACAGATGCTATATCTATTTATTTAAGTATTTCTTTCTTCAGTTGGCTACATTGCTTAGTTTCTGAAGGCATCTGCTACCAGCTCAGATGATATGAATTTAGTTCCTACACCAAGAGGATAAAAGGAGAGGACCAATGCTCACAAGTTATTCTCTGGTTCCCATTTATGTTCTGTGGCATGTCCCCCTGTCACACACATGTGTGTGTGTGCCTGCATACAAAACACACAAATGAACAAATAAATAAAATGTAATAAGGCTTTTAAATACTTCCTTCTCTTTCCCAAAATACATCAGCACACTTTTAAAATCTCAATTTACTTTAAGAGTAAATTAATATACATATATATATATGATATTAATATAGGAATTCAAAAATTTATCACATTTGTATTTTTGGCTTGGGAAGAATTGTTTCATTAGAACTGTATTCTATGAATACTTTTAATAGAGGTGGCTTATTATGATTAGACATTCAAAGTCAATTATTGTCAAGCTGAAAATTTTAATGGAAGACATGTTAGAACTATATAACAATAAACATATATACAGAACAGACATGCTATGTACATTATCCTGTACCTTTCTGTGGTGGTTTAGAATAAGAGATGTCCTCCATAAACTCATGTAATTGATCTCTTGGTCTTTGACTAGGAGCACTATTTGGAGCGATCATGGAACCTTGAGGAGGTTTAACTTCACTGGAAGAAATATGTAACCAAGGGTGGACTTTAAGGGTTGGCAGCCTCATCCTACTTCCTGCTTCACCTTTCTGCTTCCGGTTGTCATGTGGTGCTTCTCCTACCACAGTGGAGTCTACTTGCAACACCTTGCATTTCAACCAACTTTAGAGTCTATACTGCTAAATCTGTAAAATAAGTAACTCTTACTTAGGTTATTTTCAGTCATGGTTCTGGGTTACACAACAAAAAATATATTAGTTACTTGTACCCAAATATTCATTCCCTTTTCCCTTCCTTTCTTTATCTGTCTGTGTCTATACCTGTGTCTTTCTTTCGGTCTCTGTCCCTGTCCCTGTCTCCACCTACCTCTTCTGCTAACATTTGTTACCTGTTACAGAACCTATTCAAGGTCAAAAGGCAGATAAGGCATCATTATTGTACCCAGTAACCTCAAAGCACTTGAAAATAACATCAAAATATTAAATAGTTTCCATTTCAAAACTCTTTAAAAGCTTTTCAATCTTTCTTAGGATAATAAAATTGTGGAACTTGAGTTCTGAGAGCAACTTCTATGAATTAAAACCCAGAAAAATTAAAACTCGAAGCCATGAAACCTGCAGGCATTGTGAAATAATCTCATGGAGGTTTTAGTTACAGTTTTAAAAGCCCTTCTTGGGCTAGGCACATAGTTTAGTGGCAGACTTCTTGCCTAGAATGCAAAAGGCTCTGAGTTAATCAGCACCACAGTGAAATTCTGCCTTGTTACAGAGCTAATAGCTAAAATACCTAAGGAACCCAAGTAGCTCAACCAAAAGTCAATAAAAAATCCAATTAGACAATGACTCAAGGCCTGAAGAAACAGTTTTCCAAAAAAACATTCATATTGCCACCAGATATATGAAAAAAAAGCTTGTTATCTTCCACAAAATTGCAAGTTTAAAGCAGTGATACATCTTTGCGTATAGGTTAGGGTAGATATTTTTTATAAGACATGAGTAGCAAGTGTTGGGCAGAATATGGAATACAGGGAATGTTTTATTGCTGGGAAGTAAATTTACATAGCTATTATGAGAAGCAGCTTAGTTGTTTTCCCAAACAAATACAAAGAGAAATTTCTTGATGTCCAGAAATCCCACTCCTGGGTGTAAAGGTAATACAATTAAGACTATTATGTTAACAGTGGTGTGATTATTGTAGGATTGTTCACAACAGACAGATGATTGTGATAGGAATGTTCACTTATAGACAGATAGGTAAAAAATATGTCTAGGTTAGAGGCTGGAGAGATGACTTTGTGGTTAAGATGGTTTGGAGCTCTTGTGGAAAACCCTGGTTCAATTCTTAGAACCCATGTTCAGCAGTTCACAAATCCCTGTAACTTCAGCTGCAGAGGATTCAGCTTTCTCTCCTGGTCTCCGCAAACACATACCCACACACAGATACACACATTCCCATGATTAAAGACCTCAAAAAATGAATGCCACGGAATGCTTATTTATTCTTATGAAAGAAGAAAGCTCTCCCATTTAACTGCATAGACTGCTTATTCTGAACATTTTAAAGAAATGGAATCATAGTTGATTTTTGGCTGTCCAGCTTGTTTAACTTAGCATAATGTTTTCAAAGGTTTTTTGGCATATGATTGGATGCATCTGTAGCATACATCAGTACTTAAATCTTATATTTTTTTGATTGAGAAATAATATTTGTACATCTCAATGGGGTGAGTTGTAGAAATTCAATACATTTATATAACATATAATAATCAAACCAAGAGAATAAACACTTAAATTGGTTTAAGCATAAATCATATTTATAAAGTAGAATTCTGTGCTAGCCTTTGAGATGTGTCACACAACACTTGTACCAGCACTTACCCTTCTGTGCTATTGAATCAGATTTCTCCTAACTGTGCTATGGAGCCATTATTTCTTTCTGCCTTCTCTACCCACTAGCCTCCTCTACTCTATCATTCTCACGAAGTTGACTGGTTTTTGATGTTTTGTATTGATTTGACATGATTTGTTTTGTTTTTGCTCACAAATGAGTGAGACTATGTGCTATATGACTTCCCAGGTCTGATTTATTTTGCTTAGCAGGATGACCTGCATTTCTTTTTATGTTTCAAATAACAGGATGTTATTTCTTTTATACATTAAGTAATATTCTTTGTGCTACCATACTAATTCACAACGTAATTGTCAAGTCATTTATCAGTTGATTAATTTAGTTTTTTTCTCCACTCTTTAATACTATGAACATTTCCAATTTGTATATTTATGTGAAACTTTCATTTTAATCCCTTTTTATTGCATCCGTTGTATCTGGTCACATTTCTCTAAAATAAATGTCTAGGATTACAATTATTGAAACATTGGTTACTTTTGATGTTGATGTGATAAAATTCATACCAAAGGCAACTTAAGAAAAAAAAGGATTTATTTTGGCTCAAGATTAAAGAGATACAGTTTATCTTGGTGGGCAGGAAAGACATGGCAGTGGAACCTTCAGGTGTCTCTTCATATAGTATTCGGGTGTCTCTTCATATAGTATTCACAATCAAGGACCAGAGAAGGATTAATCCTAGTATTCATTTGACTTTATCCATTTTCCTTTTTTATTCAGCCCAGGAGTGCTACCCCATCGAGGGTGAGTTTCTCTTCCACATTAAAACCACTCCAGGAATTCTCTATAGATATAACCAGTGCTGAATCTTCTGGGAGACTCTAACCTCAATCATGTTCACTTTGACAATTAACCACCAAAACAGAATCTTAGAGTATATCTTTATATTTGATATTTTAATAAATTGTGATGGGAGTGTTCATGGAATTTTGTTTATTGCCTTGCTTGATCTTTGACTATTTGTGTTTATTGTCTTGCTTGTTCCTTGACTATTTGCATCTATTGTATTGCTAGTTCCTCAACCTAGAATTGACCTTAATATTTGCATGTAATGAAAATGATATACAAGCAAAAAGGAGGAGGAGGGATGGGATAGGGGGTTTCTACAGAGGGGAAATGGGAAAAAAGGATGACCTCTGAAATGCAAATAAATAAAATACTGAATAAAAAAAGAAAAATAAAATAAAAAAATAAGAAACTGTCAATCTGCTTTTCAAGCTGGATATTGCATTTTACTAATCTATTGTGAACTATGAAGACTTTTGTCTTCTTAGCACTTCATCAGTATTTAGAATTTCTGTCTTTTTTATTATAGACATTCTAAGGTATGCTTACTGGTATGGTTTTTGGTTTTGAAAGTGATTTCATTATTCCTGATGATGTCAAACAGCATTTGAGACAGGAACTCACTATATATCAATAGCCTAGAGCTTGCTATGAAGACGGGGTTGATCTTAAATACACAGAGGGCTACCTGCCTCTATCTCCTAAATGCTGAGATTAAAGAAATATACACATATACCATGCCTGATTAAAATAGCATTTCAGATGCTTGTTGTCCATTTGAAAAAGTATCTGTTCAGATATTTTACCCATTGTTTAACTGGATCTTAAATCTCTATTATTAGATTGTAAGACACTGTATGTGACATATATACCAACTAGTTCATATTCATGGATGCTGTAATTATTTAATATTACATTTGTTAATTTTAATTGAAAAAATTAATGAGATATATTTTTCCAAACCATGTTGACTATGTGTGAGCACAGTGGGAGAGGATATCAATCATTAATGCCACTACCAGAGGACTGAGTATATATGATCTAACAAGTTGATTTGTTCGCTGGTATTTTGGTTCTTCTTTTAAGGCAAGGTAACACATTTTATAGGAACTTCCAGGTTGCAGTAGAAAACTGGGGACAGAATAGACATTCTATGGTTATATTAATTTAAGTCTATTTCTAAATAAAATGTTAGTGATGGATGATAAAAGAGCATCAGTATTTGAGGAAAAACTCAAATGGACATGCTCAAGCATGTTGGCAAGCTTTTCCTGTCTCCCCTATGTCATGGTGAGGAAAGAACCTCTAGAACATTCCAGCATCAAAAATATCTTTGTAACATCAATGTGTGTTTCTAAGAGTTAGTTTCTTTCATTTAAGAAAATGTAAGTCATCTTCTTGTATTGATTTCAGGGAACAGGAAAATGAGAAAACTAACACAGGGTTTTGTGGTGTAAGCTTACATATTGGAATCTCATCTGAACTCAAGACTATTTAGCTGAAAATCCAGTTGCAGTCATTTTAGCACGACACAGTGTTGCTGGGTTATAGCCATGCTGTCTATGCTCCAGTGAGGTTGCATTTTAAGAAAATACTATCTGCTGTTTACTCACTGGATGGTCATTGTCATAACTTGACATTTCTATACCCAATGTGAGTTATGTTCTACTATCAGGGGGACCTTTATTCCACTGCAGATGACTTTGAAAAACATTCTATATGCAGTCAATGACAATATGCCACCTGGCTCCTAGGTAAATATGTTGATCAGGTAGTGCTAATCAATACATTGAATATTACTTATTTTTCTCACTGCCGAGAGAACAAATACATAAAGAGCAGCAAGGTAATAGAGGGATGTCCACTTTAACTTATAGTCAGAAGGGAGGGTTATCATGGTGGAGGAGGGATAAAATTAGGAGCATTGTTCACATTGCATCTTTAGCCAGGAGACAGAGATGGAACAGGAAGTGAGTTAGGCCTGGCCATGACATCTTAAGGCCAGCCCCCAGAAACTTGATTGTATGAGTCAAACTATCTCCTAAATGTTCCACAAACTTTCTAAATATCACTATCGGCTGGAGTCCAAGAACTGAAACATATAAGCCTTTGGGAAACATCTTAGATCCAAACTACAATGCCCTATTACAGATGGACAAAAATAAGTTCTTCATAAAGTATTATATATATTATTTAGTCTGAATATTTTCTTTTAACATTTTATAAAATATAATTAAATCTTTTTTTTATTGTTTGTTTGTTTCATAGTATGTGTTTGTGTTTATTTCAGAAAATCCTGAGAAATAATACATGATAAGTTAAGTGTAGTTTATGTTAATTTGCCAACACCTGCTCTTGGTCTATAAAAGACTGTTTGAATTCACAGACTGGTTATTAGACTTCTATTTGTGTTCTTGCTAGCTCTGCTCTTAGTGCCATGAACTGTCATTTGTTGAGTACTAGTTGTGTACTAATAATATGTTCACAGTGTCACACTTAATTCTTATCAGTATGTATAAAATGGTACCATTGATCTAGTTGTAGCAGTGAATTGTATATATGTATGGTTGTGTGTAAAGTATGTTGGGAAGATGTTAAATATTTTTCAATAAAGCTTTGTGTTTATGTCTATGTTTGTGCTTTGAAAGTATTTGTCACTATGTGTCCATGTGAGCATGGGTATTGTACCTGCCATGGTGTGGGTGTAGAGTTCAGAGGTTAAATTGTCAGAGTCTGTGCTCTTCGTCCACCCTGTAGATTTTGGAAATAGAATTCAGGTCATCTGGCTTGGCAGCATGGGCCTGTATCTTCTGAGCCATCTTGCTGGTTTATTTTCTACATTTTTTTGTTGTTGTTGTTTGTAAGAATTTCATGAATGGTGAATTCAAAGCATGAAGGGATAAGAAAACAGGATCTATTCAAAAGTCTGTATTCAGTGGGGTTCAGAAACACATGTATTTTCTAGTTCCCCGTGTATGTGCAACTCAGTGATGGGAGAAGTTTTGTACATGTGAGAAGTTAGCTCATGCATTTGAAAAAAACAATATGGTTTCTTTTATTTTCCTTCCTGCTCCAGATGTCCATCAGAAAGCCTGTCCAAATGAGTAAAATACACACTAAATATTCTTGATTGTCAGTCTATGTGCCATGTATCATCTTTGATAACTGAATCATAATGGCAATTCTTATGATTGCCTTATGACTTTTGCTCTTTGAGAGAAAGACAATTTATAGTAATTGCAACCCACCTATGCCTGTTGGAGATATGAATCTCTTGGTGCCTATTAGCATAATTTATGTATGAAAAAGACATAAACACAGAGTGAGAAGTTTACAGAATGTTTTACTGTATGCTATGGTCACATCCTAATTTGAATATTTGAATAGCCTGTGTGTGTATGTGTGTGTGTGTTGTTGGTGGTGGCTCTTCTTTTTGCCCGCAATTATTATTCCAAAACCTTATCTTAATCCTTCTGACATTAAGCATACTTTACAGAGACAATACAGAACTATAACTTGCAAAATCTTTAAAGTAGGATTCATATATCTCTGGTGAAATGGAAGAGAATAATTTCATTGAGTCCTGTTAGTTCCTTCAGGCAATGCTGTTATACAAATTTGTTTAACAGAGCAAATTAAAATGTCACAGTATATATTCCTGAGGATAACCACCACAGCATTTTAAAACATTCATAAGTTCAGAATTTGGAAAAGAAAATCCAGAGATTAATTTGGCATGTACTTGCACAAGGAAGATAGTACAATTGTTCCCAAAACATGAGTTAAAAACAGATTTTAGGTTCATTTTAAGAAAGGATTGATTTCTTTATGCAGCAATAAATGTTTCCTGAGTGCCCAGAGAGAATATAAATTAAGAGTTGAAGAATGCCTTTGGTCATTAGAGAAATTTTGGAATAGAGGGCACAGATTCCATTATTCCTCAAAGAAAATTCAAAATGTGTTTCCTAGCAACTGTTAGTTGAATTCCACCTCCTAGGCAAGAAAGACTTTCTCTTCAAAGTCATTCTTATATAAATAAAGATGTTTAGATGGCCATTCTGGGGAAAAGGTACTACTTTCAACATATAACATGGTGGCATGGTTTTAAAACACATTTAATTGAGTTCTCCACAGAAGGCTCAGTGTCCTTGCATAGAGACTGAATTCAGTTCTCAGGATCCATACTTGATCATCCAGAACCATCTGTAATTGTAACTCCAGAGTTATCTCATAACCTACTCTTGTCTCTATGTTTACATTCACCCACATGCATAATACAATCAAAAAGAAAGAAAACCTTGAAAATGCACTTGTTTCCAAGCCTTGAATCTTTATAGGTACATTGTTGAAATGTTGAAAGTTCATTAAGCTACATTATAATGTCAGCTGGTTTTCAATGTCTGATATAAGCCTTATGTTACAAAGAAAATGTACTTTCTTATCCACATCCTTCTTACTGAGCACAAGTACAGTGTCTTTTCCTTCTTAGATGTGTTTGGTTCATTATAAAAGACAAGACATAGAACTCCCTAACAGCACCTCAAATATGGCTCAGCAGGTAACGACTTTTTCCTAGCAAGTGTGAGAGTCTAAGTATAATTCCAACATCCATGTACAAGGTCATATGTGGCAGACCATGTTTTGATCCAGTTGTGGAGAAGCTGTTGCAGACAAATCTGTGAAGCATGCTCTCCAGCAAGCCCAGGCAAAGTGATGATCCCCTGGTTCTTGTCGTAAAACTCAAGGTGGAAAGTGACTGAGAAAAGCAGATTAGGTTGACCTCTAGCCTCCACCAGCACATACATGCACCACCACCCACAGTAACAGGCCCACACATGCATACCCTGAGAATATATTAAAAGGGAGAACATGTAATATTGTTTAAGGGAAATAGTTAATCAGAAACGTACAAGGGTCTGGTAGTGTTTATGTGAGAGAGGAAAGTCAACAGGTTCCTCAGACTGAAACAATGAAGGAAAGTTGTATTGCAAAAATTCTTGAGAAAACTGAATTCCTGGCTGACTGAGGTTACAGCAGGATGTGAAACATGCTGCTTAGAGTAAGAGAGAGAAACTGTAAGATTTGCATTGACCCTTGACCTTTTCTTGAAATTGTTTTAGTTAGGAAAATGAATGGGCACACTGTCTGTAATTTAAAATTGTTTCTCATTTGTAGGGACATGCTTGGCCTGTGATATATGAAGATAACAGAATATTTTATTTATTCACAAAACAGACTTGTTCCAAATGTCAAAGATTTTGATAAATTCATGTATCCATTCACTTTATTCTGAAAGAAAAGAAAAAAATAATAAGTTTACTTTTCAAAGAAAGATCACTTTTAGCAAGAACTCAACTCTAAATAAAAGATTTTATTTTGTTTTTGGTTTTGTTTTTTCATTTATGCATGTGAGTACAGGTACCCACTGAGGTAAGAAGACGCTGCTGGATCCTTTAGAACTGGAGTTATATACAGTTGTGAGTTACTGGGCTTGCATGCTGGGAAACTAACTCCAGTTCTCTAGAAGAGCAGTGTGTGTTCTTAACTGCTAAGCCACCTCTAGAGATTCATGAAGAATTCAACTTTAAAGAATAAAGAAAACTTGTAGTACTTATCTTGGTCAAATAACATTTGACTTTTCTGTTTTTCCTGTTCATGTTCAATTGGAATTAGACCATAAATAAATAAGAGATATTAGGATTCTCCAGCTTGTAGTGGTAGCACAATCTGATAAACATACTGTAAAATGAAATTATTATTAAAATGTCTTACTTGGGACAACAAGAAATTAAAACAAATAAAGGAACCCATCATAAAATCCAGTGTCCTGAGTTTGGTTCTTGGAACTAATAATGAAAGATAGAAAGAAAGCCCAACCTACACAGCTGTATTCTCATTTCCACATGTGTGGCATGACATAAGAACTCCACACCTTACACACATATTGTGCACACACAAAATAATAATACAATTTTAGAGAAGAATTAGCTTGCCTAACCTGTTGATAATGAAAGCTTAGAAAGACGGTTTACTAAACAGTTTTGATGAGGTCCTTTGTGACCACATAGGTGACTAGTGATCGTAGGTGACTATTTGTCATCTGTAGTGACTGGTTGCTCTTGCCCAGTATAGTTAGGCCTGGTGGTACTAATATCAACAGCTTAGGAGAACGTAAGAATGTGAAATCCAAACTATAGTTGGCACTAAATTTATATATTTTCACACCACTGCTTACTGAAAAAGTGACTAGATAAATTATTATATTGCCATTACAAGTGCATTTCAAAGAATTTGACTCCACATAATTCTTAAGCATCTTTGTAACAAACAGTGCCTTCCTCTGTGATAGGATTTTACAGCTACAGGATAGATAGTTGGGAGTTTAAGTTGGGGGTGAATATCAACTGAAATTCATAAGAACAAACATAAAATCTAATTCATTGTTTTATTTTGTTTTGATTTTAAGTTCTGGTTGTTCAAGTGTCCTATGGTAACTAAGATTCTTTATGATCACCATAAACACACACCCATCCCAGGAGCTTGGAAAGCCAAAGAAATACTGAGGAGAGGGTAGAGCAATCCTACACCTTCTACCACCTTCTACTACACATGTGAGTGAGCAGGCAACAGCACGTGTGCCAACCGTGAAGCAGAAGAAAATTCTCTTTTGGTGCTGGTAGCTGAAAGCTTTTGGGAATAGAAATGCATTTAATCCAACTTCATTATCAGAAATGGAATATTTGGCCATTTAAGTCCAAGATGAAACACTAAGCTGGTCAGTGTTTGAAGAGTTATTTTTATTTATGTAAATGTGTGTATAGCGGTGTGTGTGTGTGTGTGTGTGTGTGTGTGTGTGTGTATGCACTTATCAAGACCAGAAGAATGTGTCAGATTCCATGAAGCAGGAGTTACAGTTATTTTTGAGCTTCCTGATGTGGGTGCTGAGAACTGAACTTGGGTCCTTGTAAGAACAGAAAGTGTTCTATACTACCAAGCCATTGCTTCAGTCAGAAGCATACTGATGTTTAAAAGGAGTCAGAAACCTTCTCTGCACTTGCTTCTCTCATGTGTAAACTCTAGTTTTAATGGATAGTTATGGAATTAACTGTATAGTGTGTGCTGGACTTATTAGAACAAATATGACTGGATAACCTGTGCTGGATCTAATAGAATGTGTATGACTGACTTTTGTGGCAAAGCGCACCAACTGCATTCAGTTCCTGTTAAATAGCATTGTGTATGTAGCATAGTTACATTTGATTAGAATAGAGCTGCTTTATGAGTAATGTGTATGATTCTAAAACCTATCAACAAACAACTTATCTTTTGCAGGTAAAAATATTCAGAAAGATTACTGACATTTGTGTATTGTCACAGTGATGAGTTTCATAAAGCTATTTCCATTTGAATATTTCATGTATTTTAATCATATTCATCTTTCATATCTGCCTCCTTATTCCCACATACCACTCCTCTTTCTTTATCCAGATAGTTTAGCCACTGTGTTCATGAGATATAGAATATATGGGAAAATTATATATGAAAACATTTTATCTTTATGGGAAATGATAAATACTTCATATAGAAACACATAAGGCATATTTGCTGCCATTTAATATGTAGTTGATATATGTAGTTTATATATGTTTCTATAAATATATACACAGGAGTTATATATAATTCAGGCACATATTTTTTAAAATCTAGGTACTACATGTCAAAGAAATTATATAAACTTTTGCACGTTTTATTTGCTTAATATGTGATTTTGCAGTTCTGCAATTTTCCTAAAAATTTCATGGCTTCTTCTTTACTGCTGAATAAATTTCTTTGTGTATATCAGATGCTCCCTTTAAATATTTTTCTGATGATTGACACATAGGTTACTTTCATAAAGTGGATATTAGGAACAGTGCTACAAAGACTTGGATGTAAAGTAATCTCAATAATGTTTTGACTTGGATTTGTCTAAGGACACTTTCCAGGGTGATGGTGGGTACACCTGGCTTATACGGTAGTTGAACTTTTAGTTTACTGATGGACACCCATGCCTACACTGAAGGAATAGCAGGATTCATTTACATTCTTATTCACATGATACAAAATAACCTCATCCAAACCTCTTTACCAACATTTGTTATTATATGTTTCCTAGGCAATAATCAATCTGACTGGTATAAAAATGTGATAATGTACAACCATGTTAGTAAAATACAGCTTAGGGACAGTTGCAATAATCTACATTCATCTTTCTGGGAAATAGGACACTACATGGTTTATAATGTCCAATTGAACAGTCTAAAAGTAGTTCAATTTTGGGTTGTATTTATGAGATTAAAGGAAAATCTTTGTAGTACATATGCATCTAAGTTCTAAACTGTTTGGGTTACTAAATCACACAATAGATCCCCAAACAGGCTGATATTCTGTGTCAGTGTGCATATGCATTTAGTTATTGCATCTCTAGGCATCAAAAAGCATGAGGTTCTTGTCTATCGTGATGCTAATGTTGATATGAATGAGGCTGAGCTTGAATCCGCAGGACCAACAGAAGCCTGAAGACATCAATGGAGAGAAGCATTCTCTGGTTCAGAGGATCTGGTCCTAAGAAGTTTCTTGAAGATCTATGTCTGGGACCCTGCTGAGTTCAGAGTTCAATAAGGAGAAACAACTTTGAAACAGGAATCAAATAAAGCAAATTACAAACCAAATTTACAAATGGTCTTGAAGTAAAAATATAACATAGAAAAGGTGATATAGAGTTTTCATATTTGTTCTCATAATGTAAGAAGGATATCTTTATGTTTAAAGAAGTACCCAGGACCCAATAAACAAACAAACTATGTCTTCTACTAACTTACAAATATATGCTGTTACCATAAAGTAATACATTTAATATTTTCATTATGAGATGTGTACAATGACTAGCCTACACTCCTTACAGAGCATGTGTTAATATTAAATGTGACTCTGAATCTGCTAACCCATTACACATTAAAAATTTCATTTAATGTGTAAAAATTTCATTTAAATGTGAATAGATCTATATTCACATTTTTCTTTTTTTCCCTTTCTTCTTATTAAAGATCTATTTATATTTATATTTATATCTATAAGTATTTAAAATTCTATCTGAATGGTCAGCATCTCCTCCCCATAGGGAATTTACATTAACGGGGATGAATAAAACAAGCAAAGTGATGGTTAGATTCAGGAGAGCCAGTGCTGTAGAAGGCAGTGTGTGAGAAAAGAACAATCAGAACAACCTCAAGGAATGAAGTGGTCACGACATTCTAAACAGGATGACCACTGAAGACTTCCATAAGAAAGCAGCATTTGATTGAAGGGAGAGGAGATGGAAGAATGATAGCCTTGGGTTTCTGGAAGAAGAAACCTGAGCAGATCAGAGAACAAATGCAAAAGCCCCAGAGTGGGAGAATGATAGTGTGTGAGCATTCTTAGCAGCTCAGTGAGGCAAAGCAGACAGAGGGAGATAAGAGCAGGGGTCTAAAAGCTAGTGAAGAAACAGGCCACGTGCAGGTCCTCATCGAAATTGTGACTTCCCACTGAGACTGGAGAAGCAGGACACACATAGGTAGATTGCGCTCAATTTTGCAGCAGACTAGATGATACTGATCAATTGTTAAGGTCAGCAGCTACCCAAGTATATTAAAATGACCAAACAGTGAAATGATTGTATCTGGGAATAAGTGGTAATTAATACAGGAAGTACCGATGTTTGAGAAGGTGTGGGAATTCAGTGTTAACAGAGTCAACAAGCCTAGCTTGTAAATGATACTGACAGTAGGAGTACGTAAAGACAAATGAAAGAGCAGAATTGAAATTAACTGACAGTGGTAACTTGGGGAGGTCTACTGATGATGAGTAGTGATGAGCATGGAGAGTATTTTAGTTTTGGATGTTTATAGAAGCAGATTAAAAAATCTGAGCCAAAGTGGGAAGGAGCTGCTAGTGAAAGTTGTGAGAATATATTCAATTAAATCCACAAATGTGGAGATTACTATAGTAGTGTCTTTTATATTGAGGATGCTGTTTGAGCTCTCTAAGGAAGAAAGGACAGAGAAAATAGAAGTGGAAACATAAGTAGAAATTTTAATTGATCATTAAGAAGCAGAGGGACCATGTTGAGACGAAGTTCAAATTTAAGAACTAATGATCTAGTCATGAGAGGCAGATGGAGAGAGCGAACTGGGAGGGAGAGGACATGGGGAGGGAATGTGGGGTTCAGGATCAGTAGTGGGGAAGGGCAGCAGAGATGGCTAGATGGCCATGAAAATAAATGGATATATGCAACTGACAGGGGTGAGGAGGTGGGGTGCATCTCCAGGATGAGACAGAGACCTGGGATAAGGGAAGTGCCCAAGAATCAATGGGGCTAACCTTAGCTGTGACTCACTACATTGCAAATATGGAACCTAGAAATGGCTACCTCCTGTAGCCAGGCAGAAACTCCAGTGGAGCCATAGAGACACCCCCACACAAAAAAACTTTCAACCCAAAATTCAGCTTGTGTATAAGAAACGTAGGCATGAGGAAGGGAGCAGAGACTGAGGGAATAGCCAACCAATAACTGGCCTAACTTGAGACCTATTCCATGGACAAGCACCAGTCCCTAACAAACAATATTAATGACACTATGTTATGCTTGCACACAGGAGAAAGTTGTCCTCTAAGAGGCTCCACCCTGCAGCTGACTCAGACAGATACAAACATTCACAGCCAAACAGTCGATGGAGCTTAAGGACTCTTAATTGAAGAATATGAGGAAGGATTGTGGGCCTCAAAGGAGATAGGAACTCCACAGGAAGACCAACAGAGTCAACTCACCTGGAACCTTGAGGCTCTCAGAGTCTGAACCACCAACCAAACAACATGCATAGGCTGGGACTAGGCCTAGGCCCTGTTATACATAGGCAGCAGATGTGCATCTTTGTCTTCAAGTGGGTCCAGAAGAACTGTAATGGGGACTATCCCAAAAGCTGTTGCCTGTACACAGGATATGCCTATTCTAGCTAGGGTGCTTTGCCTGGCCTCAGTGGGAGAGGAAGCACCTAGCCTCACAGAGATTTGAAGTGCCAGGGTGAGGGGATACCCAGGGATGATGGAAGGGACAGCAGTGAGAGGGATGCAAAGTGAATAAGCTAATTAATTAATTAATTAATTAATTAAAAAAAAGAATTCATGTTCCACTTAGCCCATAATGCATGCAGTGGATGTTTTGTTAGCATTTGGTTACCAACATGTCCCATGCTATGTGGAGGTATTTTTATTTAATCCAGGTAAGGGGCTTACATTCTCTATTTGTATGATATATTTTATAAATTCACCAGCCTACAATTTCTGGTGCTCAAGTATACATGTGTTACTTATCTACCTAAATCAGGCCAGTAGTGGCACTATGTATTTGCATGAATATGCTACTTACAAGCTGGTGACTCATGACTCAAGCTGAAGAATTGATCGTTAAATGCCTACAAAAATAAGACAAAAAGTCACTCAACTCCAGTAATTATAATCAAAATTAGACAATCAGATTTTTTTTTGTAATGTAGAGGTTATTGAAAAAAGGCACAGCTGGAAGCCATTGATGTTTGAGAGTATAAAGTAACTTAGAGTAAGGTACATCTTGATTCCATGGGTCAATAAATTAGTTGAGGGATATGCATACATATGAAAGTCAGAAAATAGACCAAATTAAGACAAAACCCAAGAAATTATCCTGCCTGAGATATGATAGAGATTTTCTTTTTCCTTTTATCATTTTTTTTAGGCACAAGTTCTTGGAAATAATGAATCTCTTAATGGGAAGGTGATATACAAGTGCTGATAATTTGCTCAGATGAGAACAAAGACTGAAATATATACTGGACCATGAAAGCAGTATACATTATTTAATTATTGCTGTGATAAACACCTTGACTAAGGCAATTTGTAGAAAGATGCATTGGTTTGAATGAGGACCACATGGCAGCTAGTGACATACATGGTGGATGGCTCTCGAAGCTGAGAACTGAGAATTCACAGTACAGCACAAAACCCTCCTCAACTGAAACTCTTTCTCCAATAAGTCCACAACTCCTAGGCCTCCCCAACCAGCTTCATCAAATGTAGATCAAGCACAGGGAGCTAGAGCCTATGGGGAGGAGTCTCATTTAAACCACCACTGAGACTGAGGCTGCTGACAGTCTTTTCTAGACAAGTGTCACCAGAATGGTGTGAATAAAAACATCAAAAATTTAGTGTATAAAGGCTAGGAAAAGGAAAACTGAGACAGGTTTTCCAATGACAGTTTTAGAGAAGTTTTCAAGATTAAAAAAGAATAAAATATAATAAACGATTAAAGTCAGATGTAAAGTTGAGCAATTTTTTTTTTTTTTTTTTTTTTTTTTTTTTTTTTTTTTTTTTTTTTTGGTTTTTTTGAGACAGGGTTTCTCTGTGTAGCCCTGGCTGTCCTGGAACTCACTCTGTAGACCAGGCTGGCCTCAAACTCAGAAATCCACCTGCCTCTGCCTCCCAAGTGCTGAAATTAAAGGCGCACGCCACCACTGCCCGGCGAGCAATGTTTTTTTAATTTTAATACTTTTAAAGGATTCACATTGTTTATATGAGTGTATATGTGGCTTTGTGAGTGTATGAGCATGTCATATATGTGTGGGCAGTCATATGCACTTCTGCATTCTGAAGCTAAGAGTTCCCCCATATTGGTTTTTGAACATTTATATTTAACCTCTGTTATTCTGTTTCTTCTGTTCCTCATTTCTTTTTGTTTGTTTGTTTGTTTTTGTTTTTCATTTTTTGAGACAGGGTTTTTCTCTGTGTAGCCCTGGCTGTCCTGGAACTCACTTTGTAGACCAGTCTGGCCTCAAACTCAGAAATCTACCTGCCTCTGCCTCCCAAGTGCTGGTATTAAAGGCGCGTGCCACCACTGCCAGGCTCTTCCTGATTTACTTACACAATCAGAAAAATGTATATATTTCTGTCTTCACATTGAAGTTAAATCTTTTTCTAATGTCCCCAGGGCAGCATAGACACTCTGCTCTTAGTGAATTATCATTGAACTTATACAAGTCTTCATTTACATTTTGAATTATTTTAATGATATATTTCATTGTAGTTATATATGTGTGTCAGTGTCTGGTTATGTGCACATTGTATCTCCCTGAAGTTTGAGTTACAGGTGGTGGTTAGCTGTTCTACCTGGGCACTGAGAACCTATCTCTAGCCCACAGCAAGAGCATTAAGCATGCTTAATTGCTGAGACATCTTACTGGAATGTGTAGGCATGGTATGGAAATATTTTTAAAGATTAGTATATTTAATATTACACACCATAATTGCATTTGAAGCAAAGTATATTTTAGTAGACTTTTCTTCTACATATCTGCTCTCCTTCCCTTCTATCCTGACCTCTGCCTTATAACCCGTCCCTAAGTCTAATTTCTTCTTGCTTCTTGTTTGTTATTTGGGTAATTTTGGCAACCTACTCCTCTAGCACATTATTTGTTTTACCTCTCTTGATCTCTTTCTTATTAGGAGAGAGACTTTAATTATATTTACACCTGTGTGTGTGTGTGTGTGTGTGTGTGTGTGTGTGCATCTCATTATATCATGAATTTCTGTATGTATGAGTCTACCTAACAGAAAGTTATCCAGTGGTAAAGACATTTTTCCAAATTTTTATTCTGTAGTATATTCAATATTTATTGGGAGGTTATGGTACATTCTTGGAGGATGAGTAACTGAATAAGTTATTCCAAAGTAAAGTGGTTTCTGAATTCAAATGCTGTTCTGTGTCTGAATCTGATTCACAGTAATTTATTATATGTTGTACACAGCCAGAATAATGAGCCATCTGCTTATAGAATCCATTTTCTTGTACCTAGGTCAGTTGTAACTATATTAAATAATAATTTATAATACTTTCATTTTCCATATGGCAAAACTAAACATTTACTAATATATCAGCAAAAATCTGTGATTTGAATAAATTATTTCTCTCCAATTATATCAAGTTATTTTTCCTGTCTATTCAGTATTCTTTCGTGGGGTAACCTCATACACCCCTATTCCTGGGGTAATCTCATGCTCCCCTATTCCTGATGCTCCTCTGCACTGTTGGTACTCAACTTTGTTGAGATTCTGACTGCTTTTGGCAGATGGTTTTTACTTTTGAAACAATAATGCAAATTGGGATGGCCATTGTATTTTTCCCATAAATGTATGACTGACTTTAAAAACCTGAAGTATGTAATATTCTACAGTATTTAAACCATGTGAAAATTACAAGTCAGCTTATCTTGAAATTGCACTACAACATACACAAAGGGATTCCCATGCTGACATTAAATAGCATTTTTACCATATGAATTAATTTCTTAATTTAGATTTTTCTCATGTATACAGAAATAACAGTAAGACAATCATAGTCATAAATTTATATTCAGGTGGTTAAAAGGACCTCTAAAATTGATGCTATTAAAGACTACATGATTTACTTTTTTAAAAACCTCGAACATAAGCATTATTTTCTATGAACAAGAGAGACTGAACTTTTCTGTATTTTTTACAGTTAAATATGACCACATCACTGGGTCCTCATCAATCTGAGGTCAGTGAAATACAATCTTTGGCTCTTTCAGGAAAACTTACTCCACCTTCACCCTGCTTTTCCTGTTATTTGACTCAGTGAAAAAGATATGAGTTAAAGGAGATCACCTGCCCTCAAGTAGTTTATGTGTTTGTGATTCGTTTGTTTGTTCTTAGGACAATTTTCTTCCAACCAGGTTGCCAAGTCCAGGTTTGATATGAGGCTTTTGTCTTGTCTTTGTGTCTGTGTCATGTTTTGTCATGTTTGTTTGTTGTCTCTTGGGGGCCTGCTCTTTTCTAAAGGGAAATAGGGAAGGGGTGGGTATTGGGGTGGATCTGGAGGAGACAGAAGGTGACAAAAGGGCTGTGAGAAGTGGTGGGAGGGAAAACTATGCTCGAGATGTGTTGTATCAGAGAAAATTTATTAAAGAAAACTAATAAGTGGAAACTAGCCCAAAATGTCTAGAATACCCAGGATACAATCCACAGAACTCAAGAAAGTTAAAAGCAGAAGGGCCCAAGTGAGGATGCCTCAATTCCACTTGGGAGAAGAAAGCAATCATGGGGGGCAGAGGGAGGGAGAGACTTGGGTAGGAGAGAAGCCAGGGAGGGGAAAAGGGGAACATGATCAGGTATTGGGAGAGACAGGATTGAAGCCTTGAGGGCCAGCAAATAGAATGGAATCAGGCAACCTCAGAAAGTAGGAGGTGGGAGGACCCTCCAGAATATACCAGAGACCTGGGAGGTAAGAGACTTTCAGGACTCAAAGGGAGGGACCTTAGATGAAATGCCCTATAGTAGGAAGAAGGAACTTTTAGAATTCACCTCTAGTACAAAGACAGGGCATCAAGTGTGTGTGTGTGTGTGTGTGTGTGTGTGGTTGCCATCCAACAGTAAAAAACTGTAGGGTTAAAAAATGAGAAGAGCCTGAAGGAAAGGAGGTCCAGTGTCAGGGCCAAATTGAGATGCAGCTCAAGGGGAGGCACCAAGGCCTGACACTATTACTTATGCTTGTGCTTATAGACAAGAGCCTAGCATGACTGCCCTCAAGCACCTGAAAGAGTCAGATGCAGATACTTAGACCCAACTAATGGAAAGAAGTTGGTGACCCCTGTAGTTGAATTAGGGAAAAGCTGGAAGAAGATGAGGAGGAGGGCAACTCTATGGGAAGACCAGAAGTCTCAACTGACCTGGACCGCCAAGATCTCTCAGACACTGATCCACCAACCAGACAATATACACCAGCTAATATGAGGCCCTTAACATGTATACATCAGAAGACTAACTGGTCTGGCCTCAGTGAGAGAAGATGTACCTAACCCTGGAGAAACCTGAGGCTCCAGGAAGTAGGGAGATCTGGTGGATAGGGGTGGGTGTGGGACCTCCTCTTAGAGACAGTGGAGAAGGTATGGAATAAGGAACAGTCAGAGGGTGGACCGCGAGGGGAATAACGACTGAATTTTAAAAATAGATTAAAGAATAACAGTAATAATAAATAAGGATGTATTATAAGCCTTATCCACATTGTCCAAGGTCCATGCCTATCTGAATTTAAATTAAATTAGGTTTGCATTAAGAAGCTTTAAATAAAAATAGATAAATGTTAAAAGAAGGAGAAGAAGACAAAAGCTCTCTTCCTTAGTTTCCACCAGCCTTGTAGGATTTTGATGTGACATTTAGATTTATAAAAGCTAGTAACATTTGCTCCAGCTAGTATCATATTACGTGACATCATATCTGCTCTGGATACTCAAAATCAGTCTTATGTCACTCTTGACACTAACTCAGGTGTGACTGAAGATCTAGGTTCCACTGGCAAAGGTAATGTAAATAGCAACAAGATAACCTTGGCTTTAACAGGGATAGAGGCAAGAAAGTCTGAGCTTTCCTTGGAATATATACAAATTTTGACTATAAGCGTAAAAAGACTTAGCTTGGGTCTCATAATAAAATAGTGAGAATGTACATTATGGAAATATATTCAGGCTTAAGAGCCTAGATGATATGCAAGGTCTGAGGCAGGGCTGGGACTGGCCCTTGAGGTTTTGTGTCAATCAGTTACCAATCAAACAGTATTTAGCACATCTATCTTTATTAACACAGTCATGGTTTATTTTGTTAAGATTTATTTTATTTGTGTGTGTATGTGTGTGCACATACATGTTTGTATGTATCTATGTGTTTGTATGTTTGTGTGTGTGTGTTACATATGTACAGGTGCTTGCATAAAAGAGAAGACAGAGTCTGAAATCATGGATTTGGAGTTACAGGTATTGCAGGCCACCTAAAATGGGTTCTTGCAACTGAAGTCAGGTGCTACGCAAGAATAGCAGGTTCCCCCAGCCACCAAGCCATCTCTTCAGTCCCCAGCACATCATTTTTTAAAAGTTTTTCCCTACAGTGGTGAAAACACAACCCATGTTGGTCTTACTATCCTTCCTCAAGTCTATTCCATATACAGCTGAAAGTGACATGCATGGTTTGGTACATAGAGAAGCAGGGTCAGCTAGGAAGCATATCTCACACATATTTAAAGTTCTGTCTCTTCCAATGATAAACTGTGGATACCCATGGTGCTGATTGTATTTTCATGCTAATTCTGCTTCCCCAAGAGGGGCTGCCTGGAACTGGAGTGAATCAGATACTAAGGACTTCATGAGACCCTTCTAATGAATAAAGAATCCAATCACAGGGCAAGTAGGACAGACTTCTGGGTCGGACACAGGGATGGCTGAGGCAGGAGAAAGGGAGTGGACTTTTGGACCGGAAGGAAGATGGAGCAAAAATGTAGGTAGTGGAGACCCCAGGTTCAGGTAGCAGATCCATTGGGATCTACTACCAGAGGATTTAACGTAGATTGGTTTACTATTAGGATGCTAGTTGCTGCGCCCAACGATTGTGTTGCCTTTTGATTCTAAACTAAGATTGTGTGGTATTTTCCTTTACGTGGTGACTCAACTGATTTCCAGAGAAAAGATAGGATGACAGAGCACCCCAGCCCTGGGGACTTTGGAAGTGTGGGGCTGGCCGAGCAGCGACAATGGGAACTTAGTGAGAAAGATCCAGGTCAGAGAGTTTCCACAAGATGAAAACAGTCCAGTGCCTTGCTGGTGATAGTGTGGATTGCTTTGGGTTTTTTTGTTTTTGTTTTGTTTTGTTTTTTTAATATTTCAGACAACAGTAATACGAATGCAACTTTGTTTACAACATACCAAATTAATTGGGATTAATAATTATGGTTATTTCTATTGCTTGTTTTCACCTTGTCAGAATCTAGAATCACCCAGGAGAGAAGCCTTTGAGCAAGTCTCTGAGGGAGCATCTCGATTAGGTTTGCCTCTGAGTATGCTTATCCCAAATTGGGTTATTTGACACAGGAAGATCAGGGCAAGATTCCATCCACAGAAGGATGTGTCCTCCTATATCAACCAATAACCAAGACAGTCCTTGAATATGCCTCTGGCCAACAGCTCCTCATTCAGGGTCTCTTCTCAAATGATTCTAGGTTATTCATAAGTCGATATTTAAAATTAACTATCACATTCTATATATCTGTTTTTCTGTGAGGATAGTCAACAGTTCATACATTGCAGTAGTTAAGTGGCTGAGAATTATTTTCTGGTTCATATATATTGAAGAAAATTTAAACAACAAAATTGGATTACTATCTAGAAACCCTGTCTCCATTTTATCCACTGTGGTTTTTGTAAAGCTCTTTTAGAATGGGATTTGCTTCTATGTTAATACCAACTCTTTTCATTGTTTGTTACTCTTTGGGCTTTATGTTCTTTATTTTTCTAGAAAGATCTCTAACTATAAACTTGAAGTAATTCATTTTCCTAGCAAGTGCTGGTTGACACAGAATGATGGAGTTATGGAGTACACATTGAAGACCAACTCAGCTTAAGTAACTTAAAATTAGCAAATAATTATGGAAAACTTTCAATGTCATGAGCATTGTACTCTGTTACAAAGACTTTGGACATTGAGGATGCACAGGCCCAGTTATTGATATCACACTTTGGCCCAGATTTAGTGATAGACAATTGTTTACAAAAAGGGCTGATACTCTAGATGGACAAATAGTATATCAAGAAAAATGTTTTAGTTCTTCTTAGCCCACCTTTATACACAAAAGGACTCAAGCACACACAATGAGAATCTAGAAATATGATGGAACATCAAGGTAGTCTCTCTCTGTCTCTCTCTCTCTCTGTCTCTCTCTCTGTCTCTCTCTGTCTCTCTCTGTCTCTCTCTCTCTCTCTCTCTCTCTCTCTCTCTCTCTCTCTCTCTCTGTCTGTCTCTTTGTGTGTGTGTGTGTGTGTGTGTTCAATGTGAAATCCTGAAAAGGTTCTCTTTTCAGTACTGAGACACCAGAGACACAGCTCAACACTATCTGCCATTAGTAACCTGAAAAGCTCCTTTAATGTTGTAGGAAACCAGATTCCAAACAGACATAGATTTATGGCTTTGATGCTGTAAAGAATTTCAGGCATTGACAATGTGAAGCAGAATAAATAAATAAATAAATAAATAAATAAATAAATAAATACATAAATACATAAATAAATAAATTTAAAGATAGGCATGAGATTTGTGAAGAGAAAATAGGATGCATCAGAAGAACATGAATGTGGGCTTCCCTAGGAGCCAGTCTGAGAAGGAACAGAATACTGAAGGCAGAGTCTTGGATTTAAGTGGTTCTCAAATTTCATCTCAAAATGTTGCTACTAAGGCTTTCTTTTATTCTGTTCTCTTTCTTCTGATCAGTGGGGATTACAAGGTAGCTCAAGGTCTGCCTTAAGTGAAAATACATTGTAATCTGAGGAGATGAAACCAGGGACTACTATGGTTGGCCAAGGGTTCGGAACATGTCCTTTCCCGACAAAATGTTTGTAGTTGGAGTCCTATAAAATCACAGGTTCATAGGTAGGGAGGAAGAAAGTCTTAAGCAGTCATTAATTTTTCTGGAATTCTTGCTATTTTGTTGGTCAAAGGCTTCAGCCAGACTGGAAGATGACAGATGGCTTTCCCATCATGAGTCTAATAGTTTCTTTTCCTTTTTTGATATTTCCCCATGACAAGGCATACAGTATGACCAGCTCCCATTTTCATACTGAACATTGACTGTGATAAGGAATGCATACTCTGTTATGCTCTAACAGAACACACAGGGGAATAAGGATTCTTCTGGAAGGAGGAGAGCATCAGCCTTTGCCGGTGACACATTGAACACTTTTCCCTGACTCCCACTAAAGACAAAGGCTGACTTTTATTGTAATTTTATTTTTGTTTTGTATTTTAGAATTTGTTTATTTTTAGTTGCATAAGGAGTGAGTTATAATCTGCTAATAAAAATATATGCTAATATGTGATATACTGCAAAAAATGGCAAAAAGTATTATAAAATGTATTAAGTAATGAAATACCTTATGTCATTATGTCACTAGCTCTGATTTTATTTGATGACCATAATTTCAAGCCTGTTTATATGCCTCTCTTCATATAGAATAAGTATACTCATACTGTACATTCTATCTAGATAAAGGGTAGTTATACATATAAAGCATACATAATAAACAAGTGAAGAAATAACTTGTAAGAATGATGCCAGACTGAATGTACAGTGTTCTGTCAGTAGAGCCATGAGGACTCTAACCCATATTTCCATATCTGACTTCCTAAGAGGGAGGAATGACAGGGGTGAATGCAGTTGATGGTCCTGTCTACAATTCACTCTTGCCCTATATGTAGAAAGTCCTTACTTGTTAGAGTCGCATTGATTTGTTCCCAGTTTATATGGGTATATTACATGTATTACTTGAATTCAACTATTTAATAAAACATACTAAGTAGAAAAATAAAAGTGGTTTTTAAGAAAGATATATGTAATGCTTTTGAAAGAAATAACACAATTAATTTGTTAATGATAACATACAGAGATTTATAAAAGAAGGAAATTTGGCTTTGAGATAATACAAAAAAATTATACAAAATTTGCAATTGGACTGTTTTGCAAACAAATTTAGTGTCATTTTCTTACTTAAAGAAAATGCATATTATAGGGAATATGCTCTGCTCTGATTGTTCTGGAAGGAAAACACCTCCAATCAGAGGATGTGTACACAAAGGAAAGCTGATCTGATAGTTAGTCAACAGTGGCTAGTACAGATGCTCTTTAGTTAATAATACAGTCATAAAGATAGCCTTATCACTCCTGCCTTGACTGAGTATTAGTTCAGAGGTCAATCACAGATATTCAACAAGATCCCATGGAGCCACCTCACTGGACCTGCCTTATCTTTGCAATTGAGAGTTATGTCATCTACATGAGCCAGGTAGTAAGATGCACTGGCTCTCTTTCCATTTTAATACTGGAAATCAGTTATTCAAGGATTATCATCTGAATATGAATGACCATTTAATAAAGTGTACCTGGCTTTCCTGGAATAAAAAAGAAAATGCATTTTCCACATTATAAAGTGTGTCTTAACGAAACACAATTAACTCAACAGCAATGTATTACTGTACTTGTAAAACAGTTGGTGTTTCAGCACTATGCCCCTAAAAAGTAAAAAAAAAAAAAAAAAAAAAAAAAAAAAATGGATTCTGTTTCAATAGTTAAAGGACATAATTATTTTTCTGCGGCATAACAATTTTTAAATGTTAATGAGTTAAGATGCAGTACCAAACAGCTCCTGTGCAATAATAAAGTGCAACATTTGGTTGCTTGGTTCCCCCCAACCCCCCCAAAAAAGTACAATAAACATGATAGTATTTTCAGCTAAAAAAAAAAAAAAAAGAGCACCTCTCAGTTCTCATATGAATACCTAAGTACTTTAAAATTTATTTATTTACATTTTAAAACTCAGTTTATTTGTCTGAGATAGGGGTACATGGTGTTCCTGAGGAGGTCAGAGAGCAGTTTGTGGAAGTCAATTATCTCCTTCCACTGTGCGGGTCTCAGGGACCACAAGCAAATCACCAGGCTTGGTGACAGGAGTCTTCATGCTGAACAACTTATAACCCATGTCCTCTAGATTTAAAACCTTAAAGTAATATTTTAAACCAAATTTTAAAGGAACCAAGTAAATTTCACTTGATTTAATGGAGGTGAAATAATTTTCAGTGAAGCTGAAGTTTCTGAGATTTGATAAATGCTTTTTATTCTAGGAATTTTTAAATGCTCATAAATTTTAAAGTTAAAAGCATTAAGTGTTATAACCATTATAATCAATTTAAATTGCATATATCTGTTTTAAAGCTTAACTGGTTCTTCTGATTCCTCAGAAATTCAGGGAAGTTGGCACTTTCCTTCCTTCTTTCTTAGCTTTCAGGATTTCTTAATTAGTATCCTCATACCATTTGATTATAAGTTCCTTACCATTTTATACAAGTCTTTCATTTAGATGGGTTCAATGTCTTCTAACCCATTTTCCCAGCAGGTTATTAACCTTTGTTAATTTCATTTATCTTAACTGAATTTCACTAGTACGTAGCTAATTTCTTCCCAAGGAAAACCAAATGCAACATTTCCTGAAGGCTGTATTGGTTTGCAGAAAAGTTTTCTTGTTGCCGTATACCAAATGAGAAAGTAATTGGAAATTAGACAAAAGGATTGAATTACAGTTACTTTTATAAATGTTAAGAATAATTTCAGGATGTAGCTTAGAACATTTACATGGAGAAGTTTGAAGACAACATATTTTTCTCTGTTTATTTTTTAAATGCTTGCTCTTCTAAAAAATTTTATCATTATTTTTGAAGTTTGACAACAAAATAAGTATAAACATTACATGCAGACACACAATGAATACTGGCATTTTAATGATAATTTTCTATTGCATTCCACATGTTCAATACTCTTATTTAAATGCTATTTTGTTGGTGTTTTGTCCCTTCTTTACAACCATGTTTTTTACTATGTTTGTTGAATTTTTCTACTTTGAGAATTTCCATTATCTTTTTAAAAATATATGTTATTTGATAATTTTATATATGTATGCAGTTAAATAGTAACACATCTACCCCTTCTTCTGCCCTCCAACCCTTCTTAGATCCCACACAACACATCTTCCTCTCATATCCATCTTCTGCTCCTCTTCATCCTCTTTGTCCTTCTTTTCCTCTTCCTCCTTGTCCTCTTCCTCAACCTCATCTTCCCCTTCTCTCCATCTTCCACCATTGACCTCCTTTTCTCTTCCCCTCCTTTTTCTCTCCTCCTCGTCTTCTCCTCCTTCTAACAACAACTTTTTCTAAGTCCAGTTAAAACTGATGAGTATGCATGGGTATGGAGCCATCAACTGATACATGAGGAACCTCCCAGTTCCCTCATCATCAAAGTAGAATGGCTCTCCCTATGGCCAGTATCTACTCAGCTAGGGGTGGGGACTCATAAGCTTCTTTTCTATGCATCCTGGAATCCTGGCTGGCTTGACCTTGTGCAGTAAGCTATAGCTGCTTAAAATTCAGGAGTGTGATGACCACACCTTGTCCAGAAGACATCATTTTGTTTCATTTCTCCAAATCCACTGGTTCTTAAATTTTTCCATCTCTTCTTCCATGACTTTCCCCAAGCCTTAGGAGATTGAGAGTTAATCAGGATGCCACATTTATGGCTAAAACCTCAACAGTCCCTTATTCTAAGCTCTTTGAGCAGTTTTGGGCCTCTGTATTATATTTATGTTCAACAGGTTTTTTTTTTTTTTTTTTTTTTTTTGGTTTACTTTCTGTATTATCATCATCTTCTTTTAGTTGTTCAGATCACTCTGCCTTTTAATTTGTGTATTATGCCCCTGTCTCTGTTCATTATTTTACATTTTTGTTTGTGATGTTGTACTCAATGGACCACTCCAAATATATTTACATAAAAATTTGACAATTTTAAATACTGTGGTCATTGCTAAATTGGATACATCTTTCCACAGTTTCTAATTTTTTTTTTGCTATATTATCAATGGAATCTTTATCTTTTAACTATCTTTTCTTTAAGGTTTATTTTTATGTATGTGTATATGCTATGTGAGCTCAGGTACCCACAGGAGGGCATCCAACCTACTAGAGATGGAGTTAAAGAAAGCTGTAAGCTGCTCATGGATGGTAGGAAGTGAGCTTCTGTCTTTACAAGAACAGTATGTCTTGTTAATCATCTCCAGCACCTACTTTGACCATCTTACCATGTAACTTAGCTTTTTTCCATGAAATTCTAATGTGAAGAAATCATGTTAACCTGGTCTGCTTTAAGAGGAATGTCTTGTATGTGGCTGTGGCAGTCTAGTTTGAAGTTATATTGACTCTTTTGTACTAATGACAACTTTCCTAACCCATCTGTTCCAATAGAAAATGAAATCGTACTTTCCAATCTTTTTCTACCTTTTCTAATCTTTTCATGATGTTTACAATCTTCTAAGAATTATTTTTATTCTTAAAATCGTTCCTTGCTAACTATTTTCATTATTTACATATTGTTTGGAAATTATAAAAAAGTTATCAAAGTTATAAATACTTAGCTATTTTTTTCCATATTAGTGTTCTGTTGCCATGATTAAATACTGGGAACAATGCGACATATAGAAAAGAGAGTTTATACTGGAATTAAGTTTCCAGAGGGATAAAAGTCAGTCATGATAGGAAAATATGACAGCAAACAGGCACAAGGGCTAGAAAAGGAAGCTGAGAGAGGACATGTTAACCATGAGTACAAAACGTGGAGTGAACTGGAAGGAGAACTAGGCTATGTACAAACACAGCCTGCCTCCAATGACATACTTCTTCCAGAAAGGTAACCAAAACTAATCCTCTCCAAGTAGAGCCACTAACCGAACAAGTGTTAAAATACAAGAGCCCATAGGGAACAACTTTTATTCAAACCATCACACTGTCCTCTCCTTGAAAGCACTATGCAGAATTATTTCTACATCTTGAGCTTATTTGTTATTTGGTAATGATTATTGAGCAGTCTGTCACATTTGATAATGATCAAATATTAAGAATAAAAATCTCACATCTCAAAAAACCTGTTACTCCAGAAGATTCCTTTAAAATCAAGCCGTTAAGAAAGATTTACTCAGTTTATTTTTAATGTTTATAGCCTTTATGCATGAGCTGCTTAAAGATTAAATTATAAGTACTGGAATTAATTAGCTTTATTAGTAAACATGCCAATCAGTTAGAAGTAAATAATTATTTAATGTCTATAAAATACCATTCTAATTATTTGAGCTTACTACTTGACATGTTTGCTTCATGATTTAGATGGAGAAAGACAAAGATATTCATTTTGGACAAAGTTCAGTTGGTATTTTTTTTAAAAAAATAATTCATGCATTTCTACAGTTTTTTTATAATCATCACAGACGTACAAACTAATGACATTTGATGTTGTTTTGGTTTTGATTATTGTTGATTAATTTATATAAATTGACTAAGATGATGACAGACCCTCTCAGGTTTTAAGATTATTTTATTATTTATCTGTGTGAATAAAACTCACTCAGCCTCTATAATGGTACCTGCATGTATATTTTAGGACTGACTATGAGTTTTGGATAACCAATTGATGTTCTCTTCCTGGGGAAGACTATTTCTCTCTCTCTCATCATTCCATAGTTGTCTGTTGTTCTGTGGAGACTAGAAACCTCATCTTGTTTTCCTCATCTATGTTGGCATGTCTAGTGGTGGCATCTGTGTTCATCTTTAGGCAGATGTGTTAATGAGCTTTTGGGTGCACCTAATGATATTCCTAGGTGACATATTTTCCATACCAAACTTCTTGTTCCTCTGGTTCTTTTAATCACACACACACACACACACACACACACACACACACACACACACACAAGCACAACCCCCACTGATCCTTGAAACTTAGGTGCAGGAGTTGTATTATAAATAGGGCCCACAACTTTGCATTTTTATTCAGTTGTGGTGTTCTATAGTGAACTCTGTTTGAAGAGACTTTTCCTTAATGAGAGACAAAGACTACAATTATCAATGGATACAAGGACAAATATTTAGAATGTAGGTAGGAATAATTCAGTTTAAGTAACATGACCATTGTAGGTTTCCTCATTGATGATTTTACTAGCCCTGGGTAGTTGGATAGGTTTCCAGGACCTGGTCCAGTTTTCTTTTTGTTGTGCCAGCCTTAGGTCCAATTAGAGAGATGCTGCTTACAACTGAGGAATGGATTCCACTTTTCTACCCTGAGGGTTATCTCTTGGTTATTTTTCAAAGAAGCAACTTTATTATTTACTTTCTGTAATTTCAACTTTTAAAATTCTATCAATGTAAAAATGACAAAATTCAAGGCACACATTAAGGTGTTTGATACACATATAGTATGCAGTGTTAGTTTTCCTTGATTCCTGAATCTAGCCTTTTCAGAAAATGGGCATGGTGTTTTTCTCTGTGTGTGCTACTGACTTATCCATACTTGCTAAGAAAACATGGCAAAACAATCGAGAAAAGCAAATGAATAACAGTCTTATCATGATTGCATCTTAATAATTTATGTTATTCATATTTTTTCTATCCTCTCTGCTAGCTAATGATTATAAACGTCACTGTAAGCTTATACTGATCCTCAAGCCTTAGCCTTAGGAGACCTTGCTTCACATTGCCACAGTACCATAAATAAATTTAAAAGGTCCAATTTGAGAAGACCATTTGCCATCTGCATAATATACAGAAGTGAGGGAGAAACCACACTTTACTAAAAGGTCCTACATTTATACTGAACAAAAGCTAGCTATGGAAAGTAGATGTGATTAAATTTTTTCCTAAAATGGAAAATTAAATTCCCCAAACTCAATACCAGTCACAATTGAATAAATATTAAGTCCTGACTGCAATAACACAATGATTTTAGCCAACCAGATTGAAAAGGTGTAAAGATGAATAAAACTCCTGCTTCAGACAGGCACTTGACTGCATTCCTCAAAACTTGAAATGTTCACATCCGTTAACTGCTTATTTCTGCTGTTATAAAATGGTTCTGCAAACCTCTTCAAATGCTGCTTGTAAGGTCTGTGCAGATGTTTTCTGAGATAGTGTGTTTTACAATAAACCCTGGAACTACTGCTCTGTCCATCTCTGAATAAGTAAACCATTATTTTAAACTGGTAATACAGGTGATTTATAATCATTAGCCAACTTGGAAATTATTTGATAAACCAGGCAAGCTGAGAACAGCATGTCTAGTTATGCCCATTTTATAAAAATAATAAATTAGGAATATATACATCCAAGCTTCGATGAGTATATGCACATTTATAAATGTGGAATCTCATCGGATTTGCAGGTATGCTAATTAGATTGATCATGCAGTGGATCGATTTATCACCACGAAGACACTAGAACTGAGAGGCTGAGCGATAGCCCTCGGTTTTATATTTATTGCTGTGTTTACATATTTTTGCATGAATATGTGTGCGTGGTGTGCACATTGTGCACAGGTCTCCATGGTGACATGTGTATGAATGTACATGTAGAGGATTATATGTACATGTGGTAGATTGCTTTATGGAAGTCAGAGCTCAGTATCTGAGGTCTGCCTAGCATGCTCTCCTCCTTATATTTTTAAACAGGGTCTTTTTCTGAACCTGCATCTCGTCTTCCTACTTAACTAGTCTTACTAGCCAGCTGGATCTGAAGATCTCTGGTCTTTGCCTCCAAAGTTCTTCCCTATTGTTGCGGCTTGAGCTGCCCCGCGTTTGGGGGCCAGAAATGTCTGAGACCGTTCTGTCAATGTTGGAACCCGCCCTGCCAAAAGCCTTGAGGGCTAAACTGTTAGAGCCTACACTGCCCCAAGCTGCTCAGATCTGCGGGTCGGGGTTCAGCAAGAGAGAGAGTGAGGACGGATGAGGAATAGAGACCAGACAGAGTGTCATTCTTCAGTCTCTCTTCTTCTCTCCAAGTCCCAAGTCTTGAGTTCCTAGTCCCTAGTTCCTAGTCCCTAGTGCCTCCAAGTTCCAAGTTCCTTCTTCCAAGTGCTAAGTGCCTAATGTCTAATTCCAAGCTCTTCCTCCAAGTGCCAAGACTCAAGTGCCTAATTCCTACTCCAAGTTGTACTCTCTGAAGTGTCTGATTCTCTGTTCCTAGTGTCTCTCTGAAGTGTCTGATTCTCTGATACTCCAAATTGTTCTCTACTCTTCTGTCTGCCTCTAGCCTTATATATGTCTCACTTCTAAGCCACGCCTCTAAGTCACGCCTTTAATTATGCCCTTAGGTCTTGTCTCTAAATCTGATCTCTAAGTCACACACTTAAGTCACACACCTTTAAGTCTCACACACCCAAGGGAAAATCCTGGGTATCTAAAGCAAGATGTAATCAGAGTGTGCTCAGCTGTTGTAGGCTAATGCAATCAAGTCTCTCGTCAGGGTATATGGCTCAAGATGGCTGCAAGGATGATAGCCACCTTCTGTCAGCTCCCCACTCCCTATCAAAAGGCTACCATATGTCACTTGAATTTACAGGGATGCTGAGGATGGTAACTCTGGTTCTCATGCCTGAAAACCAAGCACTGTGCCCACTAAAATATCTCCCCAGTTCTGATTTTCTTCTAAGTAATGAATGTGTTTATTATTGACAGAAATATTAACAATTTGTAATGAACATACTATTGGTAACATTTTATCCTCCATAGTAGAAGACAGCATAGTATAATTGTACATATTTCTTGAAATATTAATTTAAATGATACAGAGTTATCCAGATACGTATTGTAATTTTATGCAAAATTCTAAAAAGAATCTTTTAGTAAAATGCAACAGGATTTTCAGTAGTATCAATTTAAGTTATCAACTTTTATTCTTTCATTTATTCATTTGTTTATTTGTTGAGACAGGGTCTCACTATGTAGTTTAGTTGTCCTGGAACTCCATGTAGACCAGGATAGCCTCAAATTCACAAAGGTCCACCTGCCTCTGCCTACCAAGTGTCAGGATTAAAGACATGGTCCACCATGCACAGACCTAAGTCATCAACTTTCAGGTCACAGTTAATGAAATAGGTTTTAGCTTCACTATTTAGAATATTTACTTCTCTGACCTAATGTGTCCCAATCAGTTAAGCCTATTTATTTTAAAAGATTCTTCAACTCTTCCTTCATAATGCAATAGCTAAAGATAAAGAAGAAATTATCCAATGGATATAAATTCAGGGAGAGATAAACAAAACTACCATATGAGTTCCTCAGTGCACTGTTCTTACTGACTTTACTATTAGAGGACACTGTAATACAAAAACAAATTGTAGAGAATACAAACTGTTCAAAATCAGTGAAATTTCTCTAGAACATTTTAAATATCAGGGGCAAGGCTAGGGTGATGTCTCAGAGAAAATGAGCACTACTTCATATTATGACCTGAGTATTATATTTCAGCCCTTAACTCGAACTTCAGGCATGACCATGCACAGCTGTAACATCATCACCATAGAGGGCAAAGAAAAACAGATCTCTAAGACTTGCTAGTCACCCACTTAGCTTCAGGTTCAGTGAGAGACCCTTTCTCAAAGGAATAATGTAGAGAGTCATATATCGGATCCAGTCTGGCCTTTGATTGTGAGCACCCATGTGTTCATGTACACACCCAAACTAGAAAATTTCAAAAGTATTTTACATCAAAATCTAATTCAATTTTCAAGTTGAACTTTCGAATACAAAAAGATTACCTTTATAGCTTCAACATTAGAGTCCTAATAAGATATTATTTCTTATACTATGTATTCTCCAGTGACGAGATTTAATTCAAAGTCCATCCTCTTTGTTATGGCACTAAATGATTCTGTTCATAGCGAAAGCTGTATACCACCCTAGTTTATGGAGTCTGTGTCCTTTAAATGGATAGAGGAAGTTTATGTGAGCAGAACACCATGAGTCTTCATTTGTCTGGAGCTGTCTTTTCCATGATTTTACATCAGGGTTACCACATGATCCAATTTTCTCCCAGAAAGGTTTAATTAGTTACATTTGTTGTAAAGTTTGACATGGTTCCTAGGTGCCTTAATTTAAGACAATTTTATAATTAAATGTCATCTTACAGAAGCTCTCCTTGCTTCTCCATTAATTTATTAGTGGACATTGAATTAAAAATCATAAAAGCCAATACTTACTGGTGAATAATTTTAAAATCTTGACTAATAAACAGTTGGCATATGGACATTCTTGGTAAAATATAGAACATTTTTACTGATGAGTACATTTTTTTTATTTAAAAATTTTTATGCTGATATAATATAATTGGTTCCATTAAGCTATTATAATATAAATTGCATTCCTCTGAGGTCATCTTAGGCATTGCACTTGGTTGAAGACTTTCATCAGCTGCAATAAAACCTAACTGGTACCAATGAGCTTTCCTACTGAGTTGCAGAAGACTAAATCACAGTAAATCAAAGGAAAGAAAATAATAAATAATGATTTAAAGTAGGTAACACTTACACACAGCCTATACCCATCATTCAACTTTTAATTCTACCAACAAAATTGATGAAACTGAGGCCCAGAGTGGGTTAAGTGGCGTATCCAGAGAGATACAGGTGGTTAGGAACTAAGATAGCATTAGAGGGGCTAAAGAGTTGGCTTTTTAAGAACATGTACTGCTCTTCCAGAGGACTCAAGTTCTAATTCCTGCACATACATCTGGTAGCTCACAGCTGTTTATAAGCCAGATGGCTTCTGCAGACATCTGCATTCATATGTACACACTCAAACATGAACAGACACATAGACACAAACATATTCATAAATGAATACTTAATCTGAATTAAAATAGGTTTCTAAACAGATAAACTTTCAGACCATATAGCCTAGGTCTTCTACCCATGCCACAAGCCTTACAGTTTGGAGATACTGCTTCTTCAGGGTATTTAATATTTATGAGACTGCATAAGTAAATCCAACTGGGCTCCTTTTTGATAAGGATATGGAGCTGGTGACATCTAATCCCTGTCCAGATTATCAGTGCACATAAGGATAATTTTATTTTCATCCAAGGCACTGATAAAGTATTTTTTTGTTTTATTTAAAACAAACTTTCACACAATATATTTTTAACATGTGTTTTCATCCCTCAACTATTTGCAGTTGATACCTTCTGGGAAAGAGAAAGTCACTTTTCTCTAAGAGATTGCAACTGAGTATATTAACCATATTTCTAGGGCAGACCCAGGAGTGGCCAACACCAAATGAACTCCATGGACTTTTTTATGTATTACTGGTATCTTTCTTTTAGGAGCTTATGTTTTCTACATTTTAATAAATTATACATTTTTGAATCAAAGTATAAAGGTGGTTTAGAGTGGGTAAATCTGGTGTGTAGATATGTGGTTACTAACTTTGGGTATGAAATGCCAGGTTGAGTTAAGAAAATTATTTAAGTATATTCTTTTGTTGTTATTTGTTTGTTTGTTTCCATTTTGAGGGGTAGGGGAACAAACACATAACAAAAAAGAAATTCTATAGCTACATGTCAGTGGGCAGTGTTAAGCTCCAAAGATGAATTATGCATGAAAGCAGACAAGTGCTGCTGCTGGTTAATATTGCTTGACACATTAATGGAGTCTAGAACCACTTAGAACATAGACATCTAGACATGTCTGTGGGAGCATCTCTAGATTGGGTTAAATGAGATAGGAAGATCCGCACTGAATCTGAGCATCCCTGAGCTGGGTCCTAAGATGAATAGAAAGGAGAAAGTAAGCCGAGCACCAGCGTTCATCAATCTGCTTCCTGACCATGTGATACCTTGTGAACAGTGCCTCACACTCCTGTTGCCGTGCCTGCTTCAGGATGGTGGACCTTATCCTCAGACTGTGCTAATCAACACATTCTCTCTTAATTTGCTTTTGCTAAGTATTTTGTCCCAGCAGACAGAAAGTTAACTAATGCAATCCTAGTACACAGCCTGTCAGATGCATATTCCAGTCCAGCACACAGTATGGAATACATACAAGCTATCTTTACTTTCCTTCTTAAGACCCATTGCATTAAAAACAAAAGTTCATGCAATTCAACAGATATTAGAAGCATATTTGGATTGCTAATGAGGGCCCAGAGTCTCTGAGTAATTTTATTTTTCTGGATTTTCTTTTGCCACACTACCTAGGACCACTCATTTCCACTCATACTCATTCCCTTTCCTTCTCCAAGCAGACTATGTGTTCTTTACAATTGAACTATTTTTGTCAGTATTTATTTTTAAATTCTTCTTTTTAAATTATTTTTTTTTATTTACATTCCAGTCATTACCGCCTCCCAGTCTGCCCTCCCACAGTACCTCATCCCATTCTTCCTTCCTCCTGTCTCCAAGAGGATGTTCCCCGATCTCCACCACCAGGCCTCCCTACTCCCTGGGGCCTCAACTTTCGAAGGTTACCTTCATCTTCTGTCACTGAGGCCAGCCCAGCCAGTCCTCTGTTCTATATGTGGCAGGAGCCCACAGACCAGTTCCTGTTTGCTACCTGGTTGGTTGGTGGCTCAGTGTCTGAGATCTCAGGGATCCCAGTTACTTGAAACTGCTGGTCTTCCTATGGGGTCACCCTCCTCAGCTTTTTTCAGCCTTTTCATAATTCAACCACAGGGGTCAATCCATTGGTTGGTTTTAAGTACCTGTGTCTCTCTTAGTCAGCTGTGTGTTGGGCCTCTCCTAAGACGGGGGAAAGGAGGTCCAGAGATCTGTCCAACTTGGGATCCATCTCAAGGGAAGGCTCCATGGTCTAACACTATTCTATTCGAACAGCAACTTTCCTTTCTGAGCTGAACTCCTCCTAAGCCTTTCACAGGCCTGACCAAGTCTCATTTGATCATGGGTCAATCCCATTCTTTGGAGCAACCTATGCTGAAAATTTACTTTAAACAATACCTTAAAATTATTTCCCATAGGACTAGAGAATTATAGAGCAGTTATGCTCACTTGCTGCTTAGGCGAGGACTAGAGTTCAGTTTTCAGCACCTACATTAGGCAGATCACAGCTATTTGTAACTCCAGCTCCAGCTCCCGTTCCAGGGATTCTGGTACCCTCTTTTGTTCTCCATTTGCATTAAGCACACACTGGCATACATGTGCATATATATACATATGCATGTATATATGGATCCACGCATATATAAAATTTTATATATTTTAGTTTATATTTATACATATTTATTTTATATAAGTATCTATATATTATACATTATATGTTGTATGTTATTCTATCTATCTATCTATCTATCTATCTATCTATCTAACTATCTATCTATCTATCTATCTATCTATGAAATGTGTTCTTGAATTATCTCCATCATATATCCAGGTAATTCTCTTCAGAGAGACTGCTGAAGTGTCATTTGCCTTGCTTACCTGTGAGATAATGTACATATGTCTTTCCTCACTAGTTTATGAACTTTGACCAGAGTTTTGCATATCTCGCCTTGTGTGAACTTTGCATCTCTGCCAAGCACCATAAGTGAAAGTGATGGTAACTATCATTCAGACAGACATAATTAAATGAGACAGCTCAGGGCTGCTTTGTTGATGACAGACAGGCTCTATATAATATTTTTGCAAAGAAGTTACACTAGTGAGCTCCCCTTCAATTATAGACCTTCCACATGCACTTGTACCAGCTTGACCTAGTAAAGTGAGGAGGCCATGATAATAGAATGACTCCTTTTCTACCCATGTAGTATCCATTATCCTTCTCTCTACATTGTGGAAGCATCATCTACATAGTATATGTAATATTTATAACACTGTCCAATCATAAAATGTGCAGTATATTTGGTAGTAATAGAAAATAGATTATATATAACTCAAGAAAGAAGCACATGATCTCTGAGTATTCAGAGCTTAAAACTTTTAAATGGAGTATATTGATTGTCAGTGTCATATTAACTCAGCATTTTCTATGGGATATGGCTGTTAGATAATAGGGTTCAACAGACTTTACTACTAAAATTCAACAACATCATTTGCATATAATACTTTGAAATTATTAACCTCTGAGGGGAAAGAAATAATTTTGATTAAAAGAAAAGAGAATCTTTGGGAAAGTTAATGATTAAAATTTTAAATGTCACTTAAAAAATAACATTTTTTCTTTTGTTGTTATTTTATCTCAAGCCTATTCCAGAAATCAAAAATCTGAAACAGCATGGAAATGTGAGGAAATTTTTAAATTAATTTAAAATAATTTAAATGGCCATCATTGAGCCAGTGAGTTTATTCAGTTTGACTCAGGCATTTTCTACTAAACCTGATAACCTCCTTTTGATTCCTGGGAGTCACATGATGGAAGGACAAAATTGAGTTATATGAGTTGTTCCCTGGTGTCCAGTGCCCACACAGCATGTGTGACCCCCCCAAAAAATTAAATGCAAAGCAAAACTAATTTTGAGTGGTCACTATCTATAAGTGCAGGCTTTAATGGCAATTTAGACTGGGCCTCACATCTGCAGCAGCGTCCACAATTTTTTATTAATGCTCAACAAGCTTTTAAGGAGTAAGTCTTTCCTGAATGTTCTCCCCAGCCCCAAGCAATGAGAAGTATATGCCATCTCCTGTGGTTTCAATCCATAGAACCTTCAAGAAACAATTGTTTAGGGAAGAAAGACTCAGTACAGACTGCTCCAAGAGGATGATTGTCATTTTAATTCTATCTTCTGTAACCAACCATATATAAGCATTACTATGAACACCAGCTCAGATAAATAACAAAACTGGTAGACTCCCAATTTAATGACAAAGTATAAGTAACAACAACAACAAAAAAAAACCATAGTTAAAGAGTTAAATGGCAAAAAGAACTGAGACTGTTCTGATTGCTGAGGACGACTAGTAACACATCTCCAAAGAGGATGTTTTCTCTTCAGCAGATTTTGTAGCTCCTACCTGTGAGCAGCTCACTGAGACAGGCACCGGTCTAGATTCTGGATGGACATCACAGTATGTAAATTATTCATAAAAAAATTACAAAGAGGTGTGCATAGCAGAACTTAAAAAAGTCACATCTTCAAGTTAGTTCCATTGATGCTTACTATGACTTCTAATGTTCTCCCAAATCCAAATATCATCCATGTGTTATATAATCGTCTTCAAACTTAGATTTGATATAAGCTCACCACCAATCATGGTTTTTTAACCCATACATTCATCTCTTGATTAGAATCTCTTTCTTCTTGTTCCACCTAGAATTCTCATGTCTCTTTCCTTTCCTTTCTGTTCGTTTATTAATTAATTAATTAATTAATTAACAGGTACATTAAACAGGTACATTCATTCTTGTAGACTGTTACCTTTCCTCGTGTATGTGAAACATGGATCTCTAGTAGTTTCTTGAAGTTGCCTTATTTTTGATATTTTTAGGTTTTATTTTTATTTTATTTGTATGTATGTGCAAATTTATACAGATGCCTGTGGAGGTCAGAAGAGAGCATCAAACACCCTGGAGTTTGAGGTACAAGCTGTTGTGCATTGTTTGTTTAAAATGTTAAGAATGGAGCTTGAGTCCTCTCTATGAGCAGTAAGGACTCAATTCTCTGATCAACTTCTCTAGCCTCCAAGTTAGCTTACTTTATAGGTACTAAACATTTTCTAATTTTCAGAAATCAGTGGAGAATGTCATTCATCTTGTTCACACCAGAAGTGCTAGCAGTGTCTTTGAATCCAGCCACCAAATGGCTTAAATTTTCCTCCTTCTGAACAAACAGGGTCTTGTTTTCTTCATGTGCATTGCTTGTAACTGAATGTCTGCCACAGCATGTAGACAACAGTTAATATTTTTCAGACTTTATGCACTAAATAGCTTGAAGAAAATGTTGCTTTGCATTGAAGCTCTTTATACATAGAAATACTCACCCCTAATGCTGGTGTAGAATACTGGTTGTACATTGAAGCAATCACTCTAATGCTGTTTGTACATTCAAGCAATCAACCCCACTGCTGGTATATAATGCTTTTTGTGCATTGAAGCAATCACCCACAATGCTGTTTGTATGTTCAAGCATTCAACCCCAATTCTGGTTGTACATTCAAGCATTCATCCCCAATGTTGGTGTATAATGCTGTTTATGCATTGAAGCAATCATGGTCCCCACTGTTGGTGTAGAAATCCATCACTTACTCAGTCTGTAGTTGATGAGTCACAGCTGTGTGTGGGAATAGTCATCTTGTATCTTTGCCAAAAGGAGAAAATGAGCCAGCATGCCCAGCTGGAAGTTGCAATGATACAGATATAAGACTGTTTGTCATGATACTTTCCCCTCATTCTTCAGAATCTTAAACTATAACCTGTCATTTTTCCTCCTACTCTTCTTTCTATTTATTCCGTTATCTGTTTTAAAACTAAAATTTTATTCATTCATTCATGCATGCATTCATTGTGTGTATGTGTCTCTGTGTGTGTGTGTTGTGGAGTGGTATATGCATACTATGGTTTGTGGTATCAAAAGGCAACTTCCAAGACTCAATTCTCTCTTCCACTTTGTGGGTTTAAGAGATCAAGTTGAGATCATCATCTTGGAGGCAGACATCTTTAAATGATGAGTTACCTCCTGGGCCCTGATTTCTCCTTTTCAGTGGTTAAGATCACTTCCTGCTCTTGCAAAGGAGCTAGATTTTGTTTCCAGCATCCATGTGGTGGTTTACAAGCACTCATAACCCAAATTCTGGTTAATCAGACACCCTCTGACTTTTGTGGGCCAGGAACACATGCAGTACACATGCATAAATAAATACAGGTAAAACAACCAATCAGATTAGAAAATAAAATAAATCTAAAAACGGTTTCAGAGGAAATGAACAAGAAACTAACAAACAGGACTTGTTTCCCTAAAATGACTATGTATTGATACCACCACCAACATTACTTGAAAGTCCATTATTAACTTCTAAATCAGGCTTCAATAGTGGAGTACAAGGGAGTGCACATCAGAGAGAAAGGTTACTCTGACTAAAAGTGAGACTAGTGGAGAAAGGATGTGTCCTTTTTCCCTTTGTTTCTTGATTTTATGTTTCTCCTTTAATGCTCCCGTTGAGTGGAAGTACACATGTGTTCAGGCACTGCTGCCCGGCATGGTGTGTGCAAGAGCATTTGCCATTTTGTTCATTTTCTCACTGTCCCTCTTGTCTTCCCAGAGGAAATATTTATGATGCAAATCACATAGTAGCTGTATCTTGATAGCTGAAACAAATGTCTATAGTTGGAGGAGGGGAAAGATGCTTCTAGAAGGAGAGAGAATGAACTAAAGAAGTAGGAAACACTAGTTGCCATGGTTTAGGCTTTGAGTCAACTATGGGAGTCTTGTGATCTTGGATTTGCATGAACTGTGTCATTACCAAAGAATATTGAACAGATAACTTACATCAGGTTATGGCAAGTAGTTATGAGAGCAACCTATGTGAGCAACTGGGATACAGACTAGAGTGTACAGGTACCTTATTACATATCTCCTAATCAAATTTACAGTTGTCTTGTTTTCATATAAATATTTACCACCATGACAGTCTGAAGTTTGGCTCCTTTCTGAAATATATGGTTAAAGTCTGATTTATTATATAGATTCCAATTACAAATACATAATGATATCTTTCACATATATCCCTATATACCTGTCAATCTATCTTATCCTATCTATCTATCTATCTATCTATCTATCTATCTATCTATCTATCATCTATCTGTCTGCTATTATCATCTATCTATTACCTATTTATTTAGCAGGCTCCGTTCAGCTATCCATCTAGTTCACTGCCTTTCTTCAATTTATTGGTGATTCTTTAATTCTTCTCCCATTTATGTGTTGTATTTATCATTAGCTCAGATGCTTGGATTTGCTGTCATTTTAGTATTCTACACACAGTGATTTCTATGCCTTACAGTTAATGTAACAACCTCTACCCATTTAACTATCTTCCCTGTTCATATACTGACATTTAAGTATCTTCACTGTTTATATACTGACATTTAAATATCTTCCCTGTTTATATATTGGTGTGCCTTTTTATCTTCTTGCCATAGTTTTCTCTGAAAGGCGTTTGTCTTCATCCTGGGAACTTCCTGGTTTTAGCATGAATAACACTGCAGCTATATCATGTGTGTTTGTTCTGTTATTATCATTGTTTGTCTACCAGAGGAGCCTCAAACACATTAGGCAAATTCTCTTCCATAAAGCCATGTCTTAGCCCTATGACTTGTTTACTGTTGATGGTGATGTCTCCCAATCTTCATTCTCTTTTATTTGATTCCTAGCCTTGAATCCTGTATTAAACCTATTTTTTTTTCTATTACTGTTTTCTGATCTTCTATTGCTGGTATTTTTTTTTTTTTTATTTTACTCTGGAGAGTGAGCTGATCTTAGTTATTCTCAAGGTATTTTAATAGGCTTTAATTAGTATTTAACATTTAGAAACACTGAAGACCCAATTGCATTTATGCTGCAAGTGTTAATTATATATATATATATATATATATATATATATATGTTGCATTGAAAAATACATCTATCTTCTGTATTTTTGTGCTGTAGCTCAAACCCAAAGTTTAGTGCCTGTGAGTGCTCTAACACTGTATTACAACTCTCAGTGAGGGCACATCAATTTATGTATTGTCTGTATGACTGAGGGTCAGGTAGTATTGTGAAAATCTTAATTATACAGAATATTCTTAAGAAAATTATAGAAATAAGTTTCATGGTTTTATTAAAAGTTTACAATGGGTGTAAAGCAAATGGCTCGGTGAGTAATAACATTTACTATGCAAGTATGACATTCTGTTATTATTTTGATTAATCATCACCCATGTAAAATGTAATGTATGGTTATATTAGCACATGAATCCCTAGTGCTATGGGGATTTGAGACAGAAGGATCATTGAGGCTTGCTGACCAACAGCCTATGCTCAAAATCCAATGAGAGACTCTGTAAAGACTCTGTAGAGATTAATAGATCAGGCAGGAAAACTGATGTCCCCTTGTTTCTATGTGTGCACAGGTATATGCATCTGCACAAATATGTGCACACACTACCACCCATGTATACACATGAATATATACATATACAAACACAGTATGCATTTGGTTATTTTAACACAGAATATAAACCTTATTAATACCATTGTCTTAAAGCAACAAACATTTAAATTAACAACAGTCTGCTGTAGCTCTTGGCCTCATTCAGGTCTATGTCTTCTCAATATTGGCTCAGTAGTCCAATTCCATGGTTCTCAAATAGAAGGGAGAGATTCCAGGAGTCACACAGAAAATTTATGACAGTTGCCTAACATTGACAAAACATGATTTTTCTCTGAAAGGCTGTGATTCCTAATTCCTCACAGATTTTCACCCAAGGAAATGGTAAAATAACTAATGAGAAAGGATAATTATTGGGAGGTGAAGAGATAGCACAGGGGTGCCTAGAAAGATGCAGGTATGAGAATGAAGTTCAGATTCTCAGAACTCATGAATAAAGTTGGTCAGCTGGGATATCTGCCTTAAGTCCCAGGACTCTGGTGATACAGTATGTATCTGTACACAGTCACAGAACAGACACACACATACACAATAATGCATACACACACATACAAACAAGCATGCCACATGCACATTCAGATACAAAAATTCAAACCAACTAATTCACTTAAATGGCTAAGACATGACTTTATGGAAGAGAATTTGCCTAATATTTGCTAGGCTTCCCTGGTATACAAACAAATACTAACAAACGAAAACAGAACAAACACAAATGGTATAGCTGCAGTGTTATTAGTGATAAAACCAGAAAGTTCCAGGATGAAGGCAAGATTTCCTCAATGAAACTGATTTCTTCAATGCTGAGACTATATGTTGGAATGAGTAGGCATTTCTATCCCAACATTATACAAGGGGCTTGCAGCTCATTGCAAGCATCATATTAGCTCTGTTTGACTCCATGCCTACAAACCCCAGGAGGTAAGATGAGTTATTAGGCAGAAAGAGATAATTTATTATGGATGAGGTATTCTAGGCTTAATGAATACAGATAAAGGATCAGCGACCAGAATAAATAATGCAAAGAGAAGGTGAACTAAAAAAGATATGTCAACACTGGGATAGTAACATTCTAGTAGTTTCTGAGAAAGAGATCTCTGATGTCTTGGAAAGACAGAGACAATGATCCTAGGTGGTAGAGTTTATGTGAAGGTTGTGTGTGGTGAGAGACATGATGAAAATGGACTAACCTGTGAACCTGTAAGCGAGTCCCCAATTAAATGCTTTCTAAGACTTGCTTTGGTCATGGGGTCTCTTCACAGTAATAGAACAACGACTAAGACAAAGTATTTTAATTTTTTTCACATAGAAGGTAAATAAATCTGCATAAGATCATTATACTAAATAACTCAAGCCATCTCTCCACTCTCCACATACTATTTGTAAAGTGTAAATATTCCCCTCAAATATTTTATTTTCTTGGACCTTTAATTTAGTCATATAGGTACTGCGATTTGACTGTGCAAATGTTTTGTATGAGTGGACTACAAACAACATGCAATTGTGATGTACAAGTGCTTCACATTAATTTCTTCAATCTGTTCTGAGTACTTGAGTCAGCAGTTTCTTCCTTGATTACCTGGTCCCTCAGACCCACTTTCTCAAACGCTGCTCCTATGCCTCAGCTGCAGGCTTGTACTTCATACCCTTCTCTTCATTAAATTTACTCTTATCTGATAAAGTCTTTATTTTAAAACAATGACTTCATTTTCATTAAAACAAACCAGAAAACCAATTATCTAAATACCCTGGGTTTTGTTATAGCTTTCCTTAATTCCCAATCTTAAGCTTTTGTTTGGGCTCTGAACAATCTGTATAATAGTATATGTGCATAAAATATTTTAAAAGCTTTTAAAGGCACATCTGGATAAAAGATGGAGGATAAATAAAATTATTATGTAAAAGAACACAGTTAATATCAAATTCATGAGAAATGTACTTAGCAATATATCATTTACATATAAACAATTTATAAATCATATATATTTTTCAACTGAAAATGACCATAGTAAAGTCTGGATATAAAACTCTGCAAAGAGGGAGCATTTATAATGGACGTGGTCTAAGTTGTATTAAATTCCCCCTTTAATATAGCCAGGTACACCTGAGTTTCCTACTCTTCTTGCACTTCTGATGTAATTAAAATTAATTGAGAATTAACTAAGAAGCATTAAGGCTCTTCTGGGCAAGTTCTGAATCGCCTATCTCTTGGCTGTAACATTTTCTAACCCCAATGTTCTATGTTTTTCCCAGCCCTCCTCTTGGCATACTATCATCTTCTGTGCCCACAAACACAATATGTAACTTTTTCCCCAATTCAAAATATCTGAACTTTTATTCTCCTGAAAGGAAAGTAATTTTCACATCTCCATTCCTTTGAATGAATCTTAGAACACACAGAAGTTAGTTTAAGTTGGATTAGGTATAATATCTACCTGAGGGATCTAATTTCATTTCCATTCCTCTGATAAAACACTCTTAGCACTTTAAAATAGGTTTATTTCAGCTCACAAATACTGGTTATATTCCATTATTGTGTGAAGTCAAGACATTATATCCATAGTCAAAAGTGGAAAGAAATGATGGTACACAAGCCCACTTGCAGGCTTGCTTGTCCTCATTGACAAAGAAGTTAAGCTTCCAAAAGTGGGCTAGGTGTGCCCACATAAATTTACTTAATGAAAGTAATTACCCATAGACCTGTCCACAGGTCAGCCAAATGTTCACAGTCCCTTACTGAAATTCTCTTCCTAGATAATTCTAGGATTTTCCAGTTGACATTTAAAGTTAATCATCATACTAATCAATTGTATGCTAATACTGATCTTAGCTCATGAATCTATTTTTTATTAATTTTTGTGTTTAAGAATAAGGAAAATGGGCATCCTCGATTTGTTAATCTTCTGGAAAACCTTTTACAAAGATACTTTCAGGTATCTGTGCACTGACTCTAATCTAGGCCTTGAGACTCACTAGAGGCAACAGGATTTAAAGATATAACCAGAACTTGAAAGAGCTTGTATATTGAGAGCCCCCCTGCACTGTGTGTGTGTGTGTGCGTGTGTGTGTGTGTGTATGTGTGTGTTTACATTTTGCATTTTTCCAACGCAGAGAAAACTTGTATGTACCACGTGCAGGAGGATGATAGAGAGGTGGAGCAAAGCCTTGTCACACCATCATGTTAGTCACAGACATCATATGCTAAACTATCTTATCTTCATTATGAAGTACTGCTGTGGGATAAATAGCCAACATGGCTGCTTTGCCTCTGTACTGTAATCTGTTTTTGAGTGAAGAATTTATGCCTGATTAAGTGTCTTACTCCGTATCCTAGATAGTGAATGACCTGATATGTTTTGATTACAGTGAACTTATGAATAACATTTGTCCTATTTGAAAAGGAAGTGAATTACATAATCTGTTTCTAGTAGGAATCCAACCCACTTGTTTCTGTACTTAAAGGAATTCAACACAAAAAATAAAGATAGGAAGAGAGGATATATAAATTCTCTAGGGCAATCAATATATACAAGTGACTAATTCACCTGCTCTGTAATTCATCTTCTATGTATTTTAAGACAATAAAAAGTTTGGCTTTGTTATTGTTCAGTAGTATGACCTGCATTCTCTGAAATTCATTAAACTGAGTGTAGTTTCAGAGAGTATGGCAGCCAATGGGACATCATCACATTCCTACTATTTACTTTATAAGTATTTTAGGTTGTGGGCAAATCTTAAGATGCAATTTTAATTATATACAAAATGTTTTAATTAATATACTTCAAAAATATAATTTTTTAAATAAATTTTCATGATAAAATTACCTAAACTTTTTCAAGTTTCAGCTACAACTAAATCTAGCAACTACCTACTTTTCTATAAACAGTGAAAAATCACACACTCAAGATATAGTCATGAGGAGATTAGGATTTTCTAGAATGTTTGAGTTCAGACCCAGTCACAAACCACTTCTTCAAGCTCTGAAAGAATCAATCTGTGTAAGGATATGTCTCTAAGCTGCTTCCAAAAGTAATAAACATCAAGCTTACAGACAAGACTGGAAACGGAATGCCTTCGCTTTTCTTCCAAGGGATTTAATTTATTTTTAATATCACAGGTGGCTTCAGGCGCATTGAAATCATCTGTCACTCTGAACTTAAATCACATCCTCTCACTTCTCAAATACTCTTTGATCAGCCTACCAGTAAATCACACCCTACTCTCTTCATCATAAACTCTAGTGTACAGATATAATCAGAGCATTGCAAGTTGCTCAAGAGAGTGGGGATTACAGCCATTTAAAAAATGATAAAGGAGCCTGGAGAGATGCTCAGTGCTCAGGAATTCCTGCTGCTGTTTCAAAGGATATGAGTTTGGTTCCCAGCACCTATGTCCAACAGGTCACAACTGCTTATGAGTCCAGTTCCAAAGGATCCAATCCTTGCTTCTGGCACCTGTGGATACTTGTGTGTGTGTGTGTGTGTATCTGTGTACATGTGTGTAAGTCTATGTGCACACGAATGCACACACACGCTTACACTAAAATAAATGTTAAAGGGTGATAGAGGCACAGCGGGGCAAATATTAACCCTGGAACTTAGTGTCTAATGCTTATTAAACCTTTCTAATGCTAATTACAGATATTATAGGGCATGAAGTCTAAAGCCAGTGCTAAATTTATGAAACTTAAATGTCATTGGTGAATTTTTAAACTCTTTTTACATTTATGTGGTTTGGTTCTTTAATGTATAAATCCATAGTTTCTTTAATCTATGATTCCATAATTTTGAATAAATAGCCTTATATTTAAGTTGTCCATGTATACATTTTATATATGTATCTTAACCACATATGTAGTTATATGAAATTCAAAAGAAACATATAATATTTTTACATCTACTGACTCATATTTAATTTGTTAATAGCTTTTTATAGTTTATAACAATTTCTGAAATAGTCGCTGAGTCCATTACACATTCCTAGCTTACTTTAATATAACTAATAGGAAGTCTAATTTCCATTCCAATAAAATATTTTAATTTTTGATTCAATCTAACAATTAGATAGTTTAAGAGAAACATATTTACAAGAGACACCAAGTCTATTAAGTGAAGATCAAAGACCAAAGGGCTCCCTAATGTGTCCTGAAGTTCTATTTAGGCTTACTATATGCATTTGACTCTAAGTCAAAGCTAAGTGAATGTGAAACACAGCCTTATCATGCTTATGTAAGTAAGCCAGAGAGAAGCTTTACAATACAAATTAAAACTTATTGTCCTCAATAGATGTCTTACACGTATCTAGCTCTAAGGTGGTATTAGAATGCTTTTTCTTGTTTTTCTGTAAGAGCTTTGCAATCACTACATAAGGCAGTCATTTAGAGCACAGTAAATGGTAACTGTTTCATTAGTAATTGGAAATGAGGGAGGGAGGGAGGACCAAGTAGGATGCTGGGTGTTATACTCTGTCAGTCTCTGCTTTATTCTCCTAAAACGGAGTTTCTAACTGAATTTGTCGCTAGATTGTCAGCCCCAGGGATCTTTCTATCCCTACCCCTCACAGCCCTGGGGTTTCTGACATGTGTCACCATATCAGGCTTTTGATATGGGTGCTAGAACTTTGAACTTAGGTCTTCAGGCTCCTGCAGGAAGCAAGTACTAATACCCATCCTTTCATTTATAATTGTTTTGTAAACATAAAAATGGAGGTACTCCCCAGGTGTACTGGCTTGCTTTGATATCAACTCAACACAGCCTAGAATGATCTGAGAAGAGAGACCTCCCCAATTGTTGCAGTCTAAGCTACCCCACGTTTGGGGGCCAAAATGTCCCGGACCACTCTATCAATGTTGGAACCTGCACTGCCAAAATCTTTGGGGGCTAAATTGTTCTGGCTCTTACTGCCCCAAGGTGCTCCAGTCCATGGGTTGTTGTTCAGCAAGAGAGAGAGAGAATGAGGACAGATGTGAAGAATGGAGACCAGATAGAGTGTGATTCAATCCCATTTATTCTTCAGTCTCTCTTCTTCTCTCCAAGTCCCTAGTTCCAAGTACCAAGTCTCAGGTCCTGAGTTTCTGGACCAAGTCTCAAGTCCTAATCCCAGTTCTAGTTGCTCTAGTCTCTTTCCCAGTTCCAAGTTCTCTTCCAAGTTCAAGTGTCTAGTCTCAAGTACCTTCCAAGTACAAGTGTCTAATCCCGAGCTCTCTTTCCAAGTCTTGAGTGTCTAATAATTTCTTCTGTCTGCCTCTCGCTTTTTATGTCTCACTTCTAAGCCATACCTTTAAGTCACTGCTTTAAGTCTTCACTGCTTTAAGTCTTATCTCTAAATTACACCTTTTAAGTTACACCTTTAAGTCTCAGCTCTAAATCACACCTTTAAGTCTCATACAAACAAGGGAAAATCCTGGGTATCTAAAACAAGATATTATCAGAGTGTGCTCAGATGTTGTAGGCTATTGTAAACAAGTCTCTTGTCAAGGTGTATGGCTCAAGATGGCTGCAAGGATGATAGCCACCTTCTTTTGGCTCCCCACAGGTCCCCCTTTCTAAATTTTTTTTCAAAAGGGAAGGCTGGGAAAATTTACGGAAACTGTGCCTGCCTTAGGTCAGAACAAAGGACCCCAGCCTCCCTTTCTCATCTTTGGGTACTCAACAGCCATTGGTTGAGCTCCTGTCTTAGAATGGAGAGGCCTCTCTTTTTAGTGGCAAGGGTCTTGAAGTGTTCTCTTACCCATCATTGACTATCTGGCTTAATGTGTAAGTTAGGGGTTAAACCACGTTAGTCTTGATGACAGAGGTTTTAAAATCCCCTACTTCCAGACTGTAATTATGGACCTGTATGGGTTTCATTTGAATGGGATCTATCTGTTGTCGTATAAAAGCCATCAGTTTGATGAACAGCATGGACTCAAGAGACAAGAGACTTAACAATGCCTGAACATTCAGTATAACAGCAACACTCTTTTTTAAGGGCAACACATAACTCCCTCTATCAGAGGAGTAAAAAGTGTAAGCCTCTTCTATTCTGTTTACAAACATGTTATAGCAGAATCTAAATCTATAGAAATACAGAACTGATCATAGCTTTGATCTTAACAAAACAAGTAAGGAAATCCCTGTTACTGCTCCAGTCACTCTCAAACCCAAAAAACAACTATAGTAACTTTGGTAGTGGGTTTTCTCCTGGGTCTAAACAATGTTCCCCCACTAAATCATAAGTTGGGGAACCAAGAGTCCAATAGAACCACTCTGGAGGTATGGGTGGTGATGTCCCTTCCACATTAAGGACTTCCCAAATCAGGTTTGCTGGTTGATCTGTTGCAGTTTGAAGGCAATTGAGAAGCATCTTCATGTTCCCTGTGAAGAAAAAATATGCTTCTCAGGGGGTTTCTCCTCCCTGGATTTGTTATTGTTGTCTATTTGTTTAATCAGTCTCTCTGATTAAACAGTGTGCATCTCTCAGATGCAGCCAGCGTGCGGCATCTGCAGTTTGGGAATATATGCAGACAGAACCTCTTCCCCAGATAAGCACTGGATCTGGCCTGTTCCATGTTCCAGTTAATGGGTCTTTCCAGAGGACTGTTGCAAATTTTTTCTTGTTATCAGAATGCCAGGATCTATCTGTAGCAGATTTTCCTTCAGAATCCAAAGTCAAGAAATTTAAAATAAAGAGCGTGTGATGAAGGATATTTCTGGGGGATGCCTTGGTAGTGTACCATTCCCCCTTTTTAATTTTTTCAAATTGACATTTAATGGTGTGATGTACCCTTTCTACCATACCTTGGCCTGTGGATTATATGGAATACCTGTTTTATGTAGTATTCCCAATTTTATAATCTGGGCCAGTGTCAGCCTTTATCTGTTTAGGCACACCTAATACAGCAATTGTAGCTGGCATATGAGTGATCATATGCTTGCTTGTTTCTCCAGATTGTAATGTTGCAAAAATGAAACCACAGTATGTATCTACACATACGTGTATATATTTTTGATTGTCAAATTCATTATAATGAGTAACATCCATTACCATGAACCTCAACAGTATGAGTAATCCCTTCTTCACTTTTTCCTAATCCTTTTCCTGGGGAAAATCCAGAGTTTACCATTTGAGTCATGATTACTTCATTAGGGCTGCACATAATCATTCCCAACTGGGATAACAGATCTCTGCCCCATAGATTAATGGGGAGGCCCAATTAATAAAATGTCACCATAAGACTGGCCTGTAGGTAAGACTGTAGTGTTTTTTAGTTTTTAGTTTGTTTGTTTGTTTTTATTTCAGATTGGGTGATACCCCAGGAAAGGAGATCCTAAGGTGTATGAGGGAACAGGTTGAGCAGGGGCAAACAAGCCAGTGAGCAGGATTCCGTCATGACCTCTGTTTCAGTTCATCCTTCTAGATTCCTTCCCTGGTGAAGTCCTTGCCTAGTCTTCCTCACAGATGTACTGGTACCTGGAAGTTTCAGATAAAATAATTTTTTTCTTCTGCATGTTTCTTTTGGTCTTGGTGTTTTATGACAACAATACAAGTCCTAACTAGGACTGGAGGTAAGAATTTTTCTACATTCTTTCTTTTAGGCTCTGTTGAACAGTAAATAGCTTTCTGTCTCCACTGTCACTATACTAAATGGGATTGAGAAGGCAACTGCCCAACACTTGCATTGTTGAATTGCTGCAGAATCACGGGCAAGAGACACCTCTTTTCGTTTCCTTGGATTTACAATGGTACTTTTCATGTGAAATGAACTATTTCCAGGACATAAATTAGAATACAATGTTTCATTACACCCCCATTGAAGGGATTTGTGATATTTTCTTGTCATTTCCTAATAAATTTTTTTCTTCCATGCTGGTGATATCCTAATACTTATGTTGCTTTATTAAAATAAATAACAATTCAAAGGTTCTAGAAATCTCAGAATAATTTTGTTTTTATCATGGATGCTTTATTTCTCCAAGGCCTACCTTTTCTATTCCTGGGACTTCACACTACCCCATGACACTCTGCTTCCAACTCTTTCATCTAGTACATGTGGCACTGGGTTTAATTCAAACTCCTGTTGTATTTTAGTTGTAGTTACAATGATTTTTAATGAGTTAATTTGATAAAAAGAAACATTTATTGCAAGGATTTATTCAGAACTCAAGCTTAACTTGAGATATAAAGCCCAGTGTCTCAGAAGAAACTAGTGCTTTCTGTCTCATAGCTTTAATCTAAATTTGTTTGATAACTCATTGGATTGCTTGAAAATGAAGTGAATGGGCTAGAGAGATGGTTTGGCAGTAAAGTTACATTTAGTACACTTGCTCAAGACCTGAGTTGGTTCCCAGCATTCATGCTGAAGAACCTCCAACCACATCTAACTCCAGTTTCATGAAATAAAAAGCCTTCTTTTTGTTTTGGTAGAGACCCATTCATGTGAATGCATATGTGCATGCCCATAAATGCACTCAAATTTTAAATTAATTTGATAAGTAAAAATATAGTGAATTACTATATTTCTGAGAGGAGAATCTGAGTAGAGTTCAATAAACAATAACATACAGGGACATGGGCAGCATTAACAGTGAACTTGTGATAGCATAGCACCCAAGGCTGAAAAAGTAAGAAGCCATTTTCACAGTAAGACTCAAAGGCTTAAAGTCAGAAGCATAAACTCTATGAAGAAGTGATGAGGACATAGGCCTGGAAGGATATTTAGTTCTCTGCACCTCAAAACCAGCAACAGAAATAGATCCTCCAGGAAAATTTGTTGAAATGTTATTCCATTGTAATATCGTCCATCATAAGAGGGAAAGGCTATTTGCCTTGTTAGCATTATAGCATTACATTCAAATCATTTGAATAGTCTAAGACAATACCCCCCAAAATGTATAATTTATTACATTGAAAAAGTGCCTTTAACAATGTAACATGGCAGATTCATAGGTTTCAAGACATGGATCTCTTTCCAAAGGTCATTATTCTGGTTACAATTGTTCTGAATGTATGAGGTCATTACAAGGATTAAATGAAATGTTGCATGTTGAATCATCAAGCTGGAACTCTGCAAGACCAAGATCATTAGAACATGTAGAAGTTTTAATAATGCCAGAGACATTGGAACAGAACACAGCTGACTGGGGTATAGTTTCGAGAAAATGAAGAGGATTTTGTTGTTGTTGTTGTTGTTGATTTGCCTGGTTGGTTTTGGTTTTGATCCAGAACATTTCATCCATTGCTTTTTTGGGGTTGAAATGTCATAAAAAGTCATATTTTCCTCATAGTAACGAAAAATGTAAATTTCCCAGAAATAAATGAACCTAAAGGAACAAAGTATTTGGAAGTTGTACTGAAAAGAAACAAAATCTCAAAAGCAGAAACTTGGTCTAACCTACTTCTCTTCAGTGTTTAGTGTAGGAATTAGCACATAAAACGGGGCAGAATACACTGGTAAATAAATGAATATGTAGTGAGTGAGCTAGCATGGAGTAAAAGCAAGGGAAGACAGACTGGGAAAGTTTAGAGATTGTATGTAGCAATACCAAAGGGAAAGGCAAGTGTGATGTTTAACTTTAAGTTTCAACTTGTCACAATCTAAAATCCACTGAGAAGAATGTCAGTGAGGAATAGTCTGGATCAGTATGGCCTTTAGGCAAACCTAGGAAGGATTTTTTTTTAATTGCTAATTGAGGCAAGAAGAGCCAGCTCACTATTGGTGGTACCATTCCCTAGGTTTGGGAGTGAGACTGTAAAAGTAGAGAAGGCTACTTGAGTACTAGGTATGTATATATTTGGTTTTTTGTTCTTTATAATATATATGTAACTAGGTGTGTTAAGTTCCTGCTACCTCAACTTCCAAGCCAAATATTCTCTTTTCTTCCAAGTTGTTTGTTTTCAGGGTATTTTATTACACACCAACAGAAATGAAAGTAGGTCATGGGGCTTCAACATCAGTGCCATTCCTTGAGATTGTTAAAATGTCTTCCCCAGATTACTTCCAATTTGAGTAACAAGTTGCATGATCCAAATACTTCTATAGCAATGGAAAAATCAGACTATATTAATATTGTTGTTGTTATGTTGAGACAGGGTATCTCTATTTTATAGTCATATCCATCCTAGAACTCAGTATGTAGAACATAGATCTGCCTGTTACTGCCTCCCAAGAGCTTGTATTAAAGGCATATGCCATCATGTCTTGTTAACTATAATTTGAAGGTAGAAGTTTGAAGTCAAGCATGCCATTAATTATAAAAAGTTGAATAATTTAAATCAGGCTTATGTTTTTAAAGAAATGAGAAAGAAGAGCATCAGTCTGCACAGAAGCTCATGTTATATGAATTGTAGCCAAAGAAAAGAGCATAGGATAGTACAAGTTTATGATATAACATTAGTGAAACAAATTATGTAAGAAATGAGTGCGACAATAAACACAATGGGAATTCTTTGTATTGAACGGCTTATTTGGATTATTTCTTTGACGGAAGTGTCAAGTTTTAAAATATTTATTTTTAACTTTCCACTACCAAAGCACATTTATAATAACAAAACTAAAATGTATCATTTCCATTCAAAACTATATGTTATCCTGGACACAGAATACTAATGGGGAAATATTTGAGGAAAACCTTGAAGATAACTAAAATGTTCTTGGATAAAGCCAAATTTAGATGTATGTGAATCAACAGAACTCTCCAAACAGTTCTTTTTAAAATGTGTGTATTTACACTGTGGAGGTGGATTGATGGGAATGGGCCTGATGACCTGAGTTCCATTCTCAGGACCTACAAGGTGGAAAAAGCAGTTCAGATTAGGTCATTGTCCTGCAACCTTCTTCAAACATATAAGCCTGGCTCCACACAGGCATACAAAAGAGGAAATAAACACCTGTAATATTTTTAAAAACATGTATTTTGTGCTATTATATTGTGCATTAGATTTTAATAATGTATGTCTTTTAAATGTGCAAAAATTTAAATTTTATCCCCATCCATATACATGTTCAAGAAGGGCTCAAGAATACAGTTTTGAACTGATAAAAATGGATTAAAACTCTGGAGAAAGACAGCAGACACTCCACCTTTTATAAGCATGAGCTCTACATTCATAGATTCAATATAAATAGATTGAAAATATTTAGCCAAACATTGTTTATGCATTGTAATGCATATGATATCTATTTATCATTCTCTAAATAATACAGGATAAAAATTAAGGCCTGTATTCACTTTATATGAGTTATAACAAGTAGTCTAAAGATTATTTAAGATGTAACAGCATGTGACTATTATAGAATGTTTTTGGTGTTTATGTGCACATGTATGTGCAAGCCTGATAGTGGTACATTGGACTTATGATCATTAGAGAACAGCTTCACATGATGGTTCTTGTCTCCATCTTACTTGAGAAGCAGTCTCATGTTTACAGTTGAATGTGCCAGAATGTGCCAGAGTGTGGCAGGCTTAGTCTTTAGATTTCCATGGATTTTCTCAACTTCACTTCCCATCTCATGGTGGGAGTGTTGAGATTAGACAGATGAGTATTAGATGAGTATTAGATTAGTATTAGATGAGTATTAGATGAGATTAGAAGCCTTGAAGCTTCTAAGGACCCTGAAACCAATGCCCAGTGGCATGTCAGGACAACCACAACATTCTTCTTGCTAATTCAAGTCAGGTTATTCTACTCTATCCCAGTGTGCTTGTGTGAGTCCTGGAGTCTGGATTAGTTTGAATAATGATAATTTTATAACCATTGATCTCTTTTTGACCTTGGTCATTCTAAGTCTACAAACAAATTTCCAGTTAGATTACATTTAATTCAGTGCATGTTCATATATCTATATTTGTATTTTCTCATCCATTGTCTTCATCTGTCCTTCATAGGACTCTTTCATTGATCTCCGATTTTGATTAATTTTTGCTTTTCTTTTACAAATTATGTTCAGTGTGTTTAAAAAAGTTTCCTCAGATAATTTTAAGAAAAATAAATGATTCAATAAAATATCCAAGTAATCACACTTCAAGTTGTTGCTTTATTTGTGTCTAAGTTGGTCTGTCACATAAGAGATAACAATGACAAAAATTAGAATATTCACTTGTTATAAAGATTTGCATTTATTTTCATTTATATGAATGTGTCAGGATTTCTATTTAGTGCAATGTAATGCCTTTGAAGGCCAGAAGAAGGCTGGCTCACATGGAGGTAGAGTTATAGGTGACTGTAAATTGATCAATGAGACTGCTAGGTAACACATTTGTATCTTTCAGAAGAGCAACAAATGTTCATAAGTGCTGAGCCATCTCTTTTTAAAAAAAATAATTTTTTATTTTTTTCTTTCATTGGATATTTTCTTTATTTACATTTTAAATGTTATCCCCTCTCCGGATCTCCCCTCCAGAAATCCCCTATTCCTTCCTCTCTCATCCTGCCTCTCTCAGGGTGCTCCCCTACTCACCCACTCTTCCAGCCCTGGCATTCTCCTACACTAGGGTATTGAACAACCACAGGACCAAGGGCTGCTCTTCCCACTGATGTCCAACAAGGCCATTCTCTGCACATGGGTCGCTCCATGTGTATTCTTTGGTTGGTGGTCCAGTCCCCCTGTGCTCCAGGGGGTCTGGCTGGTTGACACTATTGCTTCCCAGGCCATGAGGCTGCAAATTCCCTCAGCTCCTTCAGTCCCTTTTCCAACGCCTCCATCAGGGGCCCCATGTCCAGTCCAATGGTTGGCTGTGAGCATCTGCCTTTGTATTTGTCAGGCTCTGGCAGAGCCTCTCAGGAGACAGCCATATCAGACTCCTGTCAGCAAGCACTTCCCTCCATCCACAATAGCGTCCAGATTTTGATACTGTATATGGGATGGATCCCCAGGTAGGGTACTCTCTGGATGGCCTTTTCTTCAGTCTCTGCTCTACACTCTGTCTCTATATTTCCTCTTGTGAGTATTTTGTTCCCCCTTCTAAGAAGCACTGAAGCATCCACACTTTGGTCTTCCTTCTTCTTGAGCTTCATATGTTCTATGAGTTGTATCTTGGGTACTCCGAGCTTTTGGGCTAATATAGAAGTTTTATCATCCATAATTTTTATAAATTATTAAGTCTAGAATATAAAGTCTTTCAAGAAACTATGCTTTGTAATTTTGAAAGAAAACCATGCCGAGCTAATTTTTCAGTACTTATAATCAAGCACAATTTGAATATTTCATATTGGTCTCTTTAAGTTAAGTAGCTTTGGCTCTGATAACTGCTTTGCTGCTTCTAAGACCCATTTGATCAGTAAACCTGGCTACCTCTATAGCTAGCCCTTCATTTCTGTTGCTTGCTACCTTAGATGTAAAAGGCACCACTCTTAAACTGTTCCAAAGCACACAATAGCTTTGTAAAGCAATGCCTTTTGTGTGGGTTTAAGTGATCTGAATAACGAAACAAAATAATTTAATTTCCCACCCATATGCCAAAAGTGTTTTCTTAAAGGCATTTAAAAACACTGAAACATCCTTTCTTGAAAATTCTGCAGAATGTAGTTAAGGGTTAAGAATAATTTCATACCAGAAAAATTATCTCCTCTGTACAAAACAGAAAAAGATAAGTAAATGGCAACTTCCTCTATTATTAAGTAGAGAAAATTATTTCTCAGCTTTGCTTTGCTTGTGTGATGTCTAAAAGTATCTGTAACTATATTGGACAAGAAAATGAGCAGAATATTTTGAAATAAGTCTTCAAACCTACTAATTTCTCTGATTGTAACTACTGTATTTTCTAAAATATTACATTTGTTTTATTTAACATTTATGCCTCCTTACTTTCTGGCTGTTATCATGTGAGATATGATTAGAACTGAACATTTTGTCTTATTATGAAGAATCAGTAAAAAGGGTATATGAATTATTTTGTTTGTAAGTTAAATATATCATAAGAAGATATGAAATTCTTCACAGTAATATAATTTTATAGATCACAAATAAATGGAGTAACACAAAATTCTCAAAACAATCATAAAACAATATTTTAACTTCATGAAAATAACATACGATTTCAAATATGTAGGAGTTGTTGATAAGTTTAAAAATAGTTTATATATATTTCTATAGACATTTCTTGAAGACTTCACTTAACTTGTTATTAAATCTGTGCTGCTGTGCATACCTGTGCATACACTATATTATAAATATTGCATGTATTATATTTTTATTTACAGATACATATAAAATTACCCATTTGTATAATTAGTCAATTTGTCAATGGGGTAGATGGTTTCTTGGCTTTTACTTGATATCCAAGACTGTTATTTATGGCAAGAATAAGAAATTCAGGTTAGAGGCAGGTGGATCTCTGAGCTTGAGGCCAGCTTGTTCTACAAAGCATGTTCTGTGATAGTCAGGGCTACACAGAGGAACCCTGTCTTGAAAACAAAAAGCAAACCAAAACAAACAACAAAAAGAAAACCCAGACAAATAAGTAAATACCCCTCCAGCCCCAAAAACAAAGAACCCAACCAAAAACCAAACTGAATCAAACAAGAAACAAAAAAAGAAATTAAATTAGCCAGTGTTGCCTGTCTTTAAGTTTATTCTATAAAATCGTTGTTCACTCTGAAGTGTTGGTTCATGTTCACTCTGAAGTGTTGGTTCAGATTGCCTACTGTGTGTGTGTGTGTGTGTGTGTGTGTGTGTGTGTGTGTGTGTGTGTGTCTATGTTTGCACTTGTGACTGAGGAGGTCAGAGGAAGTATTTGATCCCACTGAACTTAAGTACAGGTAATTGTGAACCAGCAAATGTGGGAGCTGAGAAACAAATGTGAGTCTTGGTAAGAACAGCATGTAATCTGAACAGCCAGGGCAGCCTTCTAGCCTCAGCTTCTACTTCGATAATTTTTCATAGTAATATGTGCTTGAATAACTATGTATCTCTTGACGGTTGTTTTTTGTCACCTATTATTGCTTTTTAACAAATTTAGATTTCAATCAATCTTTTAAAGATTCTAGAGAATTTAAAGGTTCTATGAAATGCTAAACCAGAAACCTACAGGTTTACATTATTATACATGGTGATACATAGGAGGGGAGGGTATCTACAAAACTCAAAAATGGTATTAAGTTTTTAATCTATTCCTGCTGGTGGATGATAAGAAGAACTCAGAGAGATTGATGAGCAGTTGCTGTTTATCCACTCATGCATTGTTGGTGAGTAAGCAGGGTGTGGAAGACTTCTTTTCAGCCTCATTAAATAAGTTAATCATAGAAAACAGAAGGAAAATTTTAGACAACATGCAGAGCACTTAAATTTAAACAATGCATTTTTTTTATTGCTATGATATAAGCAGATGTGCCTGTGTTCAGGTGTCAATCAAAAGACATTTTCATCTTTTATATCTATTGTGAATAAATAGAAAAGTAAAAGGACATTGGTCCAGTTTTATTACTGTTGCTGAGATAAAAAGTGCTCTGAGAAAGGGCAAATAATTAAGGGAAGGGCTGGGGAGAAAGCTCAGGGGTTAAGAACTTGTACTGCTCTTCCAGGATCCTAAAATTTTATTCCCAGCATATATGTAGAGCACCTCATGTCCCAGCTCCAGGTGGTCCAATACTCTCTGCTGGACTCCACAAAGTCTTTACACACAGAGCAGTCCTCCCTCCAACCCACACATACACATAAAAATAAACATTTAGAAACAAAGCAATTAGTAGAGAGTTTATTTTAACTCACAATCCCATGGTATGGGCCATCATATACTCAAGCAATAGGAAATTCGTCACATCACATACATTGTTAAGAACACACACACACACACACACATACACACACACACACACACACACACACACACACACACAGAGAGAGAGAGAGAGAGAGAGAGAGAGAGAGAGAGAGAGAGAGAGAGAGAGAGAATGTGAATGCATGCATAATTAGTGTAGCTCTTTATCTCCATCTTATACTGTACAAGTGTACAAGGCCACAAATCATGCAATAATGACACCTGCTTTTAGATTGAGCTTATCAAATTAGTCAAGCAATCAAGACTGTCCCCCACAGACATGCCTACAGTCCAGCTACAGGGTCTAGAGGGTCTCAAAGTCATATGTTTGTGTATGTGTGTGTGCATGTGCCTTTATGTATGTGCATATACATGCAAAATGATAATATGCAGATTATCAATCAGCTATAAATTCATTCCTTAGAATTAAATGTTGCAACAGATTTGAAAATGCTATAAACATCATATCTGTGAAATCTCATTGTGTTAGAAAAATCTGTCAAGTCAAGGAAAAGTCAGTCAGGGTACATTTAGTGAATTCACAGAAATGAGCTTGGCGTGGCCAGGTCAAGTTAGTTTCTCCAATCCTTACTCAATGCCCCACTTGACTTTCGTAAGCACCAGTTGTAAGGTAGAATATAGAACATCTGAGAAAAGTTACAGGGAGCCATGGGATGGATGAGAGGGAATATGTGGAGATGACGACCTGATGCTGAGAATTTATGATGGCATCTTTGAAGTCTAATTCATCATCATATTGTGTTTTCATTTTCTTTATTTCAGTGTATATTATAATTTGCCTTTTTTGTTTTCTAATTGACTCATTGGTTTTTTAAACATTTTATTTGGTATCAAAGATACGGAAGTTTTTCTTGGTATTCTCTGGCTCATTTTAATGTAATCCTAATGTTCAGAAAAAGTTCTTCATATGCTTTTATCCATGTCAGATTTATTAAGAATTATTTTTGGAGATGGTGAAATTGAGTGTTCTATTGATGTCAACCAGGCTATGTGGTTTATATTGCTGTTCCCATTGTTGTATCCTTATATATTTTCACTGTGTTTAGTAAACTACTGAATAAAAGAACCTTCAAATCTCTCATTATTCCTCATGGAATTACTTTCATTTTTAATGTGAGATGCTTATAAGTTATCAGGAGCATGAGCTTTCAACATGAATTGCTCATTTAGCACTGCTAGTGCATGTTTGAAATCTACTTTACCTAATAAGCACAGCTTACCCAGTTTTCTTGGGTTAAGTGTCAGCGAAAAAAAAAAAAGCCTTTTTATTCCATTTTCTTGATTTAAAATACATACATATTTATACTTAATTTTTTTCTAGTGTATAGAGTCAAATACTGTTTATTTTTAGTTTTTTTAGTTTGTTATATTACATGTAATATAAGTATTGGTCTATTCATTGTATAGTATTTTTCCTATTTTTTTTGCTCCTATTTCATATTTTGAATCTTAATTCAAATTTAATCTTCTTCATTATAAAAGAAATTTTGGCTCATTCTATTACTACTTTGTGTTTTTTTTTTTTTTAACTGGTTGTGCTAGACTTGACACTATCTTATTTGAGATAAAGTCTCAAAAGTACAATTCAAAAATTAAACCAATTAAAAATATGAGAAAAATAAGAAAATCAAATAAACTTTTATGAAGTACTATGCGACTTATGCCTCCTTAGCTTTTGTGGTATCATTTTCAAATGTTTTATTTATGCAGATGTTATAAAGCCTACAAAATATTATGGCCACCTTAAATGTTAGGTCATAGTTGATAGAGGATTAATTGAAGACATATTTACCTTGTTTGAGTGTCTTCAGTTTGCCTGTGTAAGTCTTTTCTATCTGGCATTATTTCCTTTTGGAAAAAAAAAATCCTTTCATATTTGGTCTTGTCGGGACGTCTGGCTAAGGTTCAGCTGTGATTTGTTCTGTTAGAGGCTGTTTCACCATTAGAAATGTTTTCGCTCAGACTACATCTCAAAGTCGATAGGTTTGGATTTCTGGCTGTTGTGTTTGTCCAGGGTTTTGAAGGTGTGATTATACATGCCTCTTGACACAGGTTCTTGAGGTGTGTCTACTGGTTTGTTCCCCTCTGCAACATATACATATCTTACTTAAGCATGTGTTTAGGGTTAATGTTTACATATTTTTTACATTTTTTATTCTTGAGAATTGCATATGTGATCTTATTTACTCCATTTCCTTGGTAATTGAAACGATTTGAATATGTTATGTCTAGACACCATTTTCTTTCTTCATTTGTAGTTAGACTGTGTCAAACCTTTTGAATTTGCTAGTTTGCATTTTGATTAAGTTTGGAAACCTTTACTATTTACTTATCAAAGATTGTTCCAATCCTCACTCTTCTGTCCTTTAGGGATTCAAAATACACAGGTATTCATAGCTGCTTGCAGGTGGAGTATCCCACAGTTCTGTTCTCCGAAGAATCCTTTCCAGTTTTTTCTCTGTGTGCTTCCCCTTTATACAGATTTGATAACATTTTCACAGGTGCTTATCTGCTCTGTCCTGGAATTATACTATTAGTACCAATAGTATTTTATTATTCCCTTGGATTCCATTCCTGTGAATACTATACTTTTGTTGTGGTATTAATGGAGATATTTCAACTGGTTTTTTCATAGTATGCATTATAAATATGCTTGCTTTTTATTCCTGGAAAGGTTTTAGTAAATGCAACAGAATCTGAACACCACAAATTATTGTATACATATGAATATTATTAAAATTCCTTCTAAGGTGCTTCTAAAGGTATTTGGAAAGAGCTAGTTCTCTGCCTTTTGTTAATCAGACTACTGTTTGGTAGTCTGCTTTTGTCTCACTATTGAGGTACAGTGTTCTGAGTATATCACACAGTGCTGTGTGATATAAGCAGAGTTGTTCTTTCCTGCCTATTAGTTCCAGTGTATTTTTTCTTCCTTTGGTGTGTGTGTGTGTTTGTGTGTGTGTATGTGTGTGTGTGTGTGTGTGTGTGTGTACACTCATTCATATATGCACACATGGAAGACAGATACACTTTAGTTTTTAAGATGGTCTCTCACTGAACATGGAGCTCACAGATTCAGCCAAACTGATTGTCCTTCTGGCAATCAGTAATCTTTCATAATCTTTCTGTCTCTGACACTCATCTTTAGCAGTGGTTCACATTGCATGACATTTAATCATGTGCAGGATTGTTAAGGATCTAAACTCAGGTTCTCATGTTTGTTCAATAAACCACTGAGCCACCTCACTAACCCTCTGATAGTTTCTTTAGGTGAAAAGTGCCAAACTCTTCTGCCCGTGGACCCCTGACCTTTCCATGATGTGTGCTACAAACTCACTCAACTGCACTTTCCATCACTTAGTTCAGGAGAGTGAAACTTTGGGGTTAAGTCTAGAATGTCCTCTGAATACTATGTCCTGTGTCTCTCTAGTCAGTAAGCTCAAGTAATCTCAAGGCTCATTAAATCCCCTCCCCCCCCTCATAATTACTGTCCTTCACTGCTTAATGTTAGGTGTCTTGGAGAACATTTTTGCTAAATTTTTAAGTATGTTGTACTGTACTTTACATTGTTTTATTTTTAGATAGATTAGAAATGTTGGTAAAGATGATCCCTATTAATCATTATGAGGAGAACATTTGAAGAAATCAAAAGGTAAATTGACCCATCATATTTAACCTCCCAATTGTGGTCTCAGTTATAAACATAATTTCCCAGACGTGAATAAAATATAAGAAATTCTTGCATAAGAGTCAATTTATTATTTCACAATACAATTTCAGTAAGTAGTGATGCCATTAAAATCATTTAATATATAGTTGCTAGACACAAAGAATTTACTTCACTTTTAAGTTTAACATATTTGTTATATACATAGTGTTTGTCCTTTGTAACTTTATCATGTTTACTATAACCTGGTGTTTGCCTGTCCCTTGTAACTTAATTTTTTTCCAAAAGAAAGTTTCCAGATTACTGTCTAGAAATTGTCACTTATGGACAACAAATCCTTCTTCCCCAGTTTATATTTGAAAGCAAAATAAGGTTTCAAACAACAGCTTGATGTAAAATTCTGGTCCGCCATTCTGGCTCCGATTCTTCAGCCAATGTTTCTAGCATGCTTAATTAAAGTGGTGGCTAGTTGTTTTATTTTTTTGACTTTACAACCTAGAATCACCTGAGAGAGATGCTACATTGAGGAGTTGTATAGACCAAGTTGACTGTAGGCATGCCACTGAAAGATTGTCTTAATGGGTAATTGAGACAGAAAAACTCCCACGTGATGTGGGAAGCACCATTATATGAACTGGGCTTTGAACTTCATGTGAATGAAGAAACCTAGATGTACATAGTGGCCAACAAGCTTCTATCTCTGTTCTTGACTGTGAAGATTTTGTGACTAGCCACGTTGAATTCTTGCCTTGACTTCCCCCTCAGTGACAGACTGTAACCAGGTTGTAAGCTAAATAAACTTCTTTCTACTTTGCAGTTGCTTCATATCAGGATAATTTATCACAGAAATAGAACTGGAATAATTAGCATCTCTGAAAAGATAACTAGAGTTTGCTTGGGTTGATTATACCTAATCAGGAGGTATTTCCAATCTTGGTAATATTTTCCTCACCTCTGTTGACTTTCAACGATCTTAATGGAAGAAAATTCTACAATCCCTGAATCATGGCTTTCCCTGTTAGTTAGTCATTTTCCTACATGAAGATTGCAGCAAAATTGATCCCAAAGCTTCAGAGATCTGTACTTAGGATGCCACTGGAGGAAAGGTAGAAAGGAGGAGATTTCTTCTGCTAGTGCTTTTCTTTTTTAAAAATGGTATTATTTCATTTGTAAACACACACACACACACACACACACACACACACACACACACACACACACTTAATTCAGATGCTTATAGCATTGAAGAGAAGGCATCAGATTCTCTTATCTGGAGTTATAATTGGTTGAGAGCCACACAACATGTTGCTCTGAACAGAACTCTGGTCCTCTCCAGGAGCAGCAACTGCTTTTAACCAGTGAACCATGTCTCCAGCCCTCGATTATCCCTTTTTCAACATAGCCTTAGTAGGATAAATCTTTACAAAAGCTCTCAAAAGTAGTTTAGGCTTTATTTTCATAGTATGAACAATTGAGCCATTAGCAGTTTGGCACGCCAGCCTTACTGTATGACATAAAGGGAAAATCACTTGGCTTTCTTTATGCTCAGGCTTTTACCTGGGATACAGTCAGCATGTTTTTTGATTTTGTATGGACTGAATAAGATAATAGCTGTAAAGATTGCTTTGGGACCCAGACCATTCATCTTATACATATAATACATTTCCCCAAAATAGTGTGTCTAAATTTTCCATTTTCAATGTTTACAATGATGATGAATACAGAGTCTGAGTCTATAATATACCATTTATTGTATTTAAAAAACCTCTTTTAAAAGATTCAAAATAGGAGATAAAATTGCTCTTTGATTTCAATGCACTCTGCATGAGAGCAGGGACACATGACTAAGATGAAAGTGGGTAACATTTCTTGACAATACTGCTAGCGACTGGAAACTCATTTTACTAAGCAATAGAAGGAAAAATTTCCAAGTCTAAAACACACTGGAAGTTTACTTTTGTTGTTATTATTTTCCACACCTACATGACAAGAGGTACCATACAACAGAATAGAGAACATGCGAAGTACAGATGGCTAGACAAAGTGTAGCCTTGAAACTGCTGGTGCTTGAAGAAGAATGCTACAGAAAGAATACCATGTTTCCAGATTGTTATTGCAAAGGCCTATTTGTGAATCCCTTTATCTTTATAAAACTATTACTTATAGAGAAAAGATGTTTAAGTAGATAATATCTCAAATGAAATAATTTTACCAGAATGACTACATAGAGAACTATGTACAGTTTCTGGGATGTTGGAAAGGAAGAGGCAATTGTCTCCAGGATTCAGCCCTGGTAGGTTGTTCATGAGCCAGTAAACGAGCCCACACCTACTCACATGCTGGCTTTATAAAATGGACTAGGTGGGGTAAGACAAGCATATGTAAATTGGAAATGAAGAACTAGCAGAGAGTGTGAAAGTATTAGGAGGACAAATAGTGAGTTGACTAATCAAAATATATTTTGTATATTAATAAAATTCTCAAACAATAGAAAATATAAAGATAACCCTTCTCCTCAGCAACAAATGACAGACTTAATATTCTGTATAGATGCATGATATTTGCTTTGTAACAAAATGTATTTCAAATAATAAAATCAGTTTTCACATATATCATGAATATAAATTCTGTCTACATATTGTTAATAATATCACCATCCCTCTTAGCTTCAATCACAAGAATTGTTTATTACCTTGTCTTTCTACCATGATTTTTGATATTTATCTATTGAAATAACGAATAGTGGACCAGAGTTCAATTCCCAGAACCTGAACATTTCAAAATAGACATTTCTCCAGCTGCAAGGATTACAAGGCACTTTTCTCAACTCCATGTTCACCTCCACACGTGTACAAATCCACACACAAACACACAAGCATAGACGTAAGTAAAAAAAAAAGTTTAGTGCATGAAGAAATGTCCCAATGACCCGGAACACATGATGCTCCTACAGAGGATACAGGCTTGTTTCTAGTACCCATATGGCAGTTCACAGCCCTCAGTAACCCCAGTTCCAGTTCCACACAAATCCAGTGCTCTTTTCTGGTCTCTTTGTGCATTGCACAAGGTGATGCACATACACACATGCAAGCAAAACAACCAATCCTACAATTAAACTTAAACCTTTAAAATAAGCAAGAAATATTTTAATGCTCAAGATGTTTACCCAATAGAAGCTCAGATTTTTGTTTTCATTTTCCTGTTGCTTGACTCTATCCTGATTATTGAGGGTATATTCTGCAAGTTAATATCTATTTTCAACATGCTAGGGACCATAAATGTTTCAGAACTTTGATTTGGGTTGTGTGCGAAGTATTTCCATGAGTGCATTGCATGGACATCCAGTCCTAAGTCAAAACTCCAAATTCTGTCTACTGTGTGACAGAATTTGCTGTGCTCCCAAATACAAAACTCTTTTAAGCATCATTTAGCTATTGGTTCAAGATATGACACTAAGAAATATGGATGCTGGTTATTATCTGCCTTGCACAGTTGAGTAATGAGAAAACCAGGGGCCAAACTGCTTTGCTGGACATCCATCTCTGTGTTCACCCACAGGAAGTCCCTTTGTTCTATCAATTCATCCTTCCTTCACTATATCCCTTGGATCTTATTTGGCCAACAGTTGACTCCTCTTTCTGTCCATCTGCCATTGCTTTCTATTTTCCTCACTTTTATGTACCTTCCATTCTTAGTATATATTGATGGTTTTCAATTTTCTCTGAACTTATGTGTTATGATGGTCCCGGGCATGCAGCCCCAGCTCAGTGTCAGAGAGCTCCATGTAACAGTTCACTTGGCTCCCTCTGTCCTTGTTTTGGTTACAATATCACACTTACCAAGAAACTGAAAATATGATGTTAATTGTAGCAACAAAATTCCAATAGTCAAATTTGTCATTATATTCAGTTCATATTCATCAATGGTTGATTGTAAATTTTATTATTTTTACCACATCAAGTAGCTCAAAACTACATGTCACTCCAACTGTAGGACCTCCAGTACTTTCTTTTGAACATCACACTGCACCTACAGGTACACACACACACACACACACACACACACTTAAATGTACACATGAATAAAAATTAAAATAATTTTAAAAGAGAATATCATGCATGGTAAAATGGCCATATCTAGAGCAGATATTCATAATTTTTATATTCTGGAATATAAGGAAAATGAATGGAATTATATGTTACTGAAATATTTTCTCATTAACTAAATGTCCAGAGATTCTAAATTGACTCCCGTTTATCTGATTTCAAGCATGCAGATCCTATGTTAAAAGAAACAGACAATCTGTACATTTGAGGTTGGTCTGCTATTATACCAGGAGACAAGACCATATGCCCTTCTTTATAACCCTGAGCTATTGCTCATACGATGGGACGGAGCATGGGCAGTCTCTACTTTAGTGAATGTTAAGATCCCAAGCAGGATATAACCTAGAGCATCTGTACCCTTGTGCACTGGTTGGCTATGTGCACTAGAAATTTTTGATGCTATTACTACTTTGGGGGCATTTCTTTACCCATCCTGTTTTTAGATCACAATGAAACATAGGTATGTTTTTCTTGTCACAAGCTATATTTTCCTAGGTCACACTATGGCTGCCTCAGGAATTTTACTAAGTTATAAATCTAAAGGGTCCAAATACCTGAAAATGTCTTCCGACATCTCTTTCATTATTGTCATGTTGGAACTTGGTGTGTCTTTGAGTAATGGTGAGTTTTGAGGATAAATTTTACAGAAATCTTTGATACCCTTTATTCCACAACAAGGAAGTTCTGGTCCTTACTGCTGAGGACAAACAGAACTTCTCCTAAATCAGTCGAGAAACTCTATGGCATCTTTACCAGTGTCATCAAGATGGTTTTTTTTTTTTTTTTTTTTTTTTTTCTGGTCCTCATTATTTTTATTTCTATCAAGAACAGACCCCACCTCCCACCATTTTTTTTTTTCTGGAATGAGCACTGGGAATTTAAGAAATGGAAGTTTTACTTAAGTCATTATTGACTACCTGCTAAGTAATTCTCAGTCCTCATATCAACAAAGCAGATTAAGCAGGTCCAACCATTAAAGATCACTCTATATCGTGAATTAGACAATGTGAATAAAAAGCTAATACTTTATTTGTCCTAACACAAATCCTCATAAATATGCAATACCATGCAATTATATCTGACCCCATAGTATCCTTGATTAGGGACGCAGAATCTCAGAACTGGAACATTTGTTTGATTTTCCACTTTAGTTTTTAATGCCCACACAATTTTACAATTTTGTTGCAGTGTGATATTTCAGTATGTATAATCATATGTGCATGTGTAATGAACAAAGCAAACTAGTGAGACCTAAATCACCTCAAATATAATTGTTTATTGGCATAAAACATTCAAGATCATCTTCTCTAGCTATTTTGAAACATGTAATCCATTATTATTGGTTATAAAACTCGGGAGTTTATCATCTGTCTAACCAGCCAAGGATGAATGTCTTCTACCCTTTCATCCCCTTAAGCATGTGACAACCACTGTTACACTCTGTATTTCTTTCAGATTGACCTTTTCTACATTCTATGTACGAAAGCAGTCATGTGCTATTTGGTCTTCTAAATCTTGCTTATCTTGATAGTACTAGTAGCCTCCAGGATTTACTCATGGTTTTACACATGATAAAATTTTGTTCTTATTGTATTTGAACAATATTCATATATGTATTATGTGAGAATATATGGAAAACATATTTTCATTTTCTATTTAAGCACTGAACAACTCCGAGTTTGATCACTCATCTTAACTATTATAACTGTTCCCAAGAAATTGAATTACCAGTGTTTATTCAACAAACTGATTGCAGCTCCTTGGAGTAAGTGCCCAGTAGTGTGACCACTGATGATTTAATGGTTTTGTTTTCACAAAGACCCATTCTGTTTTCCATGAGGGCTCCACACACCATTTCTTTTCCCATCATCAGTGTAAAAATTATTTCCTTCTCTTTGTTTGCATCATTCCTGGCACTTCAACTCGGTTTTTGTTTTAAGTAAGCTCATTGGAAATATCTCCCTGTGGTCTTGATTTCCATTTCCAAGATAACTAATGATACTAGGTATTTTCTCATATATTTTTAAAATTTTTATTATATATATATATATGTGTGTGTGTGTGTGTGTGTGTTTGGGTCTATGATCAGATTACATTTGTTTTTTTTTAGATTTGATGCTGTTGTTGGGTTTTCTCATATGTTCTGCACACTAGCTTTTTTATAGGATGAGAAAATTGGAAATACTTTCTTCTATTCTATACACTATGTCAACACATTTCTGTTGTGGAGACTCTTTAGTGTTTAGTACTGTCTGTCTATTTTTGCTGTTTTGCTTTTATTGTCTATGACTTGCATAGCCTTTACACGGCAAACTTTTTTTCACCTTGATAGTAAAGTTGCTCTCCTTATTACACACCATACACTTCTGTGCCACTTAGAATGCTAGTATAAAAATCAAAGTTCTGTCTATTGTGACTTCTTGGTCCTTGGAGGCATAGAATTTTGTATGTTTAGTAATTTCTCAACTTATTAGCTTATGAATAACTTATTTCAGGACCAACAACTGAGGAATGTGCTACAAGGAGGAGCGCTTTTGTGCAGTTTTAGACAAAAGCAAATGTTAATAATACATTTAAAGTAGACGAAAATAATTTAATTTTCTATAGCCTAGTGTATTAAACATTCTTTTGGATCAAGAAATCTTCAGGTTTCATGGTTTTAGTAAAGTCAAAGAGTGGTTGCACAGGTGTTAAATATTATGAATAGATAAATATAGAGATAGATAATAGGTAGATAGATGATAGTCAAGTAGATAGATGATAAATACATAAATAGATAATTTAATGTTTCAGATTTCAAAGATTGAACATTTCAGATTAATGAAATGTTTGAATATTGTATATTCTATATATTTTTGGTGTCAAAAAGCTGACCATCATCAGTAGCAAAAAAAATAGTTCTTGAGCATTCTACATTGACTAGAAATCCATATAGAAGATTATTTTCCACCTTACAGGAATGAGGACTAGTATACAGAATAACACCAATTAAACACTTCTTTTAACTTACATATGTACCTTTCTATAAGAAAAAAAACCCTTAATATGGAGACAATTCAATTTCAAGTAGTATATGAGATTACCTAATTTTAATATGATGATTTTGAAGAGGTGAACATTTAAAACTCTTCTTTAGATGCTTAGACTGTATGAAATGTATCCACGCTGGTCCTCCTCATTTCTCCAAGGGGGCTGTGTAGGGGAAATGAGATATTTTAGCCAGATAAAGGACAGAGACAATAGTCTTAATTTAGTGTGTGTGTGTGTGTGTGCATCCACATTGGTATTGTTTAATGTCCATTGAGTTGATTCTAAATATTGATAATATTGAATCATCTAGCTTCTTCCCCAGCAAAGTAATGAGAGTAGACATCTGATGAGATAAGAAGAGAAAATTATGTTTAATTATTGTGTATGCAACTTAAAATAATTTCTAACAGTAAAATAATTTTCAAAACATGACACTATCATAAACAGTGACAAAAGTCAACTGAGTTTCAAAGAGTGAAATTTCTGTTTGATGTGATAAAGGAAATTACTGAAAACTATATCCTCTGTATCCTTAGAAATGTGAAAGTTGAATCTGAATCACTTGCTAGTATTTACATCCTATGAGAATTGTTTTAGAAGAATTAAAAGCCTTTCCTTTATTTTGATGGAAGAAGCAGTGATTTGAATTTTACTATGTGCTGTTATTATGTTTATATGGTTGTCAAAACATTTTAATATGTTCCACATTTTCTTTTTATAAATTTTTTTACTATCTTTCTATTAGTTAGTTGTCGATATGTGTATATGTGTGGATAAGTGCATGAACATTTTGGTGGTGCAGGAGGCCAGAAGAGGACACTGGATCATCTGGAGCTGGAGTTAATAGTGGTTGTGAGCGACCTTATGTGAATGCTTAGAACTGATTCTGGGTCCTCTGCAAGAACATTAAACAATCTTAAAAGCTGCCCCTTGCTTCCAGTTTTCACCTCCCCTGTGAGTATTTTAAATAAGCTGCATAATATGACTCTCAACATGAGCTGGGAAAGGAAACCATGGTTTCTCTCTTGAGAACCCTTAAGTGTTTCATCCAATTACGAATGTATAGGATCACTTAAGTCCAACAGAAACCAAAGTAGGTGGTAACTGTTTGTAATTTCCTACTACTGAATACACTGCGCATTTCATCTTAAGGAATTCATGCTTGGAAGGAAGTGCCAAGCTTCTTTAATAATTGCCAACACCTAGAAACTAGTTTGTAATGAATAAAGACAAAAGCATTCAGTTCACCAAAATAAGATGGAAAAATTTTACGACTAGTTATAATTAACTTGAACATGCTGAGACAATTAGTTGTTTACTATTTGTTGCAGTACTATTAGTTTTCATAGGTCCTTCTGTCCTTTACCAATTTATTGTTTGCAGATTTTAATTATCTAGTTTATATTTTTTCTGTTTTATTGTCCATATTTAAGAAAAATCAAAATATGAATTTTGTGGGTGTTACAATCATGAATATGCAGCAGCTACAGAAACCTGAATGAAGGCTGCATGAGATTGATTCTTGAACTTTCCAACATTATTATGGGAGGGACTCATGAAGCCTTCCACCTTTCGGAAGAGGTATTGGCAGTTAGTGTTGGTTGGACAGGCAACAGGGTGGTGTTGGGAGCCGTAGTGAGTATGTCAGTATCCGCCATTCCAAGATGGCGCGGACAACGTGTCCTCCCACTAGTAAACAAGTAACTGCGCAGCTGCAAAGGCAGAAAGCCCGCCAAAGTCACTGGCCAATCCCAAGGCGTAATATTGGGTGATGAGTGAACAGCCAATCAGAAGTGAATACGTCACTCTAGGGTGTATTTAAGCTGGGCCTCTTCCTGTCTTTGGCCCTTCCGTGTCTTTTCACGTCTGCTGATACAGAGTAAAGCCTCGCTGTGGTGATACCAATTCTGCCTCTCGTGTTTCTCTTCCACGGGTGAGGGGGGACACGGGAGGTGCGCGCAACAGGGTGGCATTGTTTTCAATGGTATTGTCACTGATAAGTTGCTCATACGATAATAAATAACTCAAGTAATGCTGATTCTTGGGGAGGGCAACTAGTTAGGAAGAAGGGGTTCAGAGGAAGATTGAGAGGAATAAGATAATAGGGTGATATAATCAAAATAGCTGTACATGTCTATAAAATTTGCAAACAATAGAGAAAGAGGATCTACAGAAATGGCTCAGGGGTTAAGAGCTCTTGCTCATTGCATGGAGTAGAGGAGTCACTGAGTGAGTGAAATCCTGAGCAAGTGAATGTGGATTTTGACATTCGTTGAGGACTCTGAGACCTATTAGCAGGAGGTAATTTGGTAAAACCATTGTTCATATGGGCCAGGCTCAAGTGGGTTAACAAAAATTTCCTACAGAGTCTGAGTGTTCTTGAATGATGGATCAGTATGTGGAAAGACAAGCACATGCAGCTTCCTTCCCCCAGGGACTACCCCCTCCAGACACTAGCTAACCCTTTCTCCTATGCTGTATCTAACAAAAACTCTGAGGTTCACGGTTCTAGTGGTAGTCATAGCAGTAGCATTAGGGAACCCTACCTGAGTTTAGTTTCATTGTATGTGTGTCTGTCCTTTCTTCATTGCCTTGCTGCCACTAGGCAGGGTACAAGAATCCAAGTTCTGTGGCTTGAAAAGGACTTGTGATGTCCTCATACAGAGGACATAAATTAGGTATCCAGCACCATAATGGCTAGTTTTACATCAACTTGACACAGCTAAAGTCACCGAAGAGGAAAAAGATGCAAAAAAATATGACTCAGTAAAATTGTATTATAGGCAGCCCTGTATGGTATTTCCTTAATTAGGAATTGATAGAAGAAGGCTCAGACCATTGTGTGTGGAGCCACCCCTGTGCAGGTGATCCTGGGTGCTATAAGAAAGTAATTTGAGCAAGTTATTGGGAAGAGAATAGTAAATAGCATTCCTTGGGCCCTCTGCATCAGTTTCTGCCTCCAAGATCTTGCCCTGCTTGATTTCTTGTCCTGACTTCCTTGGATAATAAACAGTGTTGTGGAACTGCACACCAAATAAACCCTTTATCCCCGAGTTGCTTTGGTCATGGTGTTTTGTCATAGCAATAGAAATCTTAACTAAAACAAGCACTCAAATCAGATGGCTAACAAATGTCTGTAACTCTTAACTCCAGAGGATTTGAAGCCATTTCCTAGGCTCTAGGGGCATCTTCATGTATGTGAGTATGTGTGTGTGTGTGTGTGTATTTGTGTGTTTGTATACACACATTTCTCTACTCATAAATAAAATAAAACTTTAGAAATAAAGTAAAAACTAAAAGAATTGAAGAAAGAATGAAGGTAAACAAAGGATCTGAAAAAGGATACTTTCTGTATATAGAAAGGAACAAAGAGTAAAAAGAACCAGTTAAGACTGTAATGGAGAGCCAAACATAGTGTCATATGCCTTTTATCCCAGCACATGAGGTGCAGAGGCAAGTATAGCTGAAACCGAGTCTCCTGTACATATTTGAGTTCCAAACTTTCCAGACATTAAGATATATAGCAAAAATTTGCAAAGAAAAAGCTCCTTAAAACTATCATTATAGTTATTCAGGTAATTGTGTGTGTGTGTCTGTGTGTGTGTATGTGTTTGTGCTCCGTAACATGAGTGCGAAGGTTGGAGAGGTTTTTTTCTAGTAGATGCATATTTCTAGGCTGATGTGTCTTTTCTCTGGAGGCCCTTCAGTTTCATAAAGTTGGTTGATTTTTGTATTGCCATTGACTTCTGTTGGTCAATTAGCACTGGGTGGATATCTAACAAAACAAACAATTGAGACTATGGGAAAAATAGCCATTTCCTTACATCATTATGAAATAAAGTGTGATTTACCTTTAAATTTTGGTTTCCTTTTTTCTATAGATCTCATCTTTTATATTTTAAACATGAGTTGTGTTTTAATTCAATCAGACTAATTCTATAGGACTGTTTCATAGCAAGAAGTCATTCTAAGCTATTACCCTTTTTAAATCATTTGATTACAGTTGAGAATAATTCAAGCAATAATAATATGAAAAATTAAGGGAAAACTTGAAATACAAAAATCTCTGAAGATTTATACACTGAAAGTATGTTGATAGACAACACTTGTGTCAGTGTTTAATAAACCAAATAAATGCCTTATCGTTATCTCTATTTTAATGAGATACATTTTTAAAATATATTATACTTGCTCATATAAGTTCATTATTAATATCATTGCTCTTTTGAGTACTCGCCTGTAGCCAGAGCTGAGTTCAAACATACTATGCAGTCAAAGATGACCCTGAACTTCTGATCATCCTGCCTCTACTACTCAAGTGCTGAAATTACAGGCATGCAGCACCATGCATTGTTTGTGCCATGCTGTGGATGGGACCAGGACCTTCTGCTCTCTAGGCAAGCATTCTACTAATTAGCCACACCCCCATTCCTCCTTGAGTATTATTTCATTGGTAAGAATTGTGTACAATCAAGTTTAACCATCACTCATTTATTCTCTTGGGAATACTTCAGAATTTTATTCCTTTCTTTTTTGTGTGTCTAAATATAGTAGAATGGAAGCGGCCTGTTTAATCTTCATGTAAAAAATGGACATCATCTTAACATGCTGAGAACTGTGTTCTCAGAATAGTATCCAGTAGAAAAATGAATACTTGGCTTGATAAGGGCAGTGACTCTATCTCAGATTACAACAGCTAAAAGGTAGTGACCTGGTAGTAATAAAGAAGGGCAGCAAAACTGCTCCATATCCACTAATACCATCTACCTGCACTTGATTATTCTGTTTGAAAGCACTGTGCCTGCTTATTTGAACTGGCCACCACACCCTATCCTTTCTCTTCTTTTGTTTGGGAAGCCTTTTATTGTCTGCCTTCTCTGCTGCTCAGCTGAAGCCTGAAAATAGTAGACTTCTTGTATTTATCACTCAGCTCCACAATTATGTAACTCTGGTGACTTCTCAGTTTTAAAATTTCTTTTTATCTATTTCTCAGCCTCCCTATAAAGCATAGAGAACTTGGAGCATGTTTTATGCTGTAGGGCTGCTCATTATTTTTTACAGTGTCATGGTCTACAGTGTTTCATGTGTTTATACTTGAATGTCCCCAATATCCAATCTGCTGCCCCTCACCAAACTTAACTTTTTTTGATTTTCTATTTCTCATCTAGGTGGCTCCAACATGCCTCCCATTGGTCAAACCAAATTAGGCAGGCACCTTCCCTAATCAGATGAATTGCTCACTTCTCTCACGTGTAGTTCCTTACTACATGTTGCCTGTATTAATAATTACTTCCACTGATAGTGTCACGGTTCAAGCCGCTGTTACCTTTAGCATAGCTGACAATGACCTTCTAACCTTTACCCTCCTCTAAACTGCTTTGCCAAGAGTCTATTCTTTATCCAAAGTGGTATTTCTAAAATGAATGCTTAACTTCTCTCTTAAAATTATCAATGGATTTTTATTTTACTTGTAACATAGTTCAAATTTAAGCATGTTATTAAAAAAATCCATCAGTCAAACAAACAACCAAACAAAAACAAACACTTTTAGTATCTGGCCACTGTTCACACTGGCTTCTCACACCAAGCAACTATTTTTCAGTGTTCTCTATAAGCGCGTTATACTAAATTCCTTCCAACAATTCACTAAGCTTCTCAACATGTGCTCTCTGTCTTAGTATATAATTTTTCTTCCCTTCACTTTACCCATGATGCAAAAGGCTTAAGTGTAACTCAGGATATAGTCCAGTTGGTATAGCACATTTCTGGCATGCAAGCAGCCGTGGTTCTAATCACCATTTAAACTAGGTGAAGTGGTAAACTCCTGTCTTCCCATTGCTTGTAAGATGGAAGCAGGGGGATCTGAAGTTTAAGGTGATACTTAGCTACATAGTAAGTTTAAATCTATCACATACACTAGAGACCTTAACTTTTACAGTCTTTTAGATCCCTCTTCTGTGACATTACCCAGTATTGTAGATGTCTAAGTTGGTGATGGGAACCAGACAATCATTTGGTATTCTCTAATTCTGGCCAGTTGAGATGTTCTGTAATAATTTTCAGTCTTACTATGTATTAAAAATTTATAAATAAATCACACTACAGAAAGATGGCTCGAGTTTCTATTTTATCATAAACCTTTCCAGTTATATTCATTTATTTTTTTATCTTACCATTCCAATGGAAATGATTCTTGATGACGTTCTGCTAGAGTTAGGAGTAGTAAAACAAGAGGCTGAAAATTATTTTAAACTGTAACACTAGAAACTCTGATGAAAGTCATTCATTTTTCTAAATTGTAATTTCTGTTTCTCTGGTGCCAGAAAATAATGTTTTCCTCATGCATGTCAAAAGTACTTCATATCTTTAATTATAAAGTGATTGGTTACTTCTAGAACATTCATGATACTATTATACCATAGGACTTGCACACAAATGAACATCTACACAGACACATATCACACGCACACCAGAGAGAGAGAGAGAGAGAGAGAGAGAGAGAGAGAGAGAGAGAGAGAGAGAGATTGTACAAGAAAATTAAACAAAAACTCTATATTAAATGAAAACCTCAGACACAAAGGTCAAGGAAAACATGTAAACAATTACGGAATTAAATTTTTTCTTTGGAGTTCATTACTTTCACATTAAACCTCAAAATTCAAATGAGTATTTGAAACTGTATTCTGGCAACTGTTCAAGTGTGGTTTGAAAGTAACTCATTTCAATTGCTAGTTGAACTGTTGTAATATTCATCATTCATATTTTCAAGATTTAAAACTTTACATTAGAAGAAAACAACTGGATTAATTTATATACCATCAAATCAGAGAATAAAAATTTAAGAAAATCTTATTGTCAACTCATTTACAAGAGACATTTTCATCATTCTATAATAAATATTTTATATATTTCACTGTCAAAAATATTAGCCCTCATCAGTGGTTTTCTAAACACACATATGAATACACATATAATATATACATGTTTATATATATATGTATATATATGGAACATATGTAAACATATTTAAAACTATCATTAAACTATTTTTAAGGTAACTCATGTAGTATGTAAAACAAAAATTATGAAGATTATAATAAATAGAACTCGGATACCACCTTGATAAATGATACATTTGCAAAGGTCAAATATATTTGTATCTCGCTTCCAGAACATCTCTGGAATAATAAACTTGTCTTGGCATTTTCTTTTGTTTTCAGAAAATATGCTGATTATGTATGCCAAAGAACAAAATAGCCAGGAAGCAAGACAGTGGTAAATTATGCATTTCAATGGAAATATTGAAAGTCATTAAGTTCAGGATGGACAGAGCTTTTGTGTTCATTCAGAATGGCTCTCACAAGGGACAGTGTTTTCCCAATATCTCTGTAAAAATGTCATGTAGCCACATCTCCCCGTCTGGTACAGGCATGAGTTTGTGTGAGAATTTTGAGTTGGCCTGGGCATAAGGCTGTTTTCTCATAATGACTTTGAATAAACATGATGGACTTTGAAGATGTCAGAAATGTACTAAGTGTCTTCACATTGAAACACTCTTTTCTCCTCTTGATGTGCTCTGGGAACTCGATAATCTTCCTCTTTTGTCCATTGGGTATTCCATGGGCATGTTTTCTCATGTTCTGACAGTTTCTGTGTGAGACATCTTCTGTTATGAGTAGTTGACAAGGTTCGAGAATTTTCAGGTTGAGCACTTCGTTATGAGTCTTTCTTTTGTAGTTTCTATCTTGTAAACAAGACTGGACAGGAATTTGCAGCGGCACCAAACACATTCCCTGAAGATAAGTGCTTTCCTCTGCTATGTTATCAGTCCTTCCTTTTAAGCACACAAGGAAGCATAGTTTGAGCTACTTTACATGGAACTGTGATCAAATACCTGAGAAAATTAAGAAGGAGGTTTTTCATGTTCATAGTTCAAGGGAAACGGTTCATTGCGGTGGGAAGACATGGCGACAGGAACCTGATGAGACTGGTCACATGCTTCTGCAGTTAGAAATCAGAATGTGAACAAGATTTGGGTACTTCTGTAAAACCCCAAAGCCCACCCTCACTCTTTCCTCTTCCTAGGCTCTGCCTCCTAAAGGTTCTACAGGTTTTCAAAAAAATGCAACCAGCTGGAACCAAGTGTTGAAGCACCTAAACCTATGGGGACCTTTTACATCCACACCAAATAGATATATCATGAATGTCTAAATCCTTTCCCTAATTTTTCAGCCTGAACTAACATAGAAAAGCCATCTCTTCTGCAAGATAACTTTTTAAATTTCTGAATAAATTACCTGTACCAAAAAATTTCCACACAAGGTCTTAGGTGGCATCTCCAGGTCCTATAACACAACTTCCCTTTCCATTATGTTCACCAAAAGCATTCTCTCCGATGTCACTGCCAGCTATGGGACTCAGCCTTTCCAGTAAAGTCATTAGAGACCCAGCCACCCGCCTGGAATATCACATCTTTCTAGGATTTACCTAGCAAGTGAAGACTGGAAATTCTGTACTGAAGGTAGTTTCGGACTTATATTTGTTTGAGGTTTTGTTTTGTTTTATCTTTGCACTGGTCTCAAATACAAACATTCAATAGAAAAAATAATTTAAAATTTTATCTTTTATCTTTGAGCTAGCAACGTGTGGCATAACACCTTCAGACATTGCAAGAAAAAAAATATTATTTACCTATCACTGATTTATCTCTATATTCTATATGCCTGCATTCCATCTATTTATTGCCTATCACCCAATTATCCTCTATCTTTTTTCTAGTATCTACCTACTTTCTATACTTTATCATGTTTTTCTGTCATTTATCTTGCCTATCTCTCAATCATCTATCTATCTATCTATCTATCTATCTATCTATCTATCTATCTATCTATAATGTATCTATCATTGTCTATATATTTATCCATCTATCATCTACTTATCTATCTCTATCTATTATTCTTATAGGCTATGGATCTAACTAACTCTTAAATCAAGTTGAGGCTTTACTCTCGCTATTTTTCTCATACTTTGAATCTAGCATAATTTAAATGAAAATATTCTAAAGGTCTTAGCACTCTAAAACCATAAGTCTCTTTGCATTTTGTATCAAATTAGTTGTGTACATTTTGATGTTATGTTTTAAATATATTACAGTTTATGATTTTAGTTTTATAAATAGAATATATGTCTAGTCTATCCTATCCACAATTTTTTCCTTCCAATAGAACAAAGAATTCTTTGGTGCTGATATAAGGCTTCTTTTGTGATAAAAATTGCACAATATGCTTTTTCTACTATTTTATTTTCACATTTTTCTCACATTCACACATCAAAATAAATTTGAGTTTGTTATTAATTCTATATCTTTCATCTTTTTATAAATTTTATTTTGGCTAATTGGATGACTGATCTATAATGAAATGTAGGTTAACAGTCTTCTTCCTGGGGAATTTTGTGTTTTCTTCCTTATGATTAATTTATTTTATTTTCCTGAAGTCCATTGTCTTTCTCAATTTTTTCTACTTCTAATCATTTTTACTATTATACAACTCATTAACTGTTGCATATCCATATATTTAGGTGTATATAAAATATGCCTGTTTATTTAGAATAGTAAACAAATATATTAATATCTATTTATAAAAAATATCTTGAACATACATTTTTTCTGTATGCTTTCCCTGTTCTATTCTTGTTAGTTAGTCTTCCTGTTGGCATTTTTCTGGTTTCTTCTTTATATAATATCATCTCACTGTTTCTGGAACGTATGACATAGCTATGTTACATATTTCTATTATAAATTCAAGAAAGTATTAATGTTTTAGTTCACCAGTTCTTTTTGTAACTTTATCTATTCTCTGGTTCAGCCTCTTAATCAAAATACCCATATTACCTAGGAGTTGAAATCAAATGTTTAAACAGCAGTGGCTTGCTATGTATCAAGAAGAGGTACGTAAGTATCATATGGTCTGTGTTAATACCAGGCTAGTAAGGAACCAGGCAGCTTGGACCTTCTTAGTATCCATGGCTCTTCGTGAGATATCTGTGCTACTGAACCTGAATAAAGGCATCTGAAAACATGAGTTCAAATCTTTACATTTGTTTTTTTATACTACTTTTAAATTCGCTTTTTAGCAGTAGTTTCTGATTTAGCATTTCCTCTAAATAATTATTATGCTAATGGCATTTATCTTTCCTGTGATTATTTTAAAGGTGTATTTGTGTTTGTGTTTATGTGTATGCATGTGTGTGTGAAGGTGTCTGCAATATGATTCTCTCTCTCTCTCTCCATATATACATACATATATATATATATATATATATATATATATATACACACACACAAACACACATATATATGTAGTGTGTGCATGGTGCATGTTAGTGTGAGTATGAGTTTGTATATCTGTGTAGGTATGTGTATGATAAGCATATGTTTCTTGTGATTGGGCTCACTCATACTTACACAGTCTGTTCTCCCCTTCCTCCATCTTTCATTTTAATTTTTCTAGCTTTTTCTACTTTCAAGTAATTTTAGAACATAACAAAGTAAAGTTATGAGATGAATTTCTTCATTTAGACCAATATCTACTTCACTTTCTAATTCATTTTACATGTCTGTTCTTTTAGTTTTCATTAGTTGAAATATGTAATGTCAAAATTTTCAAATCAGCCAAATGTTGTAGTAGTCATCTTTAATTGAGTTTTTGCTGATCTATGTAGAATGTTCTAGGCCTGCCAATGCTATACAATTAGATCCCGCATCAAAAACAAACAAACAAAATGTTTCAAAAACACTAAATTAAATTAATTAGTAATACTTGAGTTTGTTTGGTGGATAATTGTTTTATCTTAATGCACGTTAATTTCTGTATTTTCACATCTATGCATTTCATTCTGTAGTCCCTGAATCAGAACATCGACTTAATCAAAATGGTACATAAATTAACACTGAAGTATTCAGATTTACTTTAAACACAAAATGATGTGTCATGACAGGTGACATAATTATTTTCTTGATTAAAAACAGCATATGTAAATATTATAAAACAGAAACTATGTAGTATGATATAATATTGCCATTACATCTAAGGATTCATTACATAGGGATATAACAATTGTAGAACGTTCGCTATAACACATAAAATCCAGAGATCAATGTCTACCAGGGCAAAGAGCAATAGGAACAAAAACAAAAAAGATAAAATTTTAAAATGATATTTCATTAATATTACACATAATAAAACATATAAATGTGTGGTTAGGTGCTGGGGGGATGGCTCAGAGGATAGATTTTTGCATTTCAAGACTGAGGATGGGACTTGCTATCCACAGTTTCCATGGAAAAAACTTGATGAGCTGGAAGCTTCCTGGAATGCCAGCCTGTAGGTTACTGAGAAAGAGGAAGATAGCTAGCTAGAGTAGCCAGAAATGGTGAGCTCTGGGCTCCGTGAAGGACCCTGCCTTAATAAATAAAGTGGGGAGTGATTAAAGCAACATTAAAGCTTCATATACATGCATGAGTCCATATACATTTGAAGATACAAACATATGTGCATTAAACACACACACACACACACACAAACAAACATACTCATACTGCATAATTGTGTATGCACAATTATTTTTCCAATGTTCTGTAAACAATTGGCTGTCTAGGATCAAAAATTTTGTATACAGGAAGCTTCTCGAGTAAATAATTTACATACAGATATATTTGCCCTTAATTTATCTCTATGTGTCTATGTTTCATGAGTAGAGTTAGACTCAAGATATGAATCATGGCAGGAAGATTCAAATAAAGTACATAGAAAGTGTTTCATTGATTTCAGCATTCTAAATATAGAACCCAAGTGTACCCCAAGGATTTAATGTCCATATACCATAACAATTGGTTTAAAAGGACACTTACAAAATAATTTAAAATATTTATTTTATTAATTTTAATATGAGTATATCTGTGTAGAATTGTGTTCATGAGTGTAAGTGCCTATAGAAACTCAAAGAAGGCATCAGAAACCCTTGGAGATGGTGTGGTAGTCTGAGTAAGAATGAGCTCCAGAGGCTCATATGTTTGAGTGCTTAGTCATTAGAGAGTAATACTCTTTACGAAGATTCAAAGAATCTTGTGGCTGTGCTGGAATAGGCAAGTCCTTGTTAATGAAATTGTGTCACTGGGGCTAGGCTTTGAGGTTTTAACAACCCAAGCTAGGCCCAGTATTTTTCTCTTCCTGCTCTCTGTGGTTCTGGATGTACAACTCTCAGCTACTTCTCTTGTACCATGTCTTCCTGAATCCTGCCATGTCCCCACTATGGTGGTAATGGACTAAACCTCAGAAATTGTAAGAAAGACTCAATTAAATGCTTTCTTTTTAAAGAGTTGTCTTGGTCTTTGTGTCTCTGCACAGTAATAGAACACTGATTAAGACAGAGTTCGTATGCAATTATGAACATAAGTTCTGGGAAACAAACTCAGGTCCTCTACAAGAGCAGTGCACATTCTTAACTGCAGAGTCATCTCTCCAACCCATAAAGTTTTATATTAAAACTTACCCTTCAACTTCAAGCAAATGGTAACAACAAAATGTTAGTGAAACATACAACAGTTGGCCAAGTGATTCTAAATTATCACCTGTGTTCCTAATATTTATAATTTTCCAGGTAATTACATGGGGCCTACTGGTCAGTGGTATATTGTATATCCAAGCTACTATAATGATGAAAAAGGGAGAAACTAATAAAAGAACAAAATTTTAAAATATTTCCTAGCTTTATTGTGTTATGATTTAATTTTCTAACAAATGGCTCACGTTTACAACTGGGATATACATCAGTAAAGAGGATGTGCCTAGCAAGAACAATGCACATTTTGATTGAGACATACATATCTATGGATACACACACACACACACAGAGAGAGAGAGAGAGAGAGAGAGAGAGAGAGAGAGAGAGAGAGAGAGAGAGTCAGACAAGGTCTTATGTATCCAAGGCTGTTGGGTAATGTACAAATTAGTGTGATGAATTTTGGTCTCATTCTCTAGACCAGCCTCAAACTCAGAAATCCACCTGTCTCTGTTTCCCCAGTGCTGGTATATAAAGTATACAACACTACCACCTTAACATTTTATTTATTACAATTAGTTTGGCAGCACTTCCTTATGTTCAATTGACACTTTCTGCTCCTGAATCAATAACTGCCAATTTCTTCCACTTTGTTGATTTTAGTCTCTGTAATTATCGCTTTCTCTTTGAGCACAACTATGTTGTATTGTACAGCAGAGTGAGATCATGCAGTATTTATCTCACTATTTCTTTCTTATTTCTTTTAGGGTATCTTCCTGTTTGATCCATGACATGTAAAATAATAGAGTTCTTCTTTTCAAATAAAAGATATTCCATGACTCTGGTGTGTGTGTGTGTGTGTGTGTGTGTGTGTGTGTGTGTGTGTGTGTGTGTGTTTATAAGTATAACACATTCTTCGTCTATTCCTCCATCAATGCATGCTTGGGTGAATTGCATATCTTGGGTCTTTTGTAGCAAATACTGTTACAGTGAACAGGGAATTGAAATCTCACCTAGACATTTCACTTCCATTAACTAACTATATGACTGAAAAAGGAATTTTTCTCTTGCATTGTAGTATACTTTTTAATTCTTTTAAAGAACTCATATACTGTTAAAAAAAAAAAAACATGACTTCTCCTAGGTACGGTGGAGGAGAAAGTTTATTGTAGATAAAAGGGAGAGTGTGGACACTGAGCTGAGCCATATAGGGAGAAGCAGGGGATGGGGTGGGGCAGGGAGGATGGAGGGAGAAGGGATAGGGGAAACTAGATACAACACCAAGAAGACAAAGAAACAAAAAAACAGGTAGCCAGAATGCCTGGCTTATATATACAGAAGATACTCTGGGGGAAGCACAGCCTAAGCTTTGAGCTGGAGAGTTCAGGGTAGAGGGTAGGGTATGTCAGTCTTGCCCTGTAACAGGTAGAAAATGAGGGATGCTGCCAGAACCTGGAAACCAGGTCCACTTTGCTATGTTACATAAGTACATCAGCTATTTGATGATTTACTTGATGAGGGTTTGAGATTTAGCACTACTGTACAATTTAAATTCCAAGCAGTTGCATGTGATGTTTCAGATTCTTCTTTTTTAAATTGGATATTTTATTTACATTTCAAATGTTATCCCCTTTCCCCTCTACAAACCCCCATCCCACCCCCCTCTGCTTTTATGAGGGTGCTTGCCCACCCACTTACCAACTCCTACCTCAAATCCCTAGCATTCTCCTACACTGGGGCATCAAGCCTTCACAGGACCAAGGGTCTCCCCTCCCATTGATTCCAGATAAGGCCCCTTCAGCTCCTTCAGTCCTTCCCCTAACACCTCCACTGGAGTCCCCATGCTCAGTCCTGATGGTTGGCTGCAACCATCTGCATCTGTATTGGTCAGGATCTGGCAGAGCCTCTCTGGAGGAAGCTGTATAAGGCTCCTGTCAGCATCAGGGAGCACTTTTTCCGAATCAGTGATAGTGTCTGGGTTTGGTGTCTGCATGTGGGATGGGTCGGGTCCCCAGGTGGGGCAGTCTCTGGATGGCCTTTCCTTCAGTCTCTGCTCCACTCTTTGTCCCTGTATTTCCTTTAGACAGGAGCAATTCTAGGTTAAAATTTTGGAGATGGGTGGGTGGCCTCATGCCCCAGTGGGGAGGAAAGAAGCCATTCTTATGTATATGACATAAAGGTTCCTTGTTTTGGTTTGCATTTTTCTGATGATTCTTGATATTTAGCTTTTTCTCATGTAACTCTTATCCATTAGTATGCCTCTTGTAATAAAATGTGTATTGACACCTTTGCATATTTTAGTTATTTGCTTCTTGTTATCACATTGAGTTTCATATGTATGCATCTGTACAACTACATATATTAAACATATATCATATGTCTAGTTGGCAAATGATTTCTTCTATTTTATATGTCTACTCTTCAGTGAGATTGCTTTTCCTGTGCAGAAACCATTTATTTTAATACAATTATTTGTCTCTGGTTTGTTTTGTTTTCTGGTTTTATTGTTGTTTTGTTTTGTTTACTGCATGTGTATGCTTTAAGACTAATTTCAGGGGCTGGAGAGATAACTCAACAGTTAAGAGAACCTAAGTGTCTTTGCCAGTACTCATATTAGGTGGCTCAACTGTCTGAAACTCCAGCTCAAAACATGTGACTCCTTCCAGTTTCCATGGGCACTGCATCATATGCACGCATATACACTGACACATACACATAATTAAAGAATAGATCTTTTAAAGCAAAAGTCATCACCATGGTGCTGTTGTTGAGTGATGTAACCGTCAGATAGTGGGGCCTGCTAGGATATCTGCAGGTCATTAGAAGATGCTGACAGCCAGGGTTTTGTGACCCTGGTCTTCCTCTGCATTCTGACAGTACACTTAAGGTTTGCTACAACTCATAGTCTTTTCCATGATAAGCTGTCTCTAACAGCTTATATAACACACACACACACACACACACACACACACACACACACACACACGCATGCGCACACGCACACACACACACACACGCACATATGTTAGAGTTTATCAATACTATTTTCTGTTTTCCAATAGAAAATTCAGTTGATATCACTTGCTTTATTTGCACATGTCAATTATGGTACCAATAAAAAATGATGGGCCAGCCAAGTGGCTCAGTAGGTAAAATCACTTGCTCCCATGCCTGATGCCCTAAACACAATCCCCAAGACCCACATAGTGGAAAGAGAGAACTGAATCCTGAAGGTGGCCCTACGACCCCACCATTTGTATACTTTGATATTCACATGCTTGCACACACACACACACACACACACACACAAAGTCAAAATTCTATAAAATGGAAAAGAAAATATAGTGTATATGTTTTAAAAATGCTCAAATTTAATGACATTGATATGAACTTTACTGGGAGTGTAAGGCTTTTGTTCTTGCAGTATGTTAGGTTAAAATGTGTATGCCTTAAAACACACACAATGGAACCCCAGGAGTTCATGAAAGCATAATGAGAAATGTATGATGTGGTGATAAGAGGTAGCATTTTATGCAAATGTGATTTGTGTTTCTCTTTAGATTGTGGACTTGTTTGTCAGCTATGCAAATGCCAGCCATTATTTCTTGACAAACTGTCTGATACCTAAACAATGCAAAGAAGCAAATTCTGTATTTCACTTGTTTAGAACATTTTTGTGCTTTTCATTTTTAAAGGTAACTGAAAAGTACTAGAGCCTATTACCATGTTTGATTAATTTTCAGAGTAAATATATGTAGAGAATTATTAAAGAGAACTGCAAGCTTACTCTTTTAATGATAGGTCATCTAGTACTAGGTCAAGGGACATAAGCTAATTCACATATGATAAATTACAACAGCAATAAAACCGTCTAGGTAATGTTTTGTTCCCAAGATCAAGTGATGGGTATAAGTTATCATTGATTGGATTAACTTGTTAGCATGATAATTTGTGTTTTCTATAGAAGTGGCCATTAAATAGTTTAAAAACCTTGATTATAAGAATAAAACATAACCATTATTTACAGCATTTGAGTTCTTTTAGTCTAAGAATAATAACTATAAAAATAAACATAGACATACTAATTTTCTAATTAAATCTTTTCAAATTGACAGTTGTTGGTATCTCTTTGCCTTCCTGAGTTTGAAACAAAGACTAAATGTCTTACATAACTTGGAGTTTTCTTAAATAAATTAATCAGTGAGCTTAAGCTTTTATCTAATAAAAATGTTTATTTGGCTTCAGGCATGAAATTTGCAGATCATCCAAAAAAACAAGTTTGCCACATCAATGCCAATAGTCTCAGTATTTTGAAAATTAATATTTATAAAAGACAAAAGGTCACTCTTCTGATTTTGCAATTAAATGTCTATTTTCTATTTATAAATAGAAAATGATTAATGAATCAATAGTTACGCCATTGTCAGCCTGCCAATTAAATTCTACCTTAGGAACTTATAAATGATGATTTACTCATCAAAGAATCAGCAAGATGCGATGCTTTTTTTCAATAAATAATCTTTTCTCTGTCTAATTTTCCCACTTTCATGAGACTGAAGACTTTTTTTTTATTCTATGTTCTATTCACTTTGTCTTTTGCATTCTTCTTTCTTCTCATCCTTCCTTGATTTAGTGCTAAGTAGTAAGCTGACATGAAGCACCACATTAAGGCAGGCAAATGGGGATGAGGCAGAGCCACCCCCCCCAAATATCTCTCTCTCTCTGTTTCTCTCTCTCTCTCTCTCTCTCTCTCTCTCTCTCTCTCTCTCTCTCTCTCTCTCTCTCATATGTCTGTCTGTCTGTCTGTCTGTCTGTCTGTCTGCCTGCCTGCCCTTGCTTGCCTGCCTGCCTTTCTGTGGGCCTGTGACTGCTAATAGTTGACCTCAGGTGTTGTTACTCAGAAACCAGAGTCCTTATTTTTGACAGGGTTTTTCATTCTCCTGGAGTTCACCAAGTACTCAAGCTGTCTGGCTCATGAACTTCAGGCATCCCTCAATCTCAATGTACACAGTGTTAGGAATATAACCCCCCCATGTAAGCACATCTTGCTTTTTCACGTGAATAACTGTGGATCAAACGCAGGTCCATGTGCTTTTACAGAAAGCACTTCATCTTCATTGACTGAGCCATCTTCTCAACCATAAAAGCCACGTGTCTGCTTTGAGGTAAAGCTCAGCACCTTCAGATTATGAGACTGATGTGCTCGCTGCTCTGCTGAGATGGCACATAGCAGCAAGGATCTTATGGTCTAAGTATTCTGTTAACATAGTCTAGGAACCTTCCAAAAGTCCCCACGTTGTTTCTGTCACATAAGCAGAAGATAGGTTCCACAAATCATCCCATGTCATCATTGGTGTTACTGAGGCAGGGCCAGAGGGAAACATCGTAGAAAGATGGGTTACTCTTACAAAAGAGTAAATTGAGCCCGAGTTGACAAAACAGCCCTATTTACCAAGACAGGAAAGATAGTAAGAATACAAAGAAGGAGGCGCTGTGGAATCAGCAAGGGAGGATAGATAGGAGACAGGATTGGGAGTGAACAGAAGCACATGGGTGTCCTCTTCCTCACTGTTTCTTTAAATGCACATACATCACCGGATGATATCTCAGCCACAGGCCGAGTGAAAAGGGTGACAGTCAGACTAAGCTAAGCAGACAAGCCACACGGCTACAGGGAGCAGTTCTAGAAAAGGGTTTTTATGATTTAGCATAGATATGTCTTTTCTCTTAAAAGAAACAGTCTCAGCTTATATTTTATTCATAGAAGCCATTCTTCTCTCTGTTGCCTTGAGTGATTTGGGCTGTGTGTGTGGACTGGATGAGAGTATTGTAGCTTTAAATTCACCTGTGCCCTTGAAAGAGCAGCGTGGAGCCAGTATTTTCACACTTAGCCTGCTAGCCTGACTGTCTGAGCCAGTTTCATTCTCATCATAAAATCATGTTCTGGTGCTATTGTTGACTTAAAACTTTAAATGTATACATATATCACAGGCAGAATTATACAGTTAAATCAAGGACAACAGAAAACAAAAGGTATCTCTGCATGAAGATCATTTGAAGAGTAAAATTCCCAAATTACCTCAATGACTAAGGAAGGTGTAGGGATTTCTTAGTCATGAAAAAGCATGAATGTATGAAACATGAAGTCATAATGCATTTTTCTTTTAGATACAATAATAGTAAGTGTAAATTTCCTGATTGTATGCTCTGTTAATGATTATTGTCTGCCCTAAATTCCCTAGTCCTTTGTATACCAGATTTAAAGATATAAGGGAAGACTCAAAAGGAGAATGTAAAGTGTTCTCCAAAATTATCTTCACACTGGAATCAACTGGTTACCTCTCTGCCTGTAGCTTAGTGGAACACCCAGGCTGTAGTCAGTGATCTTCTCTTTTAGTGGGTAGCAATTAACAGAGATACTTAACTAGTCCAACTGCAGATAATAAATCTCTGTGAGTGTTCAGCACTAAATGGGACCTTTGTGTCATCCTCCTTGCCTTTAATACTCAGGGAACATACATGAAAACACACACACCCACCCACACACACACACACACACCAAAGGTATTCTAAAATTCATCAAGAGTCCAAACAAAAATCCATTCCTGTGAGTTCAGCACAGGAACTGCCCAATGCACATGAACTTTGTCCTTATTTGCTGCAGACTTATGCTCCTGTCCACTGTGGAACACAGGCCAACAATAAGAGTGATTCAGATACTGTCCCCTCTGAAACTTTGACAATACTCCTGTACAGACAAGACCATTGTTGCATTGCAGTTTTCATGGAAGAAACTGTGTTCTTTAACCTTTACAGAGCAGGATGAGTTGGTGTGTACCTGTAATCTATGTTCTTGGGACTTTGAGTCAGGTGGATCTCTACAACTTGCTGGACAACAGGTCAGGCTAAATCACTGAGAGAACTGCCTGAGACAAAAAGAAAACAAAAAACAAAAAACAAGAGGGAGTGCAGTGGACTGTGGTGTTTACTTCCAGCACAGACTCATCCAGGAGTCATCTTTCTTAGAGGTCATTGGAAATGAAAGCAGAGCTGCTTTTCAGGAACTTCTACTTGCTCATGCTTGCCAGCTGCGAGCAGGAGCCAAAGTCTCCAAATGGCTCTTTAATGAAAAACACAGTCAGCATAGAAGAACCCCACAGAAGGCCCAGGCTGAGAACTTTGAAGGATACTTCTTTGCATCAGTTTTAAGTTTAGTCCAGCGTCTTCAAACATTAACCCTCCGAAGTGTTCCTAGCCACAATTTTGCCAAAATCATCTCTTTTAAAAACACTTTAAAATATTTTTTTGCCAGTTTCTGTCTGTACTCTGACATTTAATTTGGGTTTCCAAATAATTACTGAGCCTCTTACAATTTTACAGCTTTAAAGCCATGGTGAAGCCATTGAATTTTGTTCGTCGTTGAGCAGGGATGAAACAGGGAGAATGGGATTGTTGTCCTTTCTTAGGCAGCCTTTTCTACCTCACACTAAAGTAAACACAAACTACCTAGTCACAGTCCGCTTTCTATGCTACCTGTGGTAGCTACCTTATTCAGTACTTATTATTACTTATTATTATACTTATTATACTTATTATTCAGAGTCTCTAAGTTGATATGAAATTTTATCAAGTAAAATTTCTTCTGTTGCCCTTGTGCACGTGCATGTGTGTATGTGTGTGCATAAATATATGTGTACACATGTGCTATGTCTGAGTGCATGTGTATGTGTGCACAAGGATGCATGTCTACCAGTGAAGGCCAGAGGATGACTTTGGATGGTATTCCTCAGATAAATGTCCACATTTCCTTTTAGATTTTTTTCCTAACATAACTTTCCCATTGGACTGCAACAGAACAAACAAGCTACGTGGCTGACAGGTGAGCAGGTGAGACCCACTGATCTACCCATCTCCACCTCTCCAGCACTGAAATTTACAAGTGTCTACCAACAGTACTAACTATTTTATGTTAGTACTGAAGACTTAAGTCATCATGCATGCAAGACAAGCACTTTACTGTATGTGTTGTATCTCCAGCCCATTATTCTGCATTTGATCTTTGTTGAAGGACATCGATCTAATTCTTTCTGAAGACCACAAAATACTCTCCCCACAGCTATGACATGAGACATTCTTCCCTGTCCTTTCTAATAAGTATTTAGTCATTCTACTCACTTTTATAAATTAGAAAAAAGCATTACCACATTTTTACATGCATTTTTTCATGTGTGAAGGTTTTTAAACTGCTCATATTTACTATTTCTGATTAAATTTAGCTCAGAAGTGGTTATATAAATGTATACTTCCCACAGCAGTGGATAAGAGTTCTTGTGTGTGTGTGTGTCTCTGTGTGTGTGTGTGTGTCTCTGTGTGTGTGTGTGTGTTCTCCAGCATCTGATTTTCTCTTGTGTGCATGCATGTGTGTGTGTGTTTTCTCTAACACCTGATTTTCTCTTGTGTGCATGCATGTGTGTGTGTGTTTTCTCCAACACCTGATTTTTCTCTTGTGTGCATGCATATGTGTGTGTGTGTGTTTTCTCCAACACCTGATTTTCTCTTGTGTGCATGCATGTGTGTGTGTGTGTGTTCTCCAACACCTGATTTTCTCTTGTGTGCATGCATGTGTGTGTGTTCTCCAACACCTGATTTTTCTCTTGTGTGCATGCATGTGTGTGTGTGTGTTTTCTCCAACACCTGATTTTTCTCTTGTGTGCATGCATGTGTGTGTGTGTGTTTTCTCCAACACCTGATTTTCTCTTGTGTGCATGCATGTGTGGGTGTGTGTTTTTTTCTCCAACACCTGATTTTCTCTTGTGTGCATGCATGTGTGTGTGTGTGTGTTTTCTCCAACACCTGATTTTCTCTCGTGTGCATGCATGTGTGTGTGTTTGCTTGCTCATTGTTTTTCTAAGACATTTAGTCAAGTCTTCTTTACCACCATCAATGTCATGTTTATACACTATACCAGCCTCTTTTCTCATATGAGCCATTCTTAAACTTAGTTAAAATGAATGAACCAGGCTTGATATGAGATGTGGCCATGAACCTCTAAAATATAATGATGTAATCAAATTTTCATGAATGAATTATCTTACTCTGTGCTAGATGAATTATTTTACTCTGTGCTAAATGATGCTTCATTTACTCTGTGCTTGAATATATGGGACTCGCTGTGAACCTCAAAGAACATAAGTAAACTCTTAGTTGGTTTAAAGGTTCATGTTGATTGTCAACTTGACACGAACTGAAATCAATGTGGAGAGAAATATGTAAGCCTGTCTGTGAGAGATTAGGTAGCTAGCTTAGGTTAGTGGATGTGGAAAGACCTAGCCTACCTGTGTGTAGCATAATTCCACCAGCTGGGCTCCCAGGCCTCAAAGAACAATATTAGCTGAGCCTCAGCTCTCTGCTTCCTAATTTCAGATGTAATGTACTGGGCTCCCTTACATGCCTGCTCACAAGATCACCCTGTCATGGTACACTGTACCTTTAAACTTTAAGCCAAAATAAACCTCTCATTTCTTAGGTTGCTTTTTCTGGGTTATCATAGCAAGAACAAAGCTAGCTGTTACACTGGGCTTATGTGTACAACTTTTGACAACACTGAAACACCAGGAAACTGGTCAAATAACCAATGAAGTTTTTAGCTCCCACATATAATTCTTCTTGACTTCAAATATCTACAGACAAATATGAAAAATATCTACAGACAAGATTGTTTAATCACTTGATTTAAAATCTATGCCTTTTTTGAAATGATGAGACAGATACAAGTGAAATTTTCTGACCAAGTAACATCTTACCTTGAAATTTTAAATTTTCACTTTTAAAACCTCGATTTATTTTAGGTCAAGCAATGCAAATTACAGATAAATTAATGCTACAACAGAATGCTTTATTATGTTTTTAAACACAAGTAAAATGGGGAGGGATTCAAGTTACAAAATCCCTCTTTCTAAAATAAATTTTCTTTAAGTCACTCCTGCTACATGATTTTATGGAACCTAATTTTTGCACCATACCATCCAGCATAGTGGCATCCTAAATATATATTGTCCTCTGTCTCTGTTATGGAACCAAAAATACCCTACTGACTCATTTGTTGTGATATGTCACTGAATTCTTATCTGTTATTTCAGAACCTTATTATTATTATTATTATTATTATTATTATTATTATTTACCACATCTTCTAAACAGAACCTACAAAGAATGGCTTGATTGACAGCCTATCCTTGACAATGCAACCTGCATTAGCCCCTTTGCTCATTGCTACAACCACAAAACCAACAAAAAGAAATGTGGGGGAGCATTATTGTATATTATCTTTGGACAGGATTTAGTCTATTGAGGCAGAGAAGCCATGGTGGCAGGAAGCAGAAGGCAGACATTTGCATTCATTGCATTGGCAAAAACAAAGCAAAGAGAGCACAGGATGTGAGCCTGGCCTAAAAGCCTCAGTGCCTTCCTTCAATGACAAGGTTTTCCAGGAGATTCCACCCCCTAAAGTTTCCATGACTTGACAAAGCCCTTCCACAAGCTGAAAATCAAGTGTTCTAACACATGAGCCTGTGAGAAACATTACTCATTCAAACCATGCAGCTGCCCAAGACAGAGCCTTTCAGTTAGTTTCTTTTAAAGCTTATCTGAAAGTTCCCATTTATATATTATATTAGCCCCCTTAAACAGGAGTCAAAACAAAATTCATTTTGGAGTATTTTTAGTTTACTTTTTAATTATGTTATATATAACTATGTCCTCATATTTCCTCCTTCCAACAACATGCAACTCTCTCAATTTCATGTGATTTTTATTAAAAAAACATATCAAGTCCAGTTATTATTCCTCATTTAATCACAAGGATATTTTCTAGATAGCAAGAAACTTCTTGGTGGCCAGACCAAACCAAGAATGATTTTCATTCCACAGACAGCCATAAACTGGCAAGAACTTCTTAATCAGAGGTGGGGCCACCTGAGTCCCCCACATACACCCAGGCTGGAATTTTGGCACATTAAATTACCTTGAAAATCGTCCCCACCATCTCCTACATGAAAGAAATGGATTGGAGTTAAAAAAAAAAATCCAAAACACACTAAGGTAACGTGTAGTGTATATTAAGTAGGGCTAAATTATAATGAAACATATAGAAAACTTTATGTGACATTCAAATGAATGCCAAGTGACTTTACTTTTTGCAAGTCAATAATAAGTTAACTCAATAATACATGAAAATGTTAAACATTCCCGAAATAAGCAATAAAGGAAAATTATGCTATAATCTCGCCAAGGCATCATAGTTAGAAATTCATTCTTAAATGAAAAGATTTAGGCAAATATTGTAAAACCTGCTTTAAAGTCAATTATTTAAAAAGAATTAAAGGGAAATACAGTCACACCAGTAGTTTCATTATGTGTTTTAAATTAATGAACAAGGGCAATGCACTAAAGTGTAGGCAGGCATAAACAAATAGCTTTTATTTTATCACAATGCTTATTAAAGTTTACCTAAGCAGAACATTGAATGTTCAACATGTCAAGTCTATGAATGGTAACTTTTAGGATTGTGTTTTAAAAATTTAAAAGTTAAGAGTAATTGTAAGGAACTAGTAGCTAATTAACATTCAGTTGTGTAATATGTCTATATGATTATTAATTTGAACCAATTAAACGGTTATTTAAATTATATAAAATGCAGTATTGATTAAAAATTTCCTTTGTTTTCTGTATCCCTTCTCATGACTTCCACACGTCCATTTGAGAAAAGGTTACATTTAACTATTGGAATAAATGAAAATATGCTGGCAATTAGTTATGTTGCCCAAAGAATACACTCTTATGACTGTACAAAAATATTTTGATTATTTTGCTTCTTTCTAATTATGTTCAAGCAATGTTTATGAGTTACTTGATTAACTGTTAAGTTTCATTTAGATCAATTCTATAATCTACATAAAAGTAACCAGAACATTTATTTCTTTAGCAAACAATTTGCTAATATACACCTTCACTTCAGTGAGTACATACAAAGCAAAACAAAGGCATAATGTCTGATGAACTGTGTTTGGCAATACTAGGCAATTGTTATATCAACTGATAGCCATTTCTCCTGGATCAGGGTACATGGCTTGCTACTAGGGAGTTATATGGGTTAATCTGATAACCCCAGCACTTATTAGCTAAATAAGTTGTGCTATGTCAGAAAGGATGTCACATATAGCCACACATCAGCAACAGATACACATAATTACAGTATACTCAGGAGACCATAATCCTTAATGCAAGTTATGTATGAGCATAGATATTGTGATTGTTTACTTGCTTGATTCCTAGTTTAGGAAGAAATGAAGGACATGGCCTTACTAAAGGAAGAATGTCACTGTGTGGTGTGATCCCTGAGGTTTCAAAAGCCTACCCAATTTCCAGTTAGCTTTCCTTGTCTCCTACTTGTAGATCAGATATAGCTTAACACTATAATGCTTGTCTGCTTCCATGCTCTCAGTTATCATGATCATAAACTAACCCTCTGAAACTGTAAGTCCCCAGTAAATTCTTTCTTTTATAATTTGCTTTTATCAGTACCTTCTAAAACCAATAGCAAATTAACTAAGACAGAAGTTGGTTCCAGGTGGTGGGCTATTGCTGTGACAGGCGTGACTAGGTTAATATTTCAAGGACTATGGTAGTTTTGGGTACTTTGGGTTAGAAAGTTGGCTAAGTATTGTAAGCTGGGCTTAGTGGACCATCCTCGTGGGAGTTCAGAAGACAATGAGATCAATGTGCAGCATAAAGTCTAATTCAACACATTTCTAGAGCAAAAGGCTAGAGTGTATTCTTGTGATATTTTGGCTAAGAATGAGGCTGCTTTTTATTCTTATCTAAGAGTCTACCTGAGGCTATCTTGTCAGGTTCTATACTAACTTCATTGGCAGAGGAGATTTCAAGAAAGTTTAATATATTGACTCTGCTGTATGGTTTTTCACCATCACTCTTATGCAAGTCTACAATGAAAAAGAGTTAGTAAGACAAAAAGAAATACAAAATGTGCAGTTCAATAAGAAAAACAAAAACAAGAAATTTAATGATAGAAACAAAGTTGTACCAAAGGAGATGAGGAAGAGCTTAATATAGACAGAATAAAGATGGTAGTTCCCTCAGCACAGGATCTCACTCTTCTCGTACCTTAGTTTGTAAAAGAGAAAAGTGTATGTAGTTTTTGATCCTGAAAAGCAACAATAAGTCAAAGTATGAGGAAGTATAATTTAAATAGATGAACTATCTCCATCCCAAGAGGGCAGCCAAACCTAGTAGCATTGGTCACATGGCTTTAAAGTCTTGAACAATACAGAAGTATTCTTGGCACTTTTCTCAGCAGTTAAGGAAAGTCACTGAGGCCAAACTTGTGGCAGGTGAGAGTCCATGAATGGATGCTCTGAAAGACCTTTGCTTGAAACTGTAAAAGTGAAGACTGGATCATATTGGTTTTCCCTAAATGCTGAAGATACCAAGCTATGAGGTATCTGTCAAGGAGCGCTGCACACAGGTGTAGAACCAGACCAAGAAATGTGTTTATAAAATTTCAGGGATTCTCTATGACTTTTTCCAAAAAGTGTGTAATCACAAGGGAAGTTGGAAGGATGTAGCCACCCTTTGACATCAGATATCAGGTTGCAGTATTTGGAATTTGCCTTGGTAGGGTCTAGGCTAGGATTTTCTCATCATGCTCCCATACTCTCCTTTTTGATCAGGAATGTATACTCTGTGTCGTTATCTGTAGGAAGTATGCAGTTTGCTTATTTATTTTTACAAAGGATTATATTTAAGAGATTGCCTTGACTATCAGGAGAGAACTTGAGCTTTTAAACAATGCGGAGACTGTACAAGACTATAGGAGCCTTTGAAGTTGGACTAAATGTAATTTGCATTTTTATATGGCTTCAAGCCTATAGGATTTGGGAGTGGAAGACATAGGTTTAAATGTGAATATCTCCTATAGGCTCTGTATTTGAACCCCAGTTCGTGGAACTCTTTGGAAAGAATTAGGAGGTGTGGCATCATTGGAAAAGGTGTATCACTGGGGATAGACCTGAATTTTCAAAAGTCATGCCTGCCTGCCTGCTCCTATATTTCCCATCATGATCGTCAGGGTTCTTAACTCCCTGCTACTGTAAGCACAATGCCTCAGCCATTGTGTCTTACAAGATTTTTTTTTTAAAGTAGTTAAAACATGTAGTAAGGAATATGAGATTGGCCAAGGACAAGGAAGTGGGCTTCAGGCAGGAATCTGACATTAGGCTAGAACAAAGAAGTAATTTCAGGCAAGAATCTAAATCTTAGGCTAGAACAAGGAAGTAGGCTTCAGACATGAAAATGACTTTGAGCTAGGACAGGGAAGTAGGCTCAGATATTTTGGTCATCCTGATAAACCCTTAGAAACAGTGATCACGGGAGTATTCACTGAACTTTGCTTATTGCCTTGCTTGTTCTTTGACTATTTGTGTTTATTGTCTTGTTTGTTCCTTGACTATTTGTATCTATTGTATTGCTAGTTCCTCAACCTAGAGCTGACCTGAATACTTGTATGTAATTAAAATGATATAAAAGCAAATAGGAGGAGGGGGATGTGATAGGGGATTTCTAGGGAGGGGAAATGGGGAAAGGGGATGACATCTGAAATGTAAATAAATAAAATATCTAATAAAAAATGTGGTAAGATAGAAGTGGCCTGAGAACCTCTGGAAAGTGGACACTTCACATCTTGCTGAAGAGTCTGGGCTTGATAAAAGCTCATTTTTGTCTAATCAAAATTGGTAATATTTCCTGTGGTTTTTATGTCTACTATTTTATTTCAATTTCTTTTTCTGTTGCTGTGATAAGACAGCCTTAAAAGGAGATGGTTTGGCTCCCAGTTCCCAGTATGGATTTTCTGATGGGGAAGGATCTCAACTCAACAGGGGTTTACATAAACTGGTCACATTGTATCCACAGTCCTGAAGGAGAGACCAGTGAATCCTCTACTGGGGTAGCTTTCTTCTTTTCATGCATTCCATCAGCCTAAACAAAAGAATATTGCTGCCCACTTTTAGACCTCTCCACATAAGGTAATCTAGGCAATACGATCCCCCCAGGAGGGTGTACATCCTTAAAACTAATTTTCATAGTCATGTTTGGAAGCTTGCCTGACAGATGATTCTAAATCCTGTCAGGCTGATAACACCACCCACCACAGCTTAGGATGTGTAAGTAAACTGAAGTGTCTACTTTCTGATATTACCTACGTCTTATCTGTGACTATAAAGGGGACCTCCACAGGATTATTCATGCACACCAGGCTCACACATGTTAAATTACAATAACAAAAGAAATCCTGCGAGCCTTTTCTTGTTTTATTAGATACTTTCAAGGGTAGATTTTCTTTGTTTCTTCTACCCCAGATGCCAAGTAAAGCAAGTGGTTAGAGATGGCAGTTCCTTAAGTTAAATATCTGGAACTGAAGGCTGCCAGCCCATATTTCACTGCCTGGCTTCCTAAAAAAGTTTTTTCTTTTTGGAACCTAGACACACCCTTGTTCCATGAATTATCTGTGGCTGTCTGTGCAACAAAGGCAGAATATCACAAGAGTCCAGATGTCACACAAAGCCTAAAATACTCACAGTCTGGCTCCATACAGAGAAAACAAAGCCAACCTCTGACTTCGGACCTTACACAGTTCGCAACACAAAGTCTTCTGCACACACCTTTTTTCTTTTGCTTTTTGCTTTTTATTTTTTTGTTATACTTCAGATTTACCTGGAATCAGTTATCTTCTGTGTCAATGCATGTTTTAGATATTCAGTGAAAGTCTGTCCTTGGCATCTCACTCACATTTGCTTGTCCAAAAAATTCAGCTCTATTCTTACAGACATGGAAGAGTCTTAGGTTATAACCATTTTAGAGCATTGGATTGGATTCTTCCTTATGCTCTATCTCCAATTTTGTCTTCATTGATGAGTTAACTGTCAAGCTAGCTCATAATCTCTCGAAAAATCATCTTTCCTTTCTGTTCATTTCTGTGCTCTGAAGCCATCTTTCCTTTTAAACCGTTCTTTATTTTTCTTCTTGGCTGATAACACAACCCATCACAAATTAGGCTGTGGTAAACTTAATGTGTTGAGTTGCACTGGCTTCTTAGTAACCTTATGTAAAATATATGGACTTCTTGATTGTGAGATTACTACCATCTTTCAGATATAGACAATTCTCAAACATTTCTTTGACTGTATCACACATTGCTTTGTTGAAAAGCAAGTTAAAGGAGACTGAGTTTATTGTACCACATAATTCTAGGTTCTAATCCATCATAACAGAAAGCAGAAAGAAACTGAGACAGCTGCTCATATCACAAGCACAATCATCAGCAGAGCAAGAATGAACGCATGCTTAGTGCTCAGATACTTTCCTCTACTCTACACAGTTCTGGGCCCAAACCACCTAACACGAGGCAGGATCTTCCCACAAAAACTAAGGCACTCAAGACAATGCCCACATACAGTCCCACAAAATAACTTTAGCTAAACCATCTCTGATTGACACTCTTTTCTCAAGTCCTTGTCAAGTTGATGACTTAAATTAACCATCAGAGCCAGCATATAATATTTCTTTTGTACTTGAGGCCTCTGATTGATTTCTCAGACATGTTTTCCTGACACCATAGTTACTAACTTTTCTTGCTTCTATTCCTATATGTTTCATTTTGGACTGAACATTAGGTAATTCTTTTAAGTATATAGTTGTAGATACCAAGAATATTTCACCTAACTTGAGTTTACTATTAAGCACACTTATTATCAATAAAAAAAAGTGTAATTTTTCAGGATTTTTCCAACCTGATATAGCATAATTTACACTTCCCAATTTTCTACAAAAATCTTTGTGTTGAGTTTCTTTCTTTTTTTCATTCTCTTTCTTTTCTTCTTTATCCTTCCATGTCTTTAATTCTTTCTTTTATCCTTCTTCCTTTCATTGTGTGTGCATCTCTGTTGTGTGTTTGTCCATGTGTATGAACATGCACATGTGTGTGTGCTTGTATATACAAGTGCAAATTCACATAAATGCCGCAGGACATCCTTGGATGGTTTCCCATCCTACCTCCTGCTTCATTGCAGGTTCTCCAATTGGCCTGGAAATCACCAGCCTGCCTGGCCACTGAACCCTAGGAATCCACCTTTCTCTACCTCCCTAGAGCATGGACTACAAACACAAATCACCATGATGGGATTTTTTACATGGATCCTAGGGTTGAAAGCCATGGCCTCATGCTTGCAAAGTAATCCCATTATGCACCGAATGTTTCCTCAGCTCTAGTGCTTTATTTATTAGATGCTGTCTGTGTACTTCTACAGTTGATGCCTACTTATGTCTGATTCTTGCACATTCTATTGGACCTTTAATTGAATTTCTGCCTTTCATTTATTTTTACATGTTCTAATATAATCTGTCACATATTGTACCCAGTTATCTTCAATGCGATGTGAGGAATCTTCTATCTAAAAAAAGCATTTATAAAACTAATTGGCAATCATTTTTTAAACTAGAGTGTTCTATTCTACATCAAATTTAGCAGATGATGGAGGCAATTCAGTAACATGACTAATTCTACCCTTTACTTTGCTTGACTCATAGCCTGGGGGTAACCTCTTCAGGGACTCAGCTTACCAAGAAAATAGTCCTATTAGACTTCACTCTTTAAGTGAATTCTGACTTTGATTTTCCACTCAATTCTCAGAACACCCATACGAGAAAATCAAATACCTTCAGGGCAAAACTCAAATTTTGTGCTTACAGAAGGACTCGGCTTCACTATTCTTTTCTCTTAGCTTAGTAATTCCTCGCTGCCTATTGTCTACCAGAAGCCTTTTAATTCTTATCAGGAAAGGTAACTCCAGGTAACTTTCACCTCCAAGTAAATAAGAATGTTTATTCTGGAGTCAAATGGACCATGTCCTGAGAACATAGACCTAGGTTACTGCAAATTCCAGGTTCCAGTGTGGTAACAGCTTGATGAACAATAAATAAAGAAATAATAAAGTAATAATGAAACAAAGGGAGTCATACATAAAGGCACTTTTCAAGCAAATTGATGGGTAAAACGCTTAAGTGGGTTACACCAAAGCCAGGGAAACTCTGCTAAAGGCCGTAGATGCCATCTGTCAACATTTTTAGCTCTGTGATTGGTTGAAAGCTAGGGATATGTTTACACATTCCAAAAGATTGTCCTAATGACCAAAAAAACTGATAGGTAAACTATAGAAGAGAGTTATACATGACTATTAAGAGACTAAAGATACCTCAAGGTAATTAGACTCTGTAATCATGACGTTCCAGTTTTTCATATCACCGAAGTTCTAACCAGTTAGTTAGCCTTACAGAGAGGAGCTTTAGTGGAAGTTGTGGCCCCCCTTTTTAAAGGACATTTCTAAAACAATCTCTATAATCATCCTTTGAAAACACATTAGAAGGTCAGAAACTTTGGCTGCATGACGGCTTAAATAAAATTGTAGCTCTTTGTTAAGGGCAATAATTGCTCTGCTGGCTTGGTGGGGAGTAGGCTGGGTTAAGTGTCTCATCCTTCAACCCCTTATGATAGTGCAGACAAATTACCTGATTGCTTTTCTCTAACTTAAAAAAATGCCATACTGGCTTAATCGGTTAAAGCTGGTTTTATCCCAAAAGACTCAGGGCTGGTACAGCTACCCAAACTGTTGAGAATTCATCGTGTGTTTTATTTAGTGGCAAAAAAGAGACAGCTCTGAAACTTTCCTGAATAAGTGTGAGACTTATTTCTCTCTAACCCTTGAGCCTGATCTATTTTGTATCTCACTCTGTGTCTACTGTGCTACACAAAAGGTTGCCACCTATGTTCTGAGCAGAGACTAGTTGGTGTGTCTTTGGATTCGTTTGTTACTTTTGTGGGACTCTGTGAAGTTCACAGGAATAAGGTAGGAAAGACTTGTATAGAACAGGATGAATGAATGTTTAAAGAAGCCCTGCTGATCCACCGGCCTACCTTGCTCCTGGCCATAGATCCATGAGGTGTGTGTATCAAGGTCTCTCCACTGTGACCAGCCAAGGAGTGTTTTATCACAGTAAGAGAACTAGAAACAGTCTTCCTTCAGTTCTTGTCTCAAATGGCTGATTTTGTTTGTGCTTTTTTGTTGTTGTATGTTTTCTCTTCCGCTTTTTGTTTGTTTGTTTCTTTTCTTGTTGCAGCTGACAGTGTAGTTACTCCTCAAATCATCTCTCCCTCTGTTTCTGTGCCCTTGTTTATTATTTCAGTTAGAACCTCCATGACATTCTTTTTGCTAGGTGTAGATTTCATATCTACTTGTTTTTCCTGTGTTATCGTTAATAGTAAATATTAACTTGATGGAGTTTAGAATAACCATGGAAACAAAATTTCTGGCATGCTTGTGAGAGAATGTCAAGACTATATTGAGATAGAAGACCCACCCTGAATGTGTGTGTCACCATCTTATGGCCTGGGGTTGGAGCCTAAGTGGAAAGGAGAAAATGAACTGTGGACAGTTACCTTTACCTTTTTCTGTTTCCTGATGATGGATGCCATTGGACCAGCCTCCTCATGCTCCTGTAAGTCATCTGCTATTATTAACTGCACCCTCAAAACGGTGAGCCAAAATAAATCACTCTCTTTTAAATTTGGGCTTTCAGGCATTTTGTCATAGTCACAGTAAAAATAAACTCAGGTACCAGTCGCTGGATTTCATCCTCTTTTCCATTTTTTTCTATATGCACGCTTTCCATGTTGAATCTCTAATTTCTTTCCACCCCCATTTCTGTGATTTGAGTATCCTAACCTATGTCTCTACACACAAGTGTTTTTCCTTCACTGCAAATGTGTATAAGTAGTCTGGCAGACCACAGACATATGTCCCTGTTAACAAAGCTCATTATATCACATGATGTTTAAATTCAGTCTTCTGTGCCATCTGCTGGCTGGTTGGCTCCTTCTCTACAGTATGCAGAGCTATAAGCTGTCATCCAGTGATCAGCCAGGGTCACCAAGGCAGAGCAGGCAGGCAGCTTGCTCTATGCCAACAACTTTCCATCATCCTCTTTGTTTCTTTCACACTGGTCTGTTTGGGTCTTCTCTGTCTTAAAATGTCAAGATTATTTACTCCTCTCATTTATTCTGTAGGATTAAATAATAAACAAATTCTATGTAGCTAAAATTATTAAATATAATTGTTATAGATAATAATCATTTCTGTCAACTCTAAACTTAGATGTGACAGTAAGTTATTGCACAGCCACCACTCACAGAGGCTGAGTCTGTACTGCTGAGCAGCTGGCAAATTTAGGTAACTAGGACATGTGTTACCTAAAGTTCAGTCTGGATTCTCACAACCATCTTTAAATGCTTCTATGTTCCTGTTCTGGCTAGAATCTAACTTTGGACTGATGATCATTCTGGTTGACTGGGATGTGGCTTTAAAGCTGAAATTGATTGATGTTTTTAACCTGTAAAGATATTTTTTTTGTCTGTGATATATCTTATTGCACCACACAAGTTTTCAGAATGAAGCAAACTCAACTTGGACTTATGGAGAGAACTTGACCTCTTAGAACAGTGATTCTCATTCTTCCTAATACAGTTCCTCGTGTTGTGATGAACCTCTACTATAAACAGTATTTAATTGCTACTTCATAACTGTAAGTTTGAACTGTTATGATTTATAATGTAAATATCTGGTATGCAGATGGTCTTAGGTGAGCCCTGTGAAAGGGTCATTCAACTGCAAAGGGGTTGAGACCCACAGGTTGAGAGCCTTGGGTTCAATCCCAAGTACTACATAAGCCAGGCATAGCAGTGTACTCCTGTGACCTCTACCCTAAGGAAGTAGAGACAGGAGGATCTCCAATTCAAGGCAATCCTTAGCTACATAGAGTTTGAGGTTATACTGTGTTACACAAGGCCTTGTTCATGTAAAATTAAACAAAAAATCGATCTGCAAAATTCCAAAATATATTGTTTATTTTCTTCAAACTTTATTGATAAAAGTAGTGTTTACATCCATTTCCAGATTCAAGAGGGAAGACTTCTATTTATCAATGAGAGGAATATAAAAAAAACGAATGGTGGTTTTCAGTCTTTTATCCTCAGTTCCTGATGGAATGTACTCTGTAAATGAAACATGATTTGTTACCTGTATCCTGTGTGTTTCTTCTAAAGCATCTATTCCTTCCTACAGATGTTATACAGGAAATAAAGTAGTCCCTTACCTCTATCATATATCACCTATCATTTCTACTGTTTTCTATTCTTCTTCCCCTAGAAACAATGTCAATCTATTCCACACTCTGTTACAGTGGAGTCCTTAAAACTAACGTCACTTTTGCTTCTGCTGCTCCTGTGTGTAGCATCTACACTAGATACAGTGTTCTGCATTCATGGTCATGTCACACCTGCATATATTTTCTCAAAGACACCTGAGCACATCCTCATTATTTGTCAATGCTATGTTTGTTTAATTCATTTAGATCTTCATAGGGTCAACTGTCTCATATTAAACATTTCAAATTAATTTCTATAATTTTTGTAGGATTTTTAAAAAAGCTTTTTAACATATATTAATCATATTTCTCCATACACCCTCCCATCTTTTTCTCTTACTTTTCTTTCTGTTAATTCTCAGCATCTCCATAGACAATTTTACTTCTATTTTCATGTTATGTATATATGTACATGTGCACATATACATATATATACATATAAATATATATCTGTATAAAAAATAATTTTGTGTGTGTATAAAATGATAAAGAGTAGCAAATGTATGATATTTGTCTTTCTGATAATGGTTTAATTCTATCTGCTGTTTTTAGCACTTTCCCTAACAAGCCTAGACACAGAGCAACTCTAAAAATAAAACCCACATTTGTGCTTAAAGGAATACAGAGCGGCAGCGAGAAATACAATAGAGTAGTTGAGACCATTCACTGCTCTTGCAGAGGACATCTGTTTGGTTCCCAGCACTCATGCTAGACAGCACACAACCACTTGTAACTCCAGCTCCAAGGGTTTCAACTTCCCCTTTTGTCTCCCACAGGCAACTGCGCTCATTTGCACACAGCCCTAAGCACACACACACACACATATTAAAAACAAAATAAAATCTTTTGAAAGAAGTACAGTGGTCTCCTCATATCAAATAATACAAGTGACCCAAACATCATTTAGGAGGAGACCACTCTGTCAGAATTTTGTTTCAAAATATCTTTAGCAACATCTTCTCTTGCCTCGGGTGGAAAAACATGTACTCTGTGTGACACACCTTGCCTGCCAAAGGGATATAAAATCAGGGTCTCTCTTGCCTGCAGTTCTGCCTGGCACTGTGATCATAGTGCCCAAGCAACTTGCATTTCCCAGGAAGAGGAAGCTGTGCTGTAATAATTTAGATACTGTGGTGTGTTCCTGAAACATATGGTGTGGGCTCTGACTTATCCTGGGGAAAGCTGGTCAGGAAGAGGAACCACTGAAAAGCTGAAATCTCTCCCAACCGTGATAGAGAAGACGGCAGGACACTGGCATCCTTCCTCCTGCAGCTCAGGCTGCCTGCCAGTTTGTGGTCCATATGCTGAGCTTGGAGAGCTGCTTTGCTCCTCATGCTGATTCTGAGTTGCTTGGGGCTGATATGCCCCTTAGAGTATGCTCAAGTTCAATCCTACTTCTATTGCAGAAGTTACAGTTCATAGGCCTAGGTGGGAAAAATGGCTCAGTATCCCTTGTCGAAGTGTTGGCTTCCATTCTTTCTGAACATTCTAACAGATTTGTGACCAAGCTTTTCTTTCTGCATCTCACCATGTTCAGTTACACGAAACATTTTTCTCTGGGGTGAACACTCAACACCAACTGTGGCAATAAATGGTAAATGACCCCTTGACATTTGTTAAGGAAATGTCAAGTGACCCCTGTAGGACTCTTGTGATGAATATAAGACCACTGAACTCAGTAGCATTCAGGATCTTAAGTCTATGTCTTATTCTCTGATAATTTCATGATAGGATAGTACATGTGAACCAACAATCTGTTCAAGGAGTAAAAAAATTAGCCAATTTTAAAGGTGCATTTAAAGATACCATTTCTTCTTTGATATCTTCATACATTTGAAGACTAAATCTTGATAATCAGCATCCAACTTGTCCCCCCATACCCCCAGACACCCCCAGTATACCCTTGTCTCTTTCATACCTTCTCCTGTGTGTGTGTGTGTGTGTGTGTGTGTGTGTGTGTGTGTATGTGTGTGTATGACCCTAAGTTCATTTAGGCTTGCCTTGTGGAATGTTTACTGATCTTGCTGGCTTGCTCTTGTAAAAGTCTTGCACTGATGTAATGAATTCATGTGCATCTTAGTCATGCGTGAACACAGAATTTCCCAGCACTCCTTTCAAGCCTCCAGTTCTTAAATTTTCTCTTCCATGATGTCCTCAATTGTGGATGTAGAAGTGGAGGAGGGGATGGAAGACTTGAAAATTCAAAAGGCACTTGTTTTCACAAGTTACAGGTTATACATCTCTGTTTTAACTGCTTATCATTGCAGAGAAAAGCTACTCTGGCCAAGGAGGAACACGACAGAAACACAATTTTAAACAGGTAGACACACACACACACGAGTATTTGTTTCATTTACTTAGCCACTTCCCTGAATTAAAAATACCAGCTTCTCCTCTCCAATCTTTTCCTTGTACACATGAATGCATACACACAATATATATATATATATATATATATATATATATCACACACACATATATATGGGGTGTGTGTGTGTGTGTGTGTAATATTCTGGCTTTCTTCTTGTTCTTTTTGAACACTAATAACCTAATCCAAATAATATTTTCTTTTGTTACTGTTGATAGTGGGAAACCTTTATGGCCACACTACAATGTCATTATTTTCATCTGAGAACAAGCAAGATATTTTATGGCAAAAACCGGGCAATACTTATCCAAGGCCTCAGTTGGTAGTTTCCCTTCCATTTTAAAAGTCTTTGTTTTACATTCTCATTGCTTAGTCTCTTGTCTTATCATCCTCATCCCTCTCCTTCATCTTTCCCAGAACACTACACACTTAAAATATTAATAACCTCCACCAAACTATTTTCTTTGCTATAATTGTCTTTATCCTTCCCTCACCTGTGACATCACTGAGTATTGTTTTTTCTGTGATTTAGAGAACAAGAATAGGATGAGAGTTGGCACAAAAGTAAAGCATGCTGAGTGTTCCCATTTTACTTTAAATATCTGATCCTGACCACAGTGCTTAGAAAGATATAAACAAAGGAACAAAGTCAAGTCATTGTGGTGCGTACTTCTGGTTAAAAAAAAATGCTAGGACTGTAGAGCTGACTCAGCACCTAAAAGAACATACTGAGTGATGACTCAGCACCTAAGAGATTACACTGAGCTTGCAAAGGTCCCGAGTTCTATTCTCCACTCACAGGTAAGATGGCTAACAACTGCTTTTGATTCTGATTCCAGGGGTATCAGATGCCTAGTTCTGTTCTGCACAGATACTGCATTCTTGCACAATAACTTCCATACACATACACATGTCTTTAAAATACTATAAAATGTGGAAAAATAATATTTCCATTGTATTAAAACTGTCAATTTTTTAGTTTATCTCTAGTGTCAATATGTTTTTACTAATGTAGCAAAGTTTTAAAGTAGTCATCATAAAATGAAGAAGTGTTTTATCTTAGCTCACATATTTTGAAAGTGTCAGACAATGGCCAATCGCTGCCATCACTTTTGAGATCAGAAGATATCAGGTATGTAAGGTGAAAGAGGGATGCTCACCTCATGACTTGAGCAGAACAGAAGGTTGTTTATATATCACGCTTCCACATGGGCACATACCCAAGGACTTGAACCCTATTATACATGCCTCTTAAACATCCAACAGCTCCCATTAGTACCATGGGATAGGAACCAAATATTCCATATGGACATTCCTGAAACATTCCAAACCCAAATGCTTCCAACGCCTCGTAGATGAGATGTCACCCTGTGCCCTTCATTTTCAGCTCCTTTTATCTTCTCACAAACCTTGCACCTCATGGGCTGCTCAGCAAATGAATCAGTGTGGATCTTCTGTCCTCACTGAGGAGTTCTACTGATACTCTCATGCTGTCTCACACATCTTTCCTAGTTTTCTAATCTTGAATACAGTGTTTGATGTTTTTGCTTTGTGTATCTGTTTGTCAAATCCCACCTTTCCCAATATAAGAGTCTCATGTGTAGCCAAAAACATCTTTATAAGGCCTGTAATAGAGCTAGGAGGATTACAAAGAGTAGCCTGTAGTTTACTTGTGTTGGCTGTTCTGTTTTGCTGTTCATTTATTTGGTTGGTTATTTTTTGGAGACAGGCCCTCACTATGTAGCCCTGGTTGGCCTGGAACTCATGTTTAGTTTTAATTGGCAGCAGGACACAACCTAGGATCACTTGGAACAAAAATTACAGTTGAAGAATTACTGCAGCAAGTTGATCTTTATGCATATCTTTGGGGGATTATCTTGATAGTTAATTAATGAACAAAGGCTCTGGTCATTGTGGGTAGTGATATTCTTTAACAAGAAAGATCCTTGAACTGAACAAAATAGGAATAGGCTGGCTAAGCATAAGCATAATTGAGCAAGCCAGAATCTGTATCTTTATTCTTTGTCTATTCTTGACTGTGGATATAATGCTTTACGTTCCCCATAATAATAGCCTATAACCTAGAACTATAAGCAGAATGAGTCCTTTTTTCTTGTTTGTTTTTTGTCAGGGTATTTTATTACAGCAAAAGAACTCAAACTAGGTGAGATACCCTCTATTCAAACAAGTACACAAAAAATATAAATGCATCTAACTATATAAATGTACATATGGGTAAATATATGTATTTATGTATATTTATATGCAAGTATATAAATATAAAAATTTAAGGTGATATATAAAACTTAATATGTATATAATTATATATGAAATGTATAAATATATATATATATATATATATATAATAGATTTTTGCAAGAAATAATCTTTGCTACTGAGTTTCTATTAAATTGGACTCTAGAAAATGTTCTGTGCTTATATTTTCATTATTTATTTTTCATTTTTGAAATATTTTTATACAACTTATTATGATCAGGCTCCCCTCACTCAACTCCTCCCTGATTCTTTTAATTCTTTTAGACCACTGACCCATCAAACACATGCCTTTCTTCTCTTCCTTTATGTAGAAAACAAACTTTCTGTGCTTATTCCAATTGAAGAGTTGCTAAGTAAGACTATTCTTTTGTTGTTACTTTTTGTTTTGTTTGTTTTAGTTTGTTTGTAATTGCCTTTCTTTAGTGGGGATGGGGTAAGAATTTTAGCTGGAGTAGCTATACCAAGAAGGCATTTCAAGTCTCATTCCCAAATAGTGGAGAATCTTGTCAAGTAGGACAAATGCTTGTAAATGACTTGAATGGATCTTTCCAAGGTTGTGGGAGAAAAATCCTCTTTCAGTTCAGCTCTGCTGCCTCAAATATTTTATCAAGTGGCCTCCTGTCACTCACTGTAGTGGCCTGTTCTGTTCAGAATTTGTCTTCAGGGTAGAAATGTATCTGTCAGAAAAGTTCCTTGGTATGATGAAATGATAGCCAACTCCCTCCCTTGGCTGAGAAATGACACTAATGATAACACATGAGTTGGGTGAGCAGGGTACCAGAGCTTCGCCTTCCCATTCTCTTCTGTACTGTAGGTCTGTACTAGTTCACTCTGTTTTCTCACTGGGACCACTGGTGATTCTAGACCTTGTTAGCAGCCCTCACAGCTTACTGTCTAGTTATCACTTGAGGCCTAGGCCATTTTGCTTTAGAGAAGTCTATAGTGGTAATGAAATTAGAAAGCAATGAATAGAAATTAAATATCTTCCTTTATTTAGGTACGGATTTTAATAGTATATGACAGAGATTTTATTGTTCAACATTCACTTTGATGTTAGGTTTCATTCTTTCATTGACATGTAAAAAATAGTTTTGCTTCTAAACCTTGTAAGGATGGTTATATATATTTAGTTGGACTTAAAAAAAGAAAAAGATTGAAAATGGCTCAACTCTGACATTTCCTCTTGAATATACTTGCCAATTTATATTTAAATTGTCTTTAAATATTGCATTATGAACATTAAACAATAGCATCAAAGCTGTTGCTCTGTGTTCTTGGTTCTGGACGACTTTTGTGCCACGTTTTTTGCAGTTTGATTCTATTGCTTTCCTTTTGAGAATAGACATTCTGCATTGTGCTATCTAACATGGTAGACTGTTTTCTCATTTAGTTCTGATATTGACAACTTCTCTGAAGACCTTGCTAAGAATGGTCTCACAACAAAACATTCTAAATGATACCATTGCATGGACATTCTGCAATATATGTATATATGTGTATATAAATATATATATATATATATATACACATATATACATATATATACACATATATGTACATATACACACATATATATACATATATATATACACACACACACATATATATATATATATATATATATATATATATATATATATGACAGAATGTAATTTATAAACTAGGTGTAGATCGATGATAATAACAGTACAATAGAACAATGAATGTACTGCAGTAGAAGTTACATAAATATTTTCTCTCACACAAAATAGGGGTTTTGTTACTGTTGTTTTTGAGACAAGGCCTAATTTTCTCCAGGATGGTCTTGAATGCACTCTCCAGTTATGGATAATTTATTGTTTGTTTGTTTTTACTGTTGCTGTGATAATATACCAAGAGCAAATGCAGCTTTTAAAAAGGGGCTTATTTTAGCTTACAGTTCCAGAGGGACAGAGTCTGTAATGAGAAGGAAATTAGGCCAGGGAGCTGTCTCAGTGGTAGGTATAAAAAGTTGGTTGGTGACATTTCTCTCTCTCTCTCTCTCTCTCTCTCTCTCTCTCTCTCTCTCTCTCTCTCTCACACACACACACACACACACACACACACACACACACACACGACAGAAAGTGGGACAAGTCTGTAAGACCTTGAAACTGCCCAATCTGACATATTTCCTGTATCAAGGATTTTCCTTCTAAATGTTCCATAATGTCCTGAAATAGTAATATAAACTTGGAGTAAAGTGTTCAAATGCATAAGCCTGTGGAGTACATTTCTCACTAACACCAAAACAATGATTTTGAAATTCTTATCTTTAAGTGTATACTTGTGTGTTCTTGAATTACCAGCGATGTGGTACTGTGGGTCAAACCTATGGCCTCATCCAAGCTCTACTAAAAGCTATATCTCTTTAACATAATATAAAACAAATTAGTATACTGCTTACTCTTCTACTATTGATGAAAGTGACATTCATATTAAGTTGATGTCTTAGTTACCTTTCAATTGCTATATAAAATATAAAATCACCATGACCAGGACAACTTACAGGTGTAGCATTTAATTTGTGACTCAGGATACTAGAAAAGTTAGAATCCATTAATATCATAACAGAAAGCATGGCAGTAGAAAGATAGGCATGGTGTTTTTGCAACAGCAGAGAGCTTAAAACTTCATATATAGGCATGAGGTAAAGAGACATAACTGAGAATACTGTGAGCTTTTGAAACCTTAAACCAATCCCTAGTGTCACATCTCTTCCAACAATGCTGGCCCACCTAATCTTTCCCAAATACTTACACTAACTAGCAAGCAGGAATTCAAAAATATGAGCCTATGGGAGGCATTCTCATTCAAATCACCACATTCCTCTTTCTGACTCTCATGGGACTGGGGCCATATCATAATGTTAAATTCATTTAGTTTAAATGTTAAATGTATTAAATGTTGTCCATAATCTTTCACAGTCTCTACAAAGTTTGAAAGTCCAAAGTTTCTTCTGAGACTTAAGTAAATCTCTTAATTGTAACCTCTTATAAAATTAAAAAGTAAATTATATATTCCAACATGCAATGGCACAGAATATGAATTATAATTCCAGAAGGGTGGGGGAGGGATATGGGGAGGAAATAATGGACCAAAGGAAGACTAAAACCCAGCAAATCAGAGTTCAAACCTTGTAACTCCCAAGTCTGAAGTCAAGGGCTTAGATGTCTATATCCTTCCAGTTTTGCTGACTATAACATATTTTTGTCTCTTAGACTGTGACTTAGTTAGGATTAATATTGCTGTGATAAAGCACTATGATCAAAAGCAATTTGGGAAGAAAAAAATTTATTAGTTTTATATGTATGTATGTATGTATGTATGTATGCATGTATCTATCTATCTATCTATCTATCTATCTATCTATCTATCTAAATACAAATACAGATATTGATATGTGTGTGTGTGTGTGTGTGTGTGTGTGTGTGTGTGTGTGTGTGTGTTGAGTCAGAGATGAGTCAGAGTCCATTGCAAGAGTGAAGGCAAGTCTCAATCCAGGGCAGAACCTGGAGGTAGGAAGAAGACCATGGAGGAGTTCTGAGTACAAACTTGCTCATATAGTTTGTTCAGCCTGCTTATATATAATTTGGGCCTACTAGCCCAGGTGTGGCTGGGTTCTAGCCACCCTAAACTCTATTAAGAAAATGCTCCACAGATTGGCCCACAGCCTAATTTCACGGGGAATTTTTTCAGTTGAGGTTCCTTCCTCTTTTGTAATTTTTAGCTTATTTCAAACTGTCCTGAAACTGGCAAAGGCAGGCTACTTTTACTCCTCTCCCTCACAGCTATCCCAGGTCTCTGGCATCCCCAACACTGTAGGCTTTTCAGTGCATTGAAGACTTTATTTTTACACCTATAAGCAGTGGGCTTCTCAGAACCTCCATGCTAGGCTTCCCTATTTTATATCTGGCCTCAGACACTTTCATTAACCACAGAGGATGATTCTCCAACTCTGTCTTTGTGAATTCTTCATGACTCTAAAGACAGAACCATGTGCCCAGTTCTGTGATTTTTCAGCCACTTGATTGTGAAGGAGCCTAGCCTCCTCCTCAAATCACATTTACATACGCTTTTATTTGTCAATTCTTTTTAGAGATGTAACATTCCATAGGCTTTTCCTTTTATAAGCTGACCACTTAGCTTGGTGGGAGTGTCTTGCTTTGAAGGCAGAACTCCCTCTTCTGTCTGGATCAGACCTCTCTTCATTCCTTCAATATAAACTTTGGTTCCAACATGATACTTTTTTACTCTATTTTTTTCTCCTAAAACTGTACCTTTTGTATTAATTTTTGCCTCATTTGCTCTTTTTCATGGTATACCTGTATAAGAACAGTCACAGATACTCATACATTAGAATCGATATTAGGCAATCTTGAAATCTCTGACAGTAAATTTAGTTAGAAACTTTTACATTTAGACTCAGGCAGATTCTTAGGACAAGAGCAAAACTAAGCCATATTTTTTGCCAAAATGTTCAAGAATGGCCTCCCATTGTTAATTGTTGTTCCCTTTCTGAAAGTGCTTCACCTGACCCTCCATAATCCATATTGTACGTGGTACTATTGTCCTCCAAGCTTCTATTAAGATGGCCCATTAACTCCTGATTAGAGCATTCAACTACTTTTTCAGTTCAAAGCCCCATTTTAAAAATATATATATATTTCTCCAAGAAACAGCATAAAAAGGTCTGTCACAGCAATATCCCAATCCTGGTACCAACTTCTGTCTCAGGTATTTTCCAGTTGCTGTGACAAAACATGACAAAGACAACTTATTAAAGTAAACATTTAATTTGAAGTTCAAACTCCAGATGGCTAGAGTACATGATTATCTTAGTCACAGTTTCATTTATGTGAAAATTCACCATGACCAAAGAAACACATAGAAGAAAGAATTTAATCAGGGTCTTCCTTACAGTTTCACAAGGTTAGTCCATGATCAATGTACCAGACAACTCACTGAAGTAGTAGCTAAAAACTAATATCTTGATCCACAGATACTAGGCAAACAGAACTAACTGGGGGCAGCATAGGTTTTTTGAAACCTCAAAGTTTATCACTAGTGGCACACTGCCTCCAACAGTCCGTGCTTTCCGAAGAGCACTATCAACTGACTACCAAGCATAGGGATCTCTGTGATCTTCTTTAAAGCACCAGTGATGGTGTGCTACCTAAGTGGCTAGGTAAAATAAATTGGAGGGTAGAGGCAATGAAATGAAATTAGGATAAGCCATTGGGTCCTTTGAGAAAAAGGTCTTTAGTCAGCAGAATTGTGACAGTTGATACAATACATGAGGTGGTTACTCAACAAGTGATGATCTGAGCTGTCCTCAGAGTGAAATGATGGAAGAAGAATGGTCCATGTCTTACATTGGACAGAGCTGTGTGATACAAGGTTTTGTTCTATTATTCGCAAAGATGTGTAATTTAAAAGACTATAGATTATTTGCTTCTGAGGTATTCAATTTTATGTTTCCAGACAGTACTTTACTAAAACTACATAAAGAAAAAGACTAAATACTATATACAGACTACTACTGTCATAATTATCACTATACTCTCAGTGTACATCACATTAAACTCTATGCTAAGAGCTTCATAAATGTTACCATTTCTGCAGCCTGCAACTATGGCCTATTATTTCACATTTCAAAAATAAAAAAATCAAACCTCAGAAACTTTAAATAATGTGTGATAGTTCAAGACAACAATCAATGACAATCTCTGTTGACTGGAACCCAAAGTCTACATTTTTGAATAATACCTAAACTAGCAAAAAGGTGTCACTCCCCATTCCATTATCAGGTCCATTACCAACTCATTAATTGCTTCACTTTATGTCTCATTTCTAAGATAGTCTTGTCTGGGGACAGAGTCAGAGATTAAAATTGCTGTTACACTTGAAAAGGACTTTAGTTCAGTTCCCAAGATCCATGGTGGGAGCTCCCAACTGGCTATGCCTCCAGTTCCAGGAGAGTAGATAGCCTTTTTTAGCTTTAGTGAAGACTCATATTCATGGGCATGTACGACCCTCTCACTCACTCATATACACAAATAAAAGTATTCCTTTAACAATGTTTAAATGACCTTATTATTTTCCTTATGATACAGGAATCATAATAGGATACAATAAAATATCTTGAAAATAACAATTTATATATTCCTTTTCCTTGAGCATTAATGATCCAGTATAAAGAGATTTCCTTCCCTAATACTAATGTAAATCTGTGCTCAGTACTTACATATGAGTTCATGGTGGAAGTAATTTACCTTTAGGTCTTAGGTTCTTGTTTGAAATGTGTTCAGGAAGGTTTGTTGGCTTTGTGTTTGTGTATTTAAGTTTAATGCCTGATGTTAAACGAGGAAGCATGTTACAGGGAAAGAAAGAACACTAGTACAAGAAGACTTATCTCTCCTCTTAGCATCTGCTAACAGTGTAATGTGAGCACATGTGTTAGAGACCAGTAGACCTCAACACTGTCATCTGTAAAACTGGTAATCATGGTGAAACTACTTATTTTACTTTTTATTGGGCCTTTGATAGGAGACAGATGGGTTTTATGGTTCATAATATGCTTTGTGACTGCACATTGTCATTGATAATAAAAATAGGTCATTGATCAACTGATTATTCATTGGTTTGTACTTAAGTATATAGTAAAAACTATAAGAAAAATGAAATGCTGGCTATGAGCTGCTGACCTGCTGCAGGAGTCCTGAGCTGTCTCCCTTCAGTTGGAGTTATCTGGTTCTACTTTGCCTCAGGGATTTTAGTCATCCTGTAAGATGAAAGTTCAGAAGATAAAAACCAGGAAAGATTATAGGAATGTGAGATTAAAAAAAAAAAAAAAACATTGTTAGAATGCAAGAAAATAAACCAAGATAAGCAAAGTCAACCTTCTCCACCTTCTTAGGGCCTGAATAAAAGACAAGTATATGGCCAGTCACACAGAAAGCTAAGCTGCTTAGAAAATATGGGTCCTAGGGCTGAACAGATGACCCAGCAGTTAAGAAGACTTGCTTTTACAGAGGACTTGAGTTCAGTTTCCAATGTTAACACTAAGAAGCTCACAGTAAGTTTTAACTCCATTTCAGAGAGATCAAATGCCCTATCAAGCCCCTGAAGCCACATTCCTCACATGTGCAAACCTTCACACAGGCACATAATTAAAAATAAAAATAACTATACAAAAAGAAAATAAAAATATTGCTATTGATTCTTGCAACATGAATTTCTTTTCATATGTACAAGGTTTAAAAAAACATTAAAAATACTAACAGTAAACCATAAAATGGTTTTACTGCCAGCAAGGATGCACTTAGTGGGGTTGGAGAGAGGACTCAACCTTTGAGCTCTTGGTGCTATTGCGGAGAACTCACATTCAATTCCCAACACTCGTTCTGGGTAACTCATAAATACCTGTAACTGCAGCTTCAGGAGCTGGAGACGTCTTGCTTTCCCAAGCATCTGCATCCATATGTACATACACATAGACAGAGACAGACAGAGGGAAGAGAAGAGGTGAGTCAAGAAGAGGAGAGGGGAGGAGAGGAGAGGAGAGGAGAGGAGAGGAGAGGAGAGGAGAGGAGAGAGGAAAGGAGAAGAATCACCTGATCTCTACATGCTTACTGTAGTGCTCACCTCCAGCCACACACACCTGAACACATACAATGCAAAAAGAATAAAAAGATGAAACACCTTTGGGGAGATATATGCAGCGAAGATTATGAAGCAAATGTCTTGTCTAAGAGTGAGATATCATGTGCGTCATTTGCTTTATTCTCAAGCTCAGTGGAGGCACAGAAGTTATGCTTACTCTTTTCAAGTTACAAATGCTGGGATCAAGTACATTTGGGTTCTCAAGTACTGAAATGCAAGTAGTAGGTTTTCGAGCCTCTATTCTGCATAAGGAAGAATACATTTGCACAGCAGCTTTAATCACTATTGTGTTACAAAGTGACGTACACATTAAAATTGGAAACCTGTCATTTCTGTTGGCTTAGGAGTTATTCAGCATTAGAAATCTGACACCTGCTCACCTTTCCTGGGATGCTTTACCACAGCATCAACTGCATGAATGTTATTCAATTTTCAGAGTGAATTGGATGAAGGTAATAAAGGAAGTTCAATATCTAGTCAGAGATATATGTTGTAGGAGATAGAAAATTACTCCCCTTGCCTTTGGCACACTTTCTCATTGATCACAAGGCAAAGGGGGCCTTCAGTGATCTCATGTTAAGCTCACAACTGAAGACTACAACATGGGATGGAAAGGTGATGCTTTGTGAGAAAATCGGGGAAATGTCTGGATTTTGAGTCTTTTGATTAACTTTTACAATAGTTTTAATTGTGAGAAGATGTGTGTGGTTGTGCCAGTATATCCCACATGTGTATCCTTAACAAAATAGACCAAAAAAAGGTGTTGAGTCCCATGAAGCTGGAGTCACAGGTGGTTATGAGCTGCGTAATGTGGGTGCTAGGAACCAAACCAGGATCTAGCAAGAACAACAAGTGCCCTTAACGGTTATGCTGTTTCTCCAGCTCTGAGTTAAAACTTACCTCTACAGTTATAGTACTAACACCTTTAAAATCACTGGCACCATCTTGTTTATTGAAATCAACAGAATCTGAATGTACTTGAATTACCAGCATAATCAATTTAGCTTAAGTACTTTTACTCAGGAACAGCAACAAGGATGACATTAAAACAGGCAGAGGAATAAGTGTAAGTTTACAGGACTGTAAACATCTGTTACAAAAGGAGGAGAACAAAATGCTCCCAAGACTGACAAGAAGCACAATCAAGGATAATACGTAGGTACTTGGATAGCCTGCTATATACGGGGCTGGAGAGATGCCTTTATGGTTTAAATCGCTTGCTGCTTGTGCAAAGGACCTAGTGTGCCTGCTAGTAGCCACAATGGATGGATTACACCTGCCTGTGATTCCAGTTCTAGGAAATCTGACACCGTCTTCTGGCCTCCTCAGTCACACACCAACTCACATAAATAAACATAAATAAAAATAAAAACACAAGCTTTAAAATTTGTACATGAGCTCTATTTTGTCACCTCCTTAATTTCATGTTTGTATATTCTTGTTGAAAGCATTCTTCTCATCATTGGAATAATTGTTCTAATACATTTTTTTCTGATGATACAAATATACACAGAAAAATTGTCTCTGATGATATATTTCAAAAAACTCTTATGAACTTCGTTACTTCCCCCACAAAAAAATAATAGAAAAGAACTTGTTCATGTATATCTTTATCTTATCATATGTGTTAGAAAATTCTGGGAGCCATGGAAATAATATGGTTAATAGGATTAAATAAGTTGAGTTGGCAATGGTGTCACTAGGAGAAAAACCCATCAACAGAGGGCTCAAAAGATGGCTCAGTAGTTAAGAGCACATCTTGCTCTTGTAGACAACCCAAATTCTGTTTCGATGCTCAATGAATTGTTGGTTACAACTCCTATGACTCCAGATCCAAGAGTTCAAATGCCCTCCTCTGGCTTCTGTGGGTATCAATACACATATTGAATTTTCTCACACAAACGCACAGATACACATAGATAATACAAATAAATTTGAAACAAAAATATCTTTCATAGATTACAATATAATCACATTGATTCTCCTGTCTCAAAATAAAAGAAAAACTGGGGCGGGGAGGGGAGATGTTAAAGATGGGTTTTTAGGAAAAGGATATATATGGGTTATAAGAATCTTTGCTCCCAGGATGTACCAGCCCCAGCTTGCTTCTGAACATAAAATTATGTTCAAGAATGAGCTGGGGAGAGACCTCTTTACACAACTAATGCTGTTATTGAAGTCTGATGTAAGAAGACCTAGAACTTGAAAAGCTTCAGTCATATGAAATGTCTTGGGAAGCTGTCATCACCCTTTCCCTAAATAAATTTTACCCTTGTTACTAAATGAAAACCTCACCCATCCCAGGAAGCATTGATAGTCAAAAGCTTATTGCCAATTCATTTTTGATTTTCATATAAGAGTACATGTGGGATTTTTTCTTTACCTTATTAAGGAACTGCATGACATTTATATACAATAAAGCATATTATATGTGACAGCATTTAGTATTGTAATAGTAAAACATTAATAATTAAACATATGAATATATATTTAAACATATAAAATTAAGAACATGAATACACACACACATGAATGAATACCTTAAACTTTATTATGAAAGTAATTTTATGCCATGTTTGTGTGTGTGCATGTGTGTGTGTGTGTGTGTGTGTGTGTGTAAGTAGATGGTGCTGGATGGTATAAGAATACAGGTTGAGTAAGTCAAGGGAAGCAAGCAAGTAAGCAGCATCCACCATAGTCTTTGATTTAGTTCCTGCCTCCATATTCCTACCTTTAATTTCTGCCTTCATTTCCTCATAAGCTGTGTCCTGGGATATGTAAGTCATTTTCTCTCCAATATTTTTTTTGATAAGGCTCTTTATCATAACAATATAAAACAAGGTAGGATAAAGGGGCTTCATGTGTTAGTGGATAAAGGTGCCTTCTGCATTGTCTGATGAGTTAGGTTTCATGTCAAGGACTCAAGGAAGGAGAGAATAAGTCCACATAGGTTGTTCTCTGATCTCCACATATGGACCACTTTACCCACCAATACAAATACACACAAATAAAAAAATTAATGAATAAGTGTAATAACAAGTTAAAAACTAAGAAGACAGTGACTGACAAAGAAACCTGGATAAAACTCTGTCCCTTATGGGCCTGCATATGTGTGTATATGTGCACTCATACCCACATGCACACACACAGACATGCACACACACATACACACACACACATATTACACACATATTATATACACACTCATTAGAAACAAATAAAGAATCTTAGTACTATTAAGAAAGTGAAATCAGTGCAGCTTGATAAGTGGGTCATTTATGTGAATGAATATGTATAGGCCATTGGGAACTACAAAGGGGTCTGGCTATGTCCTAATAAGTCTAAAATCAGAGAAGTTAAGCAATGACAGCAGTCTGTTAGGAAGAAAATGCATGGCCCTTCCTGTTCTTAACCATTTAAAACATATATTAGAAATTTTCTTTGTTATAGCAACTTAATGAATATATTAGTAAGACACTGGGCAAGCTGTGAGCCAAGGAAGTTTGTAAACCTCTGATATTATCTATATTTAGTGGTTCTATTATTTTAAAATGTCCTACAAACTATTATTAAGCCACAAATTTGCATTTACTGAACATAGACAATGTCCTTTTGGTGAGAAATCTTTATGATTCCACCAAATATCTGTACATTAAAATGAGAAAAAAATGGAAAAGGATTTTAGGGAGACACTAGTTTACTTTAGACACAATTGCAGCAAAGTTTTAATTTCCAAAAGACTTATATGTAATTAATTTACTCTGACATGGTTATGTGTAGTGGTATGAACATGCAAATCAAAATCCAATATCTGGGTGCAGTTTGGCTCCTTCTGCCATATGGGTTCTGGAAACTGAACTCAAGTGTTCATGCTTGTCAGCAAGTAACCCACTCAATCACACTAGTTCATTCTCACTGGCCTATAGCTTATTTATTTAATTTTTAACACAAAAATTTTAATTTTTTTGATGTGCATTGGTGATTTTACCCACATATATGTCTGAAGGATCCAGATGCCTTGGACTTTGATCCACAAACACTTGTGAGCTGTTTTGTTTGGAAGTGAATTTAGATCTTCTGGAAGAAAAAAAGAGAGCTCCCAAATGCTGTGCCATGTCTCCAGCCCCATGTAGGTTTTATTGGTTTCTTTTTTCTTTTCTTTTTTTTTTTTGCTTGTTTGTTTTTGGTTTTAATTAATACTTTTGAGTTTTGAATGCCAAAATTCTACAATCCAAAAACTAGAAAAAAAAAAAAAACAGAAATAAATTGCTGGCCAATCCTAACACTTTAAAAAGTAATGTGACAATCTTAGTAGGATATTACATCCTCGCCAGCAAACACATCAACAATCCATGAAAGTGTTGGTACTTTAGTGCTAAGAACAAACCACACCAGAGAATGAAAAGTTCAGCTTCTCATGAAGAAACATTAGGTTCCAGGCATTGACTTATAAACAGGACATTGGGATAAAATGCCAACACCCTAGCAAAATTTTCCTACCATGAATATTTCCGACATTTCAAATGTTCACGTTTAAACATGAATTTCAATTCCTGAAATTGCTTAGTAATGTATTAATGCAGTCCTAGACTCATATGAATAGATACATTACAAATACTAAAAAGTCATAAATTCTTCATATTTCTATACAACAAATCTGATTATTTTTCTGGCCCTGCTAAGAAATGGAAGATTCAATTTCTACAACTTTTTGATAATTGGAAAGCCTCAAAATTGTGTTGGCACTGGGATTTTATGGATGTAACTTCCTAGTCTTAAGACTCAATGCTGCCTGTCAGCATGTCCTTATACATTCTTAAAGGGATCTCATAAAGTCACACACAGAAGAACATATGTTGTCTTTCTTAAGGAACCTTTCATCAGGTTCAGCAGTGAGGTTCTTCAGGACATCAGGCCTCTCTCTGCACACAATGTATTATCAGTGTACTGAATGTCTACAAGCAGACCTGCCTACAGGAGAACTATCCCAATTGATGCAGCTTAAATATTCTGTAAGGGCATATTTTGATGGGCAACCTTACTTAAGTGGCTAAGGAGTTAACGCTTGTGGATTATATAGTTTCTTCTACAAACATTCAGTTCTCTTCTTAGAGAGTCAAAGAATAAATGAATAATATCCACATACAGGAGCAAGGTTGTGTTGTGGTAAAACTACTTATAAAATGGTAGCCTGGGTTCTGGGACATTGCTCAGTCAGTAAAGTGCAAACATGAGCACTTGAGTTTAAGTGTCCAGCACCTATATAATAGCTGTGGATTGTAGGACATACTTATAACCCTAAAACTGAAGGAAGAAAAGACAGAGAGCTCTCTGGTGCTCACTGGCTAGCCATACTAAGAAAATTGGTGATTCCGATGTTCAGAGAGAACTCTGATCTTCAATATTAGCATGTGCAAATGACTGATCAAGATACTTGTCAAAATTGAGCCTGCACATGCACACATGCATACACACACACACACACACACATACACACACACACTCACATCTGCATGCATTTGTTTTTAATATGCTTTACAGAAATGTATAAACATATGGTAGAGTCTATGACTTAGGAAAAGAATGAACAAATAAGTACTCAAGAAGAAGATGTAAAAAAAAGTAGTGGGGTCAAGATGGGTCGAGTTGAAATTGTGAAATACATGAGTAAGAAAAAGCATCCTGAATACATCATACATGTATTCTTGTTCTGCTTGGTCTGGAGAATGTGCTATGATAATCACAATTTTGGTTTTGAATAAGTGAATTTATCAAGTAAGTGGCAAGCCAAAGTAAAAGAGTAAATAGCAGGTAGCAGCTAGATATAATAGATATGGGTGGGTGAGTAGATGGATGGATGGATGGATGGATGGATGGATGGATGGATGGATGGGTGGGTGGATGGATAGATGGATGGATAGCCAGGCAGGCAGGCAGGCAGGCAGACAGACAGACAGACAGACAGACAGACAATTGATATGCAATGGTAGGAGGAAAGGGGAAAGGTGTGGGACATCACATTGGGTTCTCAGAACATTAAGCAACTCCAGTTCGTAGTTGAGATTCTCACGGTTTACAAAATGTTACTTACAGTAAGACTTCAAAGTAGAAAAAAATAGCAACAGATAAAGAGATGACATCATGTGGCCACCGCATGTGGCAGAAATTGAGTGGGGATACGGAAGCCATCAACCGGAGTTTCTGAATGTATTTTCCCCCATGACTAAGCCTTCTCAGGCTGAATTTCTGACATATGTTTTAAACTGTTGACACATTCATGCCATAAAATGAACAAACGTAATATGTTGAAATAACTGAAATATCATCTGGCTGTTCTCAAGAGAACAATGTGTTTACTCTTGAGCTGATTGTTTTTAACATTTCTGTCAGGTTTAGAGGAGGTCCACCTATTCCCTGAGGACCTTTGATATTAATATTCTGGGGCATGAAGTGTAAGGTGGAGGAATCCCTGTCAGGTTTACATTTAGCTCAAACAGCACCTGAAAATTTACTAAAACAATATACCTTACATGCACCCACACACTTATGTAGAGAGGCATTCTCAACTGCTTCCTGAAATGTGCTTACCAATTATTTTCTTTTCTTATGGTAATTGCTTATGTTACATATGAAATTCACACAGATTATATTATTATGAACCTTGTAAAATTCTTAAGAATAAATTTATGAATATCCCACTTCCATCAAATCCATTCCTTTTAGAGTTTCTTAAAAAATATAATACAACATTTTCTAAGTGATAATACAATATTGTAAAAATAACCACTTTGATAGTAAAACGTGATCCAATTAGATAATAGCTAAGCTAGGAAAGATCTATGTTTACTTAGTTGACAATCAGTTGGTTATATTACCAATATTCAAGATCTTGTAACAATTTCTTCACAGAAATAAAATGAAGTGCATCAGTAGAGGGTCACAATATGCTGTCAGAGAACACGTGAAATTTTTCTTAGTAAGTTTCTTCTAACTTCATGCTAAAGATTTTCTGTTTGATCTAAGTTAAAGATCAAATCTTTAAAATCTGGGGATGTCATATCTGTGTCTGTATTGAATCGTGATTATCTTTGCTAGGACGTTTTAAAAGAATTAGAAATATTGATTCTCACTTAAGTACTCTCAGATCACCTAAATCTCACTAATGAAGGATTTCCTTAGATAATGACTCCTATTGGCTAGTTAACAAACTATCATGAACATATAATACATTAATCCTTCAATTAATATGACCTAAAATCCCTACATTAGAGATGTATCTCTGTACTGCAGAATATAATTGATTAAAGGAGAGCATTAAGGAAACATTTGGCCCTTGATTAGTGTCCATATGGGCATGATTTTTTAAAGAAAATAGTGGACTCCAAAGTTTCTTAAAAGGCCATTTTGGACTTTTCTAAGTATTATTTGTGGCTTGTTGTTCCAGTCTATCATGGGAACATCAGAGTAAGGCATAGTAGCTGAAGTATGAAACAGAAAGATCATATTCCATCTGTATCCAGGACCCAGAGAGAACAGGAAGTGGGATGAAACACTAAACCTAGAATGCCTATTTCCAATAATGTACCTCCTTTTTCAAGGCTCCATGTCCTACTGGTTCCATATTCTCTATAAAAAATATTACCAACTAGGAAACAAAATTCAAATTCATGAGCCTATGGAGGACACTTGATATTTAAATCACAAGTCAATCTTTAGACACATGGAAAACACAAAGTGTCTCAACTCTGTATGTCAGTTACTTTTTGATGCTGTGATAAAATTCCATGACCAAAATAACTTACAAATGAAAGCATTAATTTTGGTCCATGGTTCCAAAAGGATAGAGACCATCATGGGGTGGGGTGGGAGGCATAGCGGCTGGAACAGGAAGCAAAGAGATTGTATTTCTTCTACATATAGGTCAAGGGTAGTGTGGAGGATAGAACAGGAAGTCAGGTCAAGCTATAAATCCTCAAGCTGTACCACCAATGCTATATTTTCTCTAAAGAGGCTATACCTCTTAAAAGTATTGTAATATCTTTAAACAGTACCATCAACTGTGATTCAAGTGTTCAAATACATGAATATATGGGGGAGGCACTTTTCATTCAAACCACCATACACTCCTTAACTAGACTCTATTATCCTGAGAAAGAAACTGAACCAGAGCCATCATCTAAAAATACTACCGGGAGCTGGGTAGTATGAGCCTTGGTCATTGACCTAATTTTCTTTCCCATTGCTGTGATAAATTAGAATGTCAAACACAACTTAAAGAAGAAAGAGTTTATTTTAGGTCACAATTCCTGATAATAGTTCAAGTACATAATGGCAGGAACGTGAAAGTACTCTACAGTTACGTGTGCCAGTTCATCCTGTGGCAAGGTCCATGTGCCCCACAATTCGCTACTCTACTTTTGGAAACACAAAAATGAAATGTGTGATGAACTATAACCCCTGCCTTATAGCTAGTCTTCAGTCATAACTAACACTCACTGTTACTTTTACTCTTTTGAAATTTCTAATTTTACTTTTAGCTGATACCTCCATTCACTTTGATAGCTTTTGGCCAGACTACTGGAGAACACCAGCTATGTGTGTGTTTGTGTGTGTTTGTGTGTGTGTATGTGTGTGTGTGTGTGTGTGTGTGTGTGTGTGTATTTCATTCCTGGCTCCAATGGGTCATTCCTCCTATTTCTGGAATAAGGAAAGTGTATTCATGTATTCATGATACTTGGTAACATAGGAAAAATAAGAATGTTGAGCATAGATTTTCATAGATAAGCCTAAAAATGAGGCACATTGCTTCTGAGAACATTATTTTATATGAAAAACATATTAATTGTGAATCCACAAGGAGGGAATTGTTGGGGTTGGCAAGTAGGACTATCCAGTACTGGATGTATTTCTTCTGCAAGCAATGTTCTCATATTTTCTATTGTACAGCTTGTATATTAACTGATAACAAAATATGGCCATGTTCTTGCTTCTTTTCTTTACTGCCCTTTCTATTCCTGCACATGTTTTGGAACATTAATAGTTTTATCTTGTATGTTTTTAACCCAAGAACATTGTATAGTGCCTAAGTTATAGCACAAATTCAACAAAGAGCTGTTTAATAAATACTTTTGTCTTTGTCCTGCTCCACAGCTAAGATTGTAGTTTTTATTTATACAAATCTTGCAATGTTTTATATGAACATGACACAAGATATGCGCAAACCATCACTTCACGTGTTTGTGTGTGTGTGCGTGCACGTGAGTACGTTTGCACACGTGCATGTGTCCATTTGTAGATTTAAGTTGAGGGGACTGTGTACCATCATGTAGGTGCACGGAGTTCTTAGGAAAACCTTAGTGTCTATTTTTACATTTAACTTTGTTGAAGGCAAAGTCATACTAGTCTCTGCTTCATATACCAGGTTATCTGTGCCATGAGTATTCAGGGATTTACCTGACTCTAACTCTCATCTCTCCCTGGGATTTCAAATGCAGGATACCACATCCATGTTTGCATAGGTTCCAGGGAGTCAAACTTAGGTCTGATGTTTTTAAGGCAAGTATGTTAACCACTGAGCCACCTTTCCAGGTTGTGTGTGTGTGTGTGTGTGTGTGTGTGTGTGTGTGCACATGTACACTCATGTGCATATATATGTATCTTTATAATAACAATCTATCAGCCTTCTTAGTGACAATGTAAATCATATCCTAGGTTTGTCATACTGAAGGAGGTATACTGCATGTTTGATGAAATAGTTTTTTTTTTCTTTTCTCATAATCCACTGAAATACCAGTGCCCACCAGTACAACATGAGAACATTCTGACAAACTCAGTGAGACCTTCCCTCAGCCTTTTCTCTCCTTATATAGTCTACTTTATAAAAGAAACTTCACGTGGATTGATTGACTTTCATCAGGAAAAATTCTAATTTGTCAAAGACAACTTAGAAGTTACATTCTATTTTATTTTATTTTTTGTACTTTTCACTGCTTAGGTATATGTCTAGCTACACCTTGATTGTGTAGCCTTAAAATTTACTTCTTAGATGGTATGTTAGTTGACTTTCCTGTTGCTGTAATAAAATAAAAAAAAACTTAATAAAAGCAACTTATAGAGGGGCTTTTTATCTTACCCCTTGAGGGATAGTCCCTCATTGCAGGGAAGCATGGTAACAGAGGAGCTGGTCACATTTTCTCTGAAGCCAGTGATCATTGGAAGATGAATGCTGGCCTTCAGCTTCCTCTCTCCTTCATATTCAGTCCAGGATACCAACTGATAGAATGGTGCCACCTACAATGGGCAGCTCTTCTAACTTCAGTTAGTATTTAAGATGAACTTCCAGAGACACGTCCAGGAGACCATGTCTCAGGTCATTTTTTCATTCATCAAGATGAAAATTGAAATTAACCAACACAGATGCTCATATATTGACTCTAAGATTCCTTATGATTCTTTATACAAAAGTGGGTAAGCTCAGTGGTGAATCACTGACTATACTCCAGAGTCTATTCTGTTAATATTAATCCTACACATATTAAATATTTATATTTTTGAACAACTGTCATCTGCAGCAAAGTACATGAATCATTCACACTTATGTTTTTTTTTTTTCATTTAACTACACACATTTTTTTGTGACTGTATTTTTAAGTATGTAGGCAAAAGACTCCAAATAAGCTAACCCAAGACTTGGGAAAATATTACATTTTGATATCAATACCTAAAGTTTTTATACTTTTATTAATTTATTCTTTAACAAGTTCATATATGTATATAACACATTCTGGTCACATCCATTCCTCCACCCCTCTTGTTCTCTTCTCACCACAGCCTGCCATCCACTAAATCTCTATCTCCTTTCATGTCTATCTGTTGGTTTTGATTAGTGACCCATTAGGTTTGCAAGGTTCACTTGCACACATTTTAAAGTAACTTATATGCTTTTAAGCACAAGTCAGGCTAACTGCTGACATATCCCAGGTATTTAACTGTTGCTCTCCAGAATAAAGATGTGAGCATCCATGGAACGCCCATCACTTAAAAGATGTTTGGGCATTGCTGTGATGACCTACTGTACTTTTGCAAATTACTTCCCCTTACTTGACACTTTCAGATTCTCCCTGTCAGTGCCATTCCATACCTCTGATAATGTCACTTTGCACAAAAATTGTACCGATGTTTAGAATTACTGATAATTTCCACAAGCACTATTTGGGAATGGACTAGGAAGGGAATATTTATTCCATTCTGTGCAAGAACCTTAACAGTGACTGATTTCATACAAGATGGCTTTCCAGGCATCCAAATGCAAAGACTCTAATCCCAAGAGAAAACCTCTGCACAAAATAGAAAGCCTAGAAAAGATTTCCTACTACAAACATGAGTCAGAATCTGCATTCTGTTATAAAAATCTTTAAACCAATGAATTTCTATAATCAATAATAAATACTTACTAATACCACTCTGACCATGGTATTTTTGAGGAATTATATTTGAAAGGATACTGTCTATATTATACTATAAAGAAAATAAGAACCATCCATCTGAGATTCCATTGTCAGAAGTAATTGTTTATATGATGTATTTTTATAAAACATTGAAAGATAAAGGTGAAAAATAAATTGTCTATGGAGTTGGAGAGATAAATGAGCAGTTAAGAACTGATATGTCTCTTGCAAAGAACCCAACCTGTGTTGCCAACATCTATGGTGGGCAGCTGACAATCTCCTGTAACTTAGCCCCAAGAGATCTGACAACTTTTTCTGATCTCCATGGGCACCTGCATTTATGTATCCATACACACGTGAAAAAACATATGAATAAAATATTTTTAAACCAATCTTTAAAATAATAAACTGTTTAGGAAGAAAAATGAGAAGCAGAATGTTGGTGGACAGGGCAATAGAAAAGAAATAATAGCATGGTTTGGAGATTAGCCATGGTTTTATTCTTTATTGTCTCATTTTACGTTACTTTCAGGAACTCTCAGTAAGGCTGACCTTAGTCACAGACCCAGAATATTAAATTCTGTATTTTAAAAGCCTGGAACACAAATCTCAATTGTTATTCTTTTAAGAATGATGTTTATCAGATAGATAAAGAGATAGACAGACAGAGGTGGCCTTTCATGATCTGCAGGCTCTGCATTAGTGGATTCAAAGCACTGCAAACCAAAATGATTCCTTTGTGCAGAACGTGAATGCAGAATGTTTTCTGAACTTATCCCCTACACACTATAGTTGGATAGCAACACATTAGCATTCATACTCTACTAGTTAAATAACCCATTATCACCTAAAATATATGTGTGTAGGGTATAAGGAAAATTATGTCATTTTTCATCAAGATTATTTGTTTGATTGGTTTTTCAATTTTGTGGTTTTAAAATAATAATATAACATCATTGCCCCTTCTCTTTCCTTCCTCCAATACCTTTCATGTCACACACATACACACACAAACACACACAAAAACACACACACAAACAAACACACACACACACACAAGAAACTTGAACATGTTCCTTGGTAATGAAAAATATGATTTGGGGATGTGATGTCAAGTTGCAGTTAAATGTAAATAACCTTTGCAAACACAAATTGGGAAAGATGTGCCTATCAGTTGTCACTTTTAAACTGATATATGGATTTGGTACAGTAATTATGAATTTTCTGTAACAAATGACTAAAACAATAAGTTAAATTCTCATGTCTTTCTATTACTTTACCTGCCACATATCATCTTGTATCAATCAGTTTTGAATTCTGGCCATTTACTTGCATGAGGCTGCATTTGGCTTGTAACCAGTATTGGTTCAATAAAAGCCAATGATCAGTCATTGATTGCAGCAAAGCTGCATATGTGGGAAAAAGAGTGAGAGATTGAGGGGGGCGGGGTCTCATGGTTGTTTATATCCACATGACAATTCCCTCCTCTATCATAGTATGGTAGAGTCTCCACTGGAGAATTCACAGCAGGAATTGTAGCTGTGTCTTCTCTAATTAGTGGTAGACAAAGTAAACGGCTATATTTTTTATCTAGCCCCTATAGGCATGTATATGAATACTCATAAAAAGATATTTCTGGATCAGGGTTTGGGAGCTTCTCAGCCTTTTAATTTTTCCCAGAATTACAGGTTCAGAATTCTCAGTGAAAATATGACAGGGAGGCACAAAGTAAAATCTAAAGAAGGTAGAGTGTTAAAGTTCAAGGGATTAAGACCCACTGAAAGACTATCCCATAATATCGCTCATTGAGGTAGTCCTTTCTGTAGAGCAGAGCTCACCAGGGCTCATCCTGTCTCTGTCTCCTAGAGGCATATGGAAATATCTTCAGTTGTCACAGGTCTGTCTGGAAGGATGCAGTCATGTAATAGATAGAAGTCAGGGATGATACAAATGTCCTACAGCAGAGAGAGAAATTCACAGTTTAATAACCATCCAGCCCAACTAGCCAATGACGCCAAGGTTGAGACTGCTTTAAAAGAAAAAAAAAACCACACACACACAAACATGAGACTGGGAAAACAAAATACCAGTTTGGGTCTCTGTGGAGTCCAGAAGTGATTCACCCTCTTTGACTTTCTGTTTTCTTATTCACAACCTGAGGACAATAAGATTCAGTTCTTAGTTCTTGTTAATGAGCAGATATCTTTGCAAGTATCTGTCTCAATGGAAGACAAATTTCAGGAAGGAAATGCTTAATTACTATATATTTCCCACCCACCTTTCCTTTCCTTCTATCTACTTTGGCTCGAGGGAGGGGGGGTTGGTGTTCTAAACTAAGTTTAGTTGGCACACACTCCCTTTGCAGAGGAGAAGACATGAGCAGAAAAAATAATAGGGTTGGGAGGAAGGAAAATTTAACTGTATTCTCCTCAGGATTGCTTATGACCTTAGGCAAAGCAACTCCCTACCTCTTTATGTTTAGTTTTCTTAACCATTAAAAGATGTGAAGAGTTTTTCCCTTAACCTGTCTCAGAGAAGAAAATAAATGTGGTACTTAGAAAAAGCAATAGTCTGCCCAGAGGTGATCAAGAAATGATTTTTCCTTCTGCCGCATGTGAAGGTTCTTTCAGAAGTGAGACACATTATCTAAATCAACAGATTTAAGTATTTGCACACACATTCATTGACAAGAATGTTCTTCTGTTGCTCATGTTCCAGTTAATGGCTCTATATCCATGGGCATATGGGCAGCACTAATTGGACTCAGAGAATATTTGGGAAGATATAAGAGAACAGGATGTTAGGAAGAGATGACAGTTGATGGAACAGTTCTGTGGATAATTGGAGAAAAAAATTGGATAGGGTCAAAACACGTGGTATACACATGAGAAACTTCTTAAGGAAGAAATTAAAATATATTTTATATTTTAAGCAAGTACCTATGAAACATTTCAGTGTATATTGAAATAACTTGGACATAATTTCACATATAATTTACAAGTGATTCTAACATTGTTTTCTAAAGTGATTGTAATAGCCTGTGTCTTTAATCTGAAAACTCAAGAAGCAGGCACAGGTAGAGCCCTGTGGGGTCAAGATTAACCAGATCGACATTGTAAATTCCTGAACAACTAAGGCTACTTCCTGAGATTCTGCCTCAAAGATAAGACAACATAAGGTTCAAAGTTTCATACAAAACAATAACCATTGCTGTCAGTTTATTCCATGTCGTATTTTCTCAGTTTTATTTCTTTAGTTTTCTTTACAAATGTGAAACACTTTTAAAATTTTTTTCTTGATTTTCTCAAATTAGAGAACATTTGATGATAGTTTTCAAAAGATTGAAGCAAAACAACTCGCCCAACCACATGTCTTTTCTTTGGCCTCTAAAAACTATTGTTTATATTACTATTTTAAAATTGTAAAGTTTATAAATTTTACATTTGCCATGTAACTTGAGTTGTTTTCCAGTTTGACTGTGAGTTGATTTCAGAGATACAAGCATAATAGCATAGCATTTATTGCTTTAAAAATTATGTAAATAAAATTATGTAGATGTATAACTTAAGTGGTAGCATAGAATCTATAAAAGGAAATGGAATCTTGTTACTAAAATTTGAATGCTAAAGAAAAATATCCCAAGCACCATCCAAGGAATGATTTTTTTCCCTCTAGAGATAGATTTTCTTCTTATAACGTCAATGGTAATTAATTTGCATTCATATTCGTCTCCTTCGGCCTCTGTCTTCCTAGACTGGATTGGCTAATTTAATATAGCCAGAAACAGCTTTGTGACCAGGAAATTCATAGAAGTAGAAATTAATTGAACCTTGTCTGTGTGAGGTGAGCAAAGGAAATGTGAGTATTCTTAAAGGAATCCATTAACCAACAAGGACCCTGCCTGATGGACATTTGTTTGACATTTCCTATTTATGGAACAATGAACATTTTTCTCTTTATCTTTGAGAGTCTGAAATTTCAAAGACATGGGTCATTCTTCAAGCTAAGCTTTCTTATGAGATTCTGCATGAAGAACTTGCATTCTTTTGCCAAACATAATCTATTTTCAATATCCACTCCTTCATTAATTTCACTATTTTTATACCTAGAATTCTTTTCATTTTTGTACCTAAAGTTAAGTCTTTCTTTCCTGAAAAGATTCTTCTCTCCTATTATCTTTCCCTTTATCCTTTTCTCTAATTGTCTTCTATAACATTTTCTCAAATTTTATTTTCCAGATCATTAGCTAGGTCATTAGCTTTTTTATATTGTATTTTTGATTCCACAAATTGGCTTTCAAAGTGTTCCATCCTTTTACCTTTAAGTCTTTTTCTTTCTCTCTTTCTTTCTCTCTTTCTTTCTCTCTCTCTTTCTTTCTTTCTTTCTTTCTTTTGTTCATTCTCTTATATTCTGAAAAGTGCAACACAAACACACATATATATATGAAAATATATATTCATGTCTTTTCAAATATATAAACATTATGAAAGGCTAAATTATGCTAAATGACATATGTTTCTTCATTACTATATTGTGTCAAAACAACAGCTTAAGTAGACTGACTCAGGTTTAATAATTTTCAGTTTTCAAAATGCATTGTGAAGAATGCAGGGAAATAAACATATATTATCTTACTTAAGTGGGGAATTACAAAAGTCAAGCTCAGAGCTCGGTTAAGAAAGGAACAAATCTATGAGATGTATTATAAAATGAGATACCGATAAAGAATGATTTTTTTCATTTTCAGGATCATTCTCTTTTTATTAAAAAAAAATTCTGTTTTCTTCAGAAACCCTATGTTTATTGTTTAGAGTTTTTATTTCTATAAGCATTTCTATTTCTTCTTAGTTATATGAATATTCTTTTACGTTGCTTTGTGTGTGTGTGTGTGTTCACATGAGGACAGGAAGGACCAATAAGGATGTCCTGGTGTCATTCTTTCACTCTCTGTCTGGTTTCTTTGTGAAAGGTTCTTTCACTGAACATGGAGCTTTCAGTTTTGAAAAATATCAATGAGTTCAAGGTTTGTTGAGAGATCATGTCTCAAAATTAAGAGGAAAAGCAATTGAAGAAAGCACTCAGTGTTCATACCTGTCATTCATATACATGCACACACATGTGTAAATGCACATGCATATATACACACATATACAAGCACATACACCCACACACAAACACGCACAATGAAGAAATTTCTTTTCAATAGTGCATTCTGTAATTTTACCCTCATTAGGAAGAAATAAAATTACATTTTAATGCAAGTATTGTTTATACCATAAAGAGCATTTCAATCAATTAACGAATGTCTTTCAGAAGAAGATTATAAGCTGAAAAGACCAGAAAAATGTCCTCAACAAAATCATAGTCAAAAATCTTATCTTCTTAACCTAAAGAAGAAGATGACTATAAGCATATAACAAGCTTCTAGAGCACTAAATAGATTGTACCAGAAAAGAAGTTCCCCAAGCACATAATAATCAAAACACTAAATGTACAGAACAAAGAAAGAATATGAAAAACTTCAAGGAAAAAAGGCAAAACAACATATGAGGCAGACTTATTTAAATTGCTGTCAACTTCTCAATGGAAATTCTAAAAGCCAGAAGGGGCTTGTAGAAGATCCCTTGTAGACTCAAAGGTCACAAATGCCAGCCCATACTATTCTACCCACAAAATTTCAATAACCACAGATGGAGAAAACAAGATATTCCATGACAAAGTCAAATTTAAACAATATCTATCTACCAATCCATACCCATAGAAGTATAGAAAGAAAGCACCAACGTGAGTTTAACTACACCCAAGAAAACACAGAAAAACAAATAATTTTACACCAGTAAAACCAAAAAATTGGCATCACAGACACACTTACATACACACAGTCACACACACACACACACACACACTACCACCACAACAACCAACACGAACATTACAGGAATTAACAATCATTGGTCATTATTGTTACTCAATATCAATTGATTAATTTTCTCAATTGTGAAAGACACAGGCTTACAGAATGGATGTGAAAATAGGATACATCCTCAGTTGCGTAAAAGAAACACAACTCAAAATTAAAGATAGATATTATTCCAGAGTAAAGAGTGGGAAAAAAACATTTTACAAGCAAATGGACAGAAGAAGCAAGCTAATGTAGTACTTCTAATATCTAACAAGATAGGCTTGCAATCAAGGTTAATCAAAAGTGATGGGGAAAGACACTTCAAACTCATTCAAGAAAAATTCCACCAAGATGACATCTCAGTTCTGAGTATTTATGTCCTAAGTGCCAGGACACCCACATTTGTAAAAGAAACATTACTAAAGCTTAAATCACACATTTATCATCACAAATTAAGAGTGGAAGACTTAAACGTGCCACTCTCACCAATAGACTGGTCAGCCAGATAAAAACTAAACAGAAAAACAATGGAACTAGTAAACTTTATGACTTAAATCAACCTAATAGATCTACAGAACATTTCACCCAAACACAATATAACTTTTTTTCTGTACCTCATATAACCATCTCAAAAATTGACCAAATACTGAATCACAGAACAAGTTTCAAAACATAAAATAAAATTGATATAATTCCTTTTATCTTTTTAGGCCACCAGTGATTAAAGCTGGATTTCAACATCATAAACCACAGAAACCCTACAAACTCATTTAAACTAAACATTTTTCTATGGGATAAAAACTTTGTCAGGACAAGAATGATGAAAGAAGTTAAAGACTTCCTAGATAGAATTCAATAAAAACGAATACTCAGTACTCAATATACTCAATAAAGTGATAAAAAAGAATGTTCATGTCAATAAGTGTATTCATAAAGAAAGTAGAGACACCTCATACTAAAAAATTACCAGCATACCCAAAAGCTCAAGGGAAAAAAGTTGAAAGAAACACACCAAAACACACCAAGAGGAGTAGACAACAACAACAATAGAAAAAGAAGGAGGAGGAGGAGGAGGAGGAGGAGGAGGAGGAGGAGCAGCAGCAGCAGCAGCAGCAGCAGCAGCTGCTGCTGCTGAAGGAGAAATCAATAAATTAGAAACAAAGAGAAAAATACAAAGAATTAATAAACAGAAAGTTGATTCTTTGACAAAATCAATCAGAGAATATCTTATCTCAACTATCTAAAATCAGAGAGAAAATATACAAATTAATAAAAAAAATGAAAGGAAGGACATAACAAAAAACTTGGGAAATGCAAAGAATTATTAGGTCTTACTTTAAAGACCTATACTCAACAAAATCTAGAAAAATGGCCACTTTATTGTCACAGATACCACTTACCAAACTTAAATCACAATTACATAAACAATAGAAGCAGTCATTAAAGGTCTCACAACAACAACAACATCAACAACAACAACACAAGAGCAACAACAACTCAGCACCAGGCAGTTTTAATAAATAATTCTACAAGACTTTGAAAGAAAAATTAACACCAATACTTCTCAAATTATTCTATGCAACATAAGTAGAGAAAACAAAGTCAGATCCATTTTATGAGGTCATAGTCACCTTGATACCCAAACCACATGAAGAATCAACAACAAACAAGAGAATTACAAACCAGTTTCTCTCAGGAATGTTGATGTAAAAATACTCAATAAAATATTCACACATCAAAAACATCATTACTATAATGAAGTATGCTTCATCTCAAAGATTCAGGGGTTGTTCATTATATAAACACCATTAAATATAATTCATCATATAGACAAACTGATTTAAAACACACATGCCATTATCTCATTCAATGAAGAAAGGGCCTTTGACAAAATTTCTACACTACTTCATGATAAAAATTCTAGTAGGGATTAAGAATATCAAAGACGGCTGGGCAACAGTGGCGCATGCCTTTAATCCCAGCACTTGGGAGGCAGAGGCAGGTAGATTTCTGAGTTCAAGGCTAGCCTGGTCTACAGAGTGAGTTCCAGGACAGCCAGGGCTACACAGAGAAACCCTGTCTCGAAAACAAAAACAAAAACAAAAACAAAAACAAAAACAAAAAAAAACAAAAAACAAAAAAGAATATCAAAGACATACCTATACATAATAAGTCAATTTTTGCAACCTATAGCCAACATTGAATTTACTTGAGAGAAACACAAAGCAATTCTACTAACTCAGGGATAAAAAATAGGTTTTCACTGTCTCCGTATTTATTCAATATAATGCTTGACTTTCTAGCTAGAACAGTACAACAATTAAAGGAGATCAGGGGAATGTAATTGTAAAGGAAGATGTCAAATTATCATCATTTACAGGTTAAATGATAGTACATATAAATGACTCCCAAAATTCTAGAAAGAACAGCTTCAGTGAAATGGCAGTATGGAAGATTAACTCAAAAAAATTCAGTAGCCATCCTATATACAAATAATAAATGAACTGATAAAGAAATCAGGGAAACAAGACAGTTTGTAATAGACACAAATAATATAAAATTCCTTGGTATATATGTAACCAAGCAACTGAAATACTTGTATGACATAAACATCAAGTCTTTGAAGAAATAAATTGAAAAAGATACCAGAAGAAGAAAAGATATTCCATGTTTATGGATTGGTAGATAACATGGGAGTAAAGTAGCCATCTCACCAAAAGCAATCTACAGATTCGATGCAATCCCTATCAAAATTACAACTTAATTCTTTATAGATCTTGAAAGAACAACACTCAGCTTCACATGGATAAAAAATAAACTTCCAAGGGGAGATAGCTAAAACAATTCGGTAGAATAAAAGAACTTCTGGAGGTATCACCATCCCTGACTTCAAGCTCCACTACAGAAATACAGTAATAAAAATGTATGGAATAAGTATAAAAACAGACATATGGATCAATGGAATTTATTTAAAGACCCAGACTTAAATTCACAAATTTATAGACACCTAATTTTTTTTTATCAAGAAACCAAAATTAAACAATGGAAAAATAAAGCACCTTTAACAAATATTCCTTGTCAAACTGGATGTCTGCATATAGAAGAATACATATACATCCATATTTATCATTCTGCATATCCTGAACAGAACCCAACAGCTTAGGCCATAAGATCAACAATTAATAAATGTGACCTCATAAAACTGAAGGGCTTATGTAAGGAAAAGGACACCATCAATAGAACAAGTTTGCACCCTACAAAATGTGATAAAATCTTCACCAATCCCACATCTGATACCACACTAATTTCCAAAATATATCAAGCACTCAAGAAACTAAAAATCAACAAACCAAATATTCTAAATAAAAAAATGGGTAGAGATCTAAACAGAGAATCCTCAACAGAGGATTCTCAAATGGCTCAGAAACACTTAAAGAAACATTCAACATCCTTAGTCATCAGGGAAATGCAAATCAAAATGATTCCGAGATTTTATCTTATACCTGTCAGAATAGCTAAGATTAAAAACAGAAATGGCAGCTCATGGTGGCTAGATTGTGTAGTTAGGGGATCATTCTTTCATTGCTAGTGGGAGTACAAACTTGTACAGCTACTTTAGAAATCAATTTTCCCATTTCTCAGAAAAATTGGAATAGATCTACCTCAAAAATCTAGCTCTAACACTCCTGTACATACACCCAAAGGATGCTCTGCTATACGACAAGGACACTTTCTCAACTATATTCATTGCAGCTTTATTTGTAATAGTCATAACTGGAAACTACCTGGATAACCCCCAGCTAAAGAATGGACTTTTTAAAATCTGGCATATTTACAGAATGGAATATTAGCTGTTAACAAATATAACTTCATGAAATTTTCAAGTAAATGGATGAAACTAGGAAAAAAAATATCATCCCAACTCAAGTATCCCAGCCTAGAAAGACAAACATGGCATGTACTCACTTATAAGTAAATATTAACTGTAAAGCTAATAACCATACTATAATCCACAGATCCACAGAGGCTAAGTAACAAGGAGAGCTCAAGGTAGGGATGAACAAATCTGCCTGGGAAGTGGAAATAGAGTAGAAGGTGGATGGGGGCAGGGAAGGTGAAGGGGAAGAGTACTGTGAGTGAAAACTGGAATTGGGGGGAGAGATTCTTGGAGTTGGTGACCCTTGCTAAGACTCTTAGCAGTAGGGCTTACAGAGTCTAAACCGACCGTCTCCTCTAACCAGGCAAGACTTCCAATGGAGGGACTGGAATACCAATTTAATTACAAAACCTTCCACCTGCAATTTGTCCTGTTTTCAAGATGTATTGGGGTAAAGGTGTTGTAGAAATTGTGGGAGTGGCCAAGCAATGACTGGTCCAGCTTGAGACCAATACCACAAGCAAGATCCACCTCCCCCTTGCCCCCGCCACACCACTGCCTGGAGGGTAGGAACCAGAGGTTAGATAGTCCAGAAATCTATGATAGAACCAAATATTACTAGCAAAAAAGTCAATGAAAAGATTGCTAATGATATTCTACTGTACTCATAGATTTATGCTTAGCCCAGTTGTCACCAGAGAGGTTTCACTCAGCAACTGATGGAAATAGATGAAGTGACCCAAGCCAAAGATTAGGCAGATCTTGGTGAATTCTGTGAAAGAGGGAAAATAGCAGCCATAAGGTAAAAGACATCCCACAAGAAAACCCAAAAAGTAAACCAACCTGGGCTCATAGGGGTTCACAGTCTGAAGCAACAACCAAGAAACCTACATAAGACTGACCTCTGCATATATGGTACAGTTGTGTAGCTTGATCTTTTTGTGGCACTCCTATTAGTGTGAGCAGGGGATGTCTCTAACACTTTTGCCTACTTTTGGGACCCTTTATCTAATACTGGGTTGCCTCCTCCAGCCTTAATATGTAGGAAGTTGTATAGTCTAACTGCAACTTTATATGCTGTGTTCCATTGCTATCCATGGGAGGCCTACCATTTTCTGAAGAGAAAAGGCCAAAAGAGGTATGCATGAAGGCTGTGCAGAGGGGAGTTGAAAGTGGGGACTGGGAGGAGAGAGGGAGCAAAACGTGCCACTGGGATAAAAGAAGACTAAATTAAAAAAACCAAACAACAAATGTACTTACACACACACACACACACACACACACACACACACACACATTTTATCTAGTGCTATTAACCAACACTAGATTATTAATACATTACCTTTGGCACACTTCTGACTAGGTAGCAGCACAACAAAACAGTGTGATTTTACCTTGAGATTTAGAGGCAAAAATATTAACATGACCCTGTGTATTAATTCCTTGATTTAATGAGACATAAATGGTTGGTAAGAATAGAGAAACGAACTCACCCTGTGGCATGTGAGTATCTAGTCTTATTAATGTTCCTCTTCTTCATGGAGAGCTCAAGTATAGAATAGTTGCAATACAGAATTACTAAAGACATTGCAGTGAGACTTGCCTGTGTGCACAATTGTTTTCAATTTCAATTGTTTCTGGTGAAGACTGGCCAGTGGTATTGCAAAAAACACAGCTATTCACAATTTCCCAGAGTCTCACTAGTCAGAATCACTGTATCAGTGGGTAATGCAGCTACAGACATTGTTTTAACAAATAGCCCAACTCTGAGAAATGGGTAAATGATCTCAAAGCAGAAGGTGTGAAGAGGCTTGCCTAGGCTTCCCATATCTATTATGCAGTTGCTGTGGCAACCATTGCTAACAAAAACAATAAAACCCATGGTAACCTTTATGGTTGTATGGAGATGTGGGGGGGAATTAGCAAAGTATTTGGCTCATCCATCCTCAGGAGACCCATTTGAATCATTGAAGCTTAATGTCATTTGTCTGTATCTCTTTCAACAAAATGATCCACATACCAATTTGCTTAAATGAAGGATGCACATGCCAAATCTAATTATCCCTTATCTCACACAGTCATTAATCATTCCTATCCATTATTCATTGTCTACCCATAGCCACTACAGTCTTTGGGTACATGAAAAAAAAATATATATACATATATATATATACATATATATATATATATATATATATATATATATATATTTGTTTATAAGTGGCATTTGTCTTTGAAATGGAATGTGTAATGGAAAAATGAAATATTATTGGAATGAAAGCCAGTGATAAGTTTTGTGCCATTATTCTCATAATCTATGAAATTAATAAAGGAAAGGCAGCTTTCTGGAGATCAATGTGAGATTGAAGATGTACTTCCTCTGGTTGTCAACTAATACAGTACAGTGAAATGGAATATTGCTTTTCACTATTCTGTGAATACAGCAGAATATCATTAGGAATCTTTTCAATGACTTTTTTTTTTGGTAGTAATATTTGGTTGGATTTCTGGGCTATTCAACCTCTGGTTTCTACCCTCCAGGCAGTGGTGTGCTGGAGGCTGGGTAGAGTGGTTCTTGCTTGTAGTATGGATCTTAAACCTACAACAGTCCCCAGGGACCCCAGCAATACAACCTACAACAATACCATGGGATCCGATAGATACAACCTACACTATTCAAGGATCCTATGAATACAATCTACACCAATGCCCAACGGTCTCACAAATATAATCTACTATGACACCCAAGGGTCTCAGATATAACCTACAACAGTTTCCAGGATTCTACTCCATTTTGAAATACATTTTAATTTACATGATGCATCAGGTGAGTGTTAGATACAAGAAATTTCAGCTCTTCCCACCTCTGTGTCTTCCACTGTCTTGCTTTTGTCATGGCAGCCAGGCTGACCAGTGAATGGATAATTATTTGATCATGACAGAGAATGAATTCCTTAGTTTATTTCCATTAACAAATACATCAAGTCAAATAGTGTTTGCTTTTATCAGTGAAAAGAAAAGGGCAAATTGCAGGTGTACTAAATTCACTATGGAACTCTGCCTACTGCCATGGAGTTGGGAAAGGAAAGCAGTGGTTGTCTCTGCTAGTTTGTCCTGGGGCATGCTTCTAGATCAGTCATCTATACTGTCTAACTCGAACTGTCTGAAAATAACTGCTTGTGTTCATATTTCATACTGTGTCTGTAATATGCTTACTGTCTCATAGCTCTGGAGAACCAACTTGAGCATAAATTCTTGAAAAGGTTTGTGTAACACACTGTATGAAAGACAAGAGGCATAGAAATAGTTTGATGTTGGAACAAACAAACAGAACAAACAAACCCCACAATAACCATAACAGTACAGGAAGGCTTTAGTTCAGTTCTGACACCTCTGGCCTCTTCCCTGAGGGCACCTGTACTCACTTGTATATTCCCCAACACAGACCTACTCAGCTAAACAAAATAAAAAATAAAAAATAAATAAAGTAGTATTGTTAGGCGCCATAAGAACCTTGCCCCAAGATGGCGATGGCCACTCGAGGGCCGAGTGATAAACAAGTCCTTATTAGGTGTGAAGGCTGTGCTTCAAGGTGGCCTGATCTTATGCAAGCTTCACAAGCCTATGGAGAGATGATACGTGGCATGAGTTCATGGGCTCCTGGCAGGGTTTATAAGCTGTGCCCGACAAAGGCTCGCGGGCTTGCCATCTTGACTACCAACTGCTAAGCATCCTGAGTAAACTGCTGTGAGAAGGAACCGGTTGTTCCGTGTCTTAATTCCTGCTGGTCAAGGTTGGCGTGGCACATAGTATCACACCTAGTTATGGAAAGTGCTGGTTCCAACTATGACCATAAGAAAAGTGATAGACAAAGAACATATTCATGGGATGTTAGGAAGACGGGACCAGAAAAGTTGGTGATGAATGAGTATGGTGAGTAAGAGAAGGAAAGAGTAACATGTAATAGGTAATTCTGAAGCTTGAGTAGAGTAGTGAATAGAAGTACCATAAGAATTAGCTTTGTCTTAGAGTTTCATTGCTGTGAACAGACAACATAACCATGCCAACTCTTATAAAAGACAACATTTAATTGAGGCTTGCTTACAGGTTCAGAGAAGTTCAGTCCATTATTATTATGGCAGGAAGCATGGCACTGTCCAGGCAGGCATACTGTTGTAGGAGCTGCAATTTCAACATCTTGTTCCAAAGGTCTCTAGAAGACTGACTTCCAGAAAGCTACAAGTAAGATCTCAAAGCCTACTCCTATTGTGACACACTTCCTCCAACATGGCCACACCTACTACAATAAGGCCACACCTCCTTCCTAATAGTGCCACTCCCTGGGCCAAGGATATTCAAACCACCACATTCTCTCTGGACCAAGACTATACAAACCACCATCACAAGTCATCTTCCTAGCATTCTTTGGATGCAACTCCTGGAGCAAACCCCAAACCAGATTAAATAGAAGTGGAGCCAGTCATAGTAAAGTATTATTAGTCCAATACAGAATTTGAAGGGTCAGATAAATCCCACAATAGGTGATTTTTTTCAAGGAAGCAGGGAGTTCCAGTATGTCTCTGTGAAGTGTGCACATCTTCTGCTCTAACCCTTACAAGAAATGACCACGAAGCATTCAAAAACATGCTACCAATGTGAAAATACTCCCCTTTGCTTATTTCCACCTTATAAAGCCCCCAGTTCTTACATTATAGTGTGCAAGCTCTTCTATTTTCATGAGTCTTAAGTAAAAGCAAGTTGAATTCCTAATAAAATTTCTCACAATTTTGTCTTTTCTCACAATGCAAATGCTTTTGTTAGAAATATTTTTGTCATGCAAATGTTATCTTGGAAAAGTTTGCCTAGAACATTCTTTTGCTCACAAAACTAGGTTTTCTAAATACTCAAAGCCACTGTCCATCTAATAATGGTGCCTCTGGGGTTGCTGGAGATAAACAAAATATGTAGATACCTATGAGAGGTTCTCTTGAAATGTTGAGATAAAAAATGGAAACTGAGGCTTCAGAGATGGCTCAGTAGTTAAGACCATGCATTGTTTCTGCAGGAGACCCATTTCCGGTGATGCCCAATCTCCTGCAACTCCAGTTCCAGGGGATCTGATGCACTTTTCTGTATACCATTCACAACTACACGTACTTATATATAGGCTCACAAACATACATATAAATAATATAAAATCAATAAGTAAAGACTTTTTTAAAGAAATGGGAATATTTAGGAAAAGATAATATGTAGAAAAGGGTGTAGGGCAGAAAGAAAGCAACTGAATTTCTTTCCCCTTCCTTAAATCCTCTTCCTATACTGTTATGTTTATTGTGGGGCTTGTTTGTTCCAACATCAAACTATTTCTATGCCTCTTGTCTTTCATCCAATGTGTTACACAAACCTTTTCAAGAATCTATGCTCAAGTTGGTTCTCCAGAGCTATGAGACAGTAAGCATATTACAGACACAGTATGAAATATGAACACAAGCAGTTATTTTCAGACAGTTCGAGTTAGACAGTATAGATGACTGATCTAGAAGCATGCCCCAGGACAAACTAGCAGAGACAACCACTGCTTTCCTTTCCCAACTCCATGGCAGTAGGCAGAGTTCCATAGTGAATTTAGTACACCTGCAATTTGCCCTTTTCTTTTCACTGATAAAAGCAAACACTATTTGACTTGATGTATTTGTTAATGGAAATAAACTAAGGAATTCACTCTCTGTCATGATCAAACAATTATTCATTCACTGGTCAGCCTGGCTGCCATGACAAAAGCAAGACAGTGGAAGACACAGAGGTGGGAAGAGCTGAAATCTCATGTATCTAACACTCACCTGATGCATCATGTAAATTAAAATGTATTTCAAAATGGAGTAGAATCCTGGAAACTGTTGTAGGTTATATCTGAGACCCTTGGGTGTCATAATAGATTATATTTGTGAGACCGTTGGGCATTGGTGTAGGTTGTATTCATAGGATCCTTGAATAGTGTAGGTTGTATCTATGGGATCCCATGGTATTGTTGTAGGTTGTATTGCTGGGGTCCCTGGGGACTGTTGTAGGTTTAAGATCCATACTACAAGCAAGAACCACTCTGCCCAGCCTCCAGCACACCACTGCCTGGAGGGTAGAAACCAGAAGTTGAATAGCCCAGCGTATCTTACACAGCATATTCTGGGGCCATTATTAAATGACACTATTATGTGAATACTCAAAACTTGGTCTCATTTAGCCATTTCTTCCTTAAATATCTTTCTATTAGGTTTTAATAGGTCATATTACTAACGTATCTGATAGATATCCTTTACAAAATTTGGGTTGAATATGGGCTGTGGAGATGGCTCAGTGCTTAAAGGGCTTGTTGTATAAGCAAAAGCAGAACACTTCCCTAGAACTCAAGGAAATGCTGAATGAGCTTAGCAGTCTGACTATAACTCCAGCCTCAGAGATGGAGATGGAATTCCTGAGGCAAGCTGGCTAACCAGACCAGCCATATTGGCAAGGTATGCGGTTTAATGACATAAGGTATAATGGCTAGGTTGAAGATTCCTAATACCAACCACAGAACTTCACAGGTACACACACACACTAATGAGCATCACACATATATATGGATTATTACATATTAAAATTACTTTGCACACCCTGTTCTGCATGTGAATGCATTATTTGTTCACATATTAAACCAACAACAGACCAAAAATTACTTGAAATATATTGTCTCTGAGCTGAACCTTTACTGTCATTACAGCCTTTGCTGGTGAGGTGTAGGTCAACTTGACAAAAGCTAGAATTATCTGGAAAGACCTCAGTTGAAAAAATACCATTATTGTATTGACTATAGGAAAGCTTCTGAGATATTTTGATTAATGACTGACATGGGAAGGTCCAGCTAACTATGGGTACTACCATCCCTGGGCAAGTAGTCCTGGGTTGTATAAAAAAGCACTCAGAGAAGCCATATAGCAAATGAGTAAGCAAATTTGTTCTATGGTCTCGGCTTCAGTACAATACTCCAGATTCCTGTCTGCCTGAGTTCTGGCCTTAGCGTTTCTCAATGGTGGACTGTGATCAAAAGTTACAAGATAAAATAAACCCTTTTCTTCTCAAGTTCATTTTGATCATGTTGTTTTATCCTAGAACAAACTAGGACATTCTCCAAACACTATAGAAGTGTATCTATGCCCCCCACTGTTTTACGGTTAGTTTTTACATTGCATGATGCACTATAAATCATCAAAAATCATGTAAAATATAAGCCAAGTATCAGCTCCATGTAAATACTGTGCTATTTTACATAACTGACATAAGAGCTGATATGTGATCAGTCCTAGAATGCCAAGGGATAGCCAAGTAGATTTTTGCAAGACCTACATTTGTTGAACATTATTAATGTTGATTGTTGTTTGTAGTATGGTGATGGGAATGTGTATATATGTTTTGTTCCTGTGGGTGGTGGGGTGGGGACACACATGGAGCACAGAGGACAGCGTCAAGAGTCAGTTCTCTCCTCCTAATCTGGCTCCTGGAATTGAACTCAAGCCGTCAGGCTTGTGCCACGAGAGCTTTTATCCCATGGACAATCTCCTCAGCCTTTGTTTAATATTTCTCTTTTATTTAATGTTTTTTGTAGTTTGTAGTCTACGCCATCAACGCTGCTGACAAAAATTGTATTTGTACTTTGTGTATTTCAAGTTACTGTGTATTTTATATATGAAGGCAATGTTCATCAAATATTCTCTGAGTCAGCCTAGAAAACTCAAAACACAATTAATTAAAAGCAGTAGTAACGAAAAAAAGGATTAAATGTATATTCTGACCTGGAAAAGAACTTTAGGTAAGAGAATGGATAAGTGTGAAGTGGAGGACAGATATGCATATGCACGCATATACATATACACATACACATATACATGTGTGTGTGTGTAGAAATCATCCTTTTTATTTGAAGCTCAATTTCCCTCACTGTTCTTGCTGTTTACATGACCTTTCTCTTCTTCCCTTTGTGTGCCAGAGACATTTATACTTCTCTGATTCTGCCAGAAACTTTTCCTGATTATAGGCCTTGTACTAATTAGTCATTGTGATTCCAAAGTTCAACACAAGCATCTTTTTTCCCACTCTTGCAAAGTCAGGGAGACACAGCAACATTCAGGAGAGACCTGAAAACAACCTCAAATCATCCAATCATCTGGGAATAGAGCTTCCCACGTGAATCAACACAATAGACATTTGCCATTCACCGAGTGTAGTTCTGAAATTCTGTAGACTTTCCAAATGAGCCCCATTACAATAAAATATTCATAGTATGATAATACAAGCAAAAAGATGATACCAGACCACATATAAATGATGCAGAATTTTAGTAAGTAAGGATGCTCATTACTCTAGGACGTTAAAAGTTTATGCTAGAGTGCAAGTCCAGGAGTATCCTCCTGAACTGAACAAGTCAGAAAGTTCAGTGTCAGTAAGATGGTTCAGCCTGTAAAGATGTTTACCAAACTTGTGGCTATGAGTGCAGTACTTAAAATCCATATGAGGGGAAGAAAGAGCCAAGTGCTGCAAGTTGTTTTCCCACCTTCATATGTGGGCTGAGGCACATGTGCATGTGTGTATACATGGACACAGAGACACATACACGGTTAGCAGAGAGAAAAGAGTAAGTATAAGGAAAGAAACATGTCTTTTTGTTTATTATTTTTCTTGTGTCTTAAATAAGGAAGTTTTTTCTTTCTCTTTCTCTCTCTCTCTCTTTCTTTCTTTCTTTCTTTCTTTCTTTCTTTCTTTCGTGGGTGTATATAAAGATCCAAGAAACAATGAATGAAGATAAGAAAAAATGAAAAAAGGGAAAATAAGTCAAAAGGAAAAGGAAAAGACATAATTGCTCGTATGTATGGTGGGAGAGAAATTTGTTATATATATTTGGAAGAACATAACCAGAGGCAATGACATCTGGGAGAGTCTAGATTTGGAGGGATGGGAAGGGAAAGGGAAACGAGGAGACCCGAAGGTACAAAGAGTGACTACCAAAATGGTTAAATTATATATAGAAGGCTAATCTATCCCCCAAGGCTGGAAAGTTTAGGATGTGGGGCCAGTACATGCCAGCCAGGAGGGCCCTGTAACAAGTAGAGACTAAAGGATTGCATGGAGAACCTGGTTGCCAAGTCCACTCTGATATGTTTGAAAACTATCACAATAGCATGCTAGGCTGTTTTGTTTATCTACAGAATTCAGAATATTATTGTGCTAAAATAGATACTTCATTTTTTTAAAATGAGATGGGGGGAGTGAAGCTCATTAGCAGAGCATTTGCTTGTAATGTGTTAGCTCGAAGTCCATCTCCAGTGTCTGAAATAAAGAAACAAGACACAGTTCAAAAAAACTCCAGAGTATCACAGCACATCGCAGAAGATATGCATCCCACTTCTTGTCTTCTCTTGGGGAGAATAAAGGTCTCCTGACTCTGCCCCTATTTGGCTCAGTAGGAGCTACTACATCAGATACTGATCATAGAAGGACGGGGCTCTCTCAGTTAGCTGTTCCTACCTCCATCAGTGTCTTTCACACTTTAAGACTTTAATCTCAATAGCTTTCTTAATTTTAAACTTGAAACATGTCTTTTTAAACTACATTTATTTTATCAACTCCCATGTAGTCATCAATAGTAATGAGATTTAAAGTGAATCTACATGACTGCATGTTTCAAACAGAGAGGTAAAGTTAAGGAAGCGAGCACTTCTTTGTGGAAGTAAAGACCGACCGTATCAGACTTTTAATTTATCTTGTTATTTATGGTAAAGATTGCATCTTTGCCATCCCACCTACCTGCTTGGATATGCTCATTTTTATTAGTTCCCTTGCTAGTTAGGTTAGTTGAAGTACAGCAACTGTAATAAGTCAGCTCTAGTAGGTGTTAGACTGATAAAAGTTTGGAAAATACGTGAATTCTTAGAATGAAATGTCAGAGGATGTATACTCAAAGTTTATTCCTTAGCTCTGCTAATGAGGCTGTAGAGTCATGCAAATTTTTGTGTTTAGTGTGTGTGTATGTGTGTGTGTGTGTGTGTGTGTGTGTAGTGTGTACCTGTGTGTGTACATTCACACAGGAAAGTTAAAGTTGACATTGGATATTTTCATTGATCAATTGATTCTCTGTCTTGCTTTTGTATTTTAAAGATAGAATTGCTCACTGTATTTGCAGTTCATCAATTTGGTTAGACTGATGGACCATCTAGCCCTGGTGATATTCTTGTTCCATCCCCCAGTGCTAGGGTGGCAGGGGCACACTATCATGCATATTATGTGGGGGCTGATGACACAAACTCAGTTCCTCATGTTCCAATGGCAAACACCTAATTAGATGGCTCTAGCCCCTTCTTTTGTTTACTTTTCATGTTATATATTTTAAAACATTTGCTTATGTTATTTTTTCATGTTTATTGTATGTTTTAGTCTTGTCAGGAATCTGTTGCATGTCATACCATGCATGTGACAGTTAGAAAAGAACTTGTGGGAATAAGCTATCTTTTTCCACCATGTGGGACTGAGAGATAAACTCAGGTTATAAGCACTAGCAGCAAGTGCTGTTACAAGCTGAGCCATCTCACAAGCTTTTCTTTCTCTTCTTAAAAAAAAAAAAAAAACAGAGAAATAATATAAAAAACCAAAAAAACAATTATAAAGAAACCGTCTTGTAAAAACCTAAATATAGTCAGGCATGGTGTTTGTAACACCTTGAGGAGCTGATGGAGAACTAGTCATAAATTGAGGGTTAGCTGAAGCTACATCCTAAGTTTTAGGTCAGGCTGGACTATGATGTGAAACACTGACCAAAAGAAAAACAAAAAAAGATACAAGACAAGGTAAACCATAACTGCATATTTCCTATGTATACCCTTGTGGATGCAATTAATACAGCTTCAGGGGCTTAAGGGAGGCTTCCTGGTAAAAAGCACTTGCTGCTATTGATGAGAACCCAAGTTCCATTCTGTTGACTCGGGATTCATTTCAGGCACATCACAAACTCCTGTAAGCTAGAGTTTCAAATGGACCCAAGGCCCTCTTCTGGACTCTCCAGGCACCACTATTCATGTGTTCACACACGAACACTCATACACAGACACATCAATACACACACATTTAAAAATATGATAGAATTTTAAAAATTGTTGTATCATACAAGTGTTTTATTTGTTTGGTTAAAGTTGCTTTAAGATATTTTATATTATTTGGGGGCTAATGTGAAAGGGGCTGGTTCCCTAATTTATTTCTCAATCCATTTGTTATTTAAATGTAGGAGGGCTACTGATGTTCTTTAGTTAATCTTGTATCCAGCAATTTGCTGAAAGTGTTTATCAGCTGTATTAGTTCCCCAGTTGTGGGGATGATTAGCTCGCACATGGTCATGCGGATCCTGTTGGGCAGAGTTATTGTTTCCTCGGGTTCGGCTCCAGGGACTGAGACTCTGAGCAGCAGAAGCACATGTGGGATGACGCTGTGCTGTGAGAGAAGCTGGTCAGCTCTCCACCCAGAGGAAGAATCTTAGTCTGAAGCACTGTGGGGGTGCAGAGCTCTGCAGTGTACCCGGAGGCCAGACACTGCTGGAGGGCTTCAGAAGAATGAAGACTAGGGGCATAGGGGACTGACCTGCAGTGGAGAGAAACAAGGCAGAGGGGAGCCCCTCTTTTTCCTTGCAGGAAAGAGACTCTTTGTTACTGAACTCCCTTGGCACCGTGGTGGGCTAGCTTGGTTGAGGGTGGTCCCCTTGGCTGGAACTTAGAAAGGTCCTCAGGAGATTAGGCGCAGAGGCTGCGGTGACAATGGCTCATTAAAGGCCTTCTCCATGGTTCCCCACAGTGGGCCCTAAAGACAGGAGAAATTCTATGGTTCCGAAAGGGTTTATTTTCATAGGGGATAGTAGATGGTTTTTAAAATCAGTTTGTTTACATGATGGATTACATTTACTGATGCTGATACACTGAAATATCCCTGCATCTGTGAAATGACCTTTTTGATGTGTTCTTGGATTCAGTTTACAAGTGTTTTGTGAGTAGGCTTACATCTCTGTTCATGGAAGAAATTGGTCTATAATTCTCTTTCTTTGGGGAGTCTTTATGTGCTTTGTGTATCAGGCTAACTATGGTCTCATAAAGTGAATTTGGCAGTGTTCCTTCTGCTTTTATTTTGTAGAATGATTTGAGGAGTATTGGTATTAGTTTTCCTTTCAAACTCTGGTAGAATTTCAGGCTAAGACTGTCTGGTGTTGGGCATTAATTTTTTACTGGGGAGACTTTGAGTGACTGCTATTATTTCCTCAAGTGTTATAAATCTGTTTAAATTGTTTATGTGATCTTGACTTAACTTTGGTAAGTGGTGACTATTTAAAAATTTTTTCATTTCATTTAGATTTTTCAATTTAAAGTGTTTTTGTTGTTGATGATGATATTTTTGTTTTTTTTTAAAGGTTTATATTCTTTATGATCTAATAATTTTTGAGATTTCTTCACTTTCTCTTGTTCTGTATCCATCCCCTTTTTGGGTTTTGTTAATTTGGATATTCTCACTGGTAGTTGATTTAGTTTGGATAAGGGTTTATTTAATCTTGCTAATTTTCTCAAGGAACAAATTGTTTCTTTGATTCTTTGCATTGATCTTTTTGTTTCTAATTTATTGATTTCAACACAGAGTTTGATTATTTCTTACCATCAACTTCTTTTATGTGTGCTTAATTCTTTTTGTTTTAGAGCTTTCAGTTGTGCTGTTAAACTAATAGTATATGATTTCCCCAATTTTTAGAAATGTAAGCTCTGAATATTAAGGATTTTTCTCTTAGCATCATTTTCATTGTGCCCCATAAGTTTGGTTATCTTCATTTTCATTGAAAGTCTTTATTTTCTTTCTTCATTTTACTCTTGATCCATTTTTTTCATTCAGTAGAAAGCTGCTCAGTTTCCGTGAGTTTGTAGGCTTTTCTTAGGATTTAGCAGGTTGTGTTAATTTTCTTAGGTCTGTTGGGACTTTGTGACTGAATATGTGATCAATTTTGTACTATGTCCCATGAGGTACAGAGAAGCAGCTATATTCTTTTGTGTGTGGGTGAAATGCTCTATAATATCACTTAGGTCTTGCTTATAATATCTGTCAGCTCTATAATTTCTCAGTTTTTGTGTGGATGACCTGTCTGTTGGTCAAACTTGGATATAGAAGTCTCCTGCTATCCAATTATGAGGGTAAATATGTGTTTCAAGCTGTAGCAATGTTTATTTTAAAAACTCAGGTGCCCTTTTGTTTTGGACATAGATGTTAAGAATTGAAATGTTATTTTGGTGGATTTTTTTTCCTTTGATGAGCATGTAGTGTTCTTCCCTATTTCTTTTGATCATCTTTGGTTTGATGTCTATTTTGATTTTGCCTGGATTTTGTAAAGGGATTTATTCATTTCCTCTTTGAGCATCTCTATGATGTTCATATAATTCTCAGGAACTGAGATCTATAGTTCTCAGCTCCTGTGATCTATAGTTCTCAGCTCCTGTCAACTAGACATTTCATATAGCTCTCAGAAGCAGTAGGAGAAATGTGGGTACAACTTAAGCCTTGGGAAGAGCAGCTACATGGTTAGCAGGGGTGGCCTGCTGAGTTTGAGGTCTGGGATAAAGCAACAAGTGCGAGGAATGAGGTTAGAAGGGGAAGGCCTGTAGGATTGACACAAGATGAGACCAGAAGGGCAGGGAAGGCTGCCAAGGGTTTTCTTCTGCAGAGCTGGGGATGAGACTAGTGTATTCGATCTAGGGAAGCAGAGAGAGAAAAGAGGGCAGCAGACAACTTGCCTGGAATTTTGGCAGGCAAGGCCTGTGGTTTAGCAAGTACTACCTATTGAAATTGGGTGCTGGATAAAAGCAAGAATGGGGTGAATGGGGTTTGGGTTTAGGGATGGTGTATCGGATCCTCTGGAGATATTGACAATGAGAAGGAACACTGAAACTCGAGTCCCTTTGCAGCCCTGGAGATGGGAGATTGGATTTGAGAGGAGAAGGCTATGGTGAGGGTCTTCAATTAGCTTACCTGTTTCCCTATTCAGTTTAGCTGGTGTGTTCTTAATGAATGCCTGCTATTGTTGAAGACTGAGATAATGAGATTTGTTTAGGGAAGGAAGGTTTTCTGTTAGGGATGGGGTCAGAGAGGGATGGGAAACCATGTTGGGTTTCCGGCTGCCCTGCTAGGGATGAAAAGGACAAAATGGTTTCTTATGTTAGGGGGGCAAGTATAGTACATAATGTAGCTTTAGATTACTCCTTTTTTGTTAATCTAGCTAAAGATTGCCTAAAACATTAGGTATTTGTTTTGAAGAGCTCTCATGCTTCAAGGTTCTTAAACAGTTTTGAGCTCACACAAGAACCACATGAAGGTAAGATGTGCATCAGAAATTCACTGGTTTTGGTTAAGATATTGTTATAATAGCGAGGGAAGGGTTGTCTCAGATTCAAAGAATCATGAAAAAACACTCAAAAGGACACCAGCCACCTCTGAACAGCTAGCAATGCTCTCTGTGTAAAACAGGCTTCTGGATTCTCTTATCTGAACAAAATGATTTCAAACTCATGCCTCCTGCAGCTCTTTCCTGTGAAAGAGACTCATAGAGCTAGGATGACTGCCATTCAAACTGCAACCTCATTTTTCCCTGTCTGGCTCACAAGCTGATGGGAACTTTACATTTGCCATGTCCATTTTTAAAGATGAATGCATGACTAGCACATGACAATGCACTTCAATATTTAGTCAATTTTAAACTGAATGACAAGTTGAAAATCTTTCCAAAAGTGTTGATCCAAGGAAATATGGATGTTGTCTGTCTATCATGTCTAATGGAATTGGTCCTTATTTTTAAGAACCTATGATCAGTAGTGTATTCATAAAGAGAAGTTTTTTTGTATTCTTTGCTATGTAGTATACATGAAAAGTTCCATATATCTGACTCAATATTCCCTGTTCTATTATCTACAGTGGAAAAGAATCTGTAGGCTATATAATAATTTAGAATATATTTAAGGAAAATGTCAAATGTTTGAAACCAAGCACAGCAGCACACATTTCTAATCCCCAGGTACTTGGGAGTTAATAAATAAATAAATAAATAAATAAATAAAAAACACAAGTTTGAGGCATTCTCTATAGTTAAGAGATGACCTATGAAAACATACCTTCAGTTTTTTATGAGTTCAAAAAGTATGTGGTAACCCAAAGTAGAAGAGTAAGTACCTGATATATATATATATATATATATATATATATATATATATATATATATGTGTGTGTGTGTGTGTGTGTGTGTATAGATACATATATATATGTGTACATATACAGAAAGACAGACAGATGATAGAATAGATAGATAACAGATAAATATAAATGATAGATGATAGATAAATATAAATGATAGATGATAGATAACAGATAAATATAAAAGATAGATGATAGATAGATAGATAGATAGATGATAGATAGACAGATAGTAGTAGCAAAATATCATCAAATTGAGCACTCAAAACATCCTGAAGAAATCAATTGAGGAAGCTTAATTAAGGAAGACATGTAGAGTTCCCAATGAACTGAATCCAAGACAAAACAGAATGATCTCTTGGGTGAGACTTGCAAGTGGAAAAAAAATGGATACAGATGAAGTCATTGCAACATGCAGCGGAAATCAGGAGGCAAAGCTGAGGCAGTTAACAAACTTTTCTCATCAAGCACCTCTCCATAGATGAGCTCCCAGTGACTGTCTAACTTCTTTTCCCACTTTTGTATCATGGAATATATCATGTATCATAGCAACCTCTCCTGAAAATGATTGTTGTCGAGGGCACAGTGTTTTCCCTTGGGCTGTTTTGTTGTTCTCTTCCCCTTCTTACAAAGTTACAGGGACAACCTAATGCTTAGACAAAGGGCTTTGAAAGACACCCAAGAAAAATATGCTTATGTTTGTAATGACAGGCAAGATAATTCCACTTTATCAAGCTGTCATGACTTGTTTTTTTTTTGTCAAACCGTGCTTCTGTTTTGCTCGTATGCACATGACACCTGATAACTCATAATGTCTGAATTATTCTAGTATCTCATATATCCTTATTACTTGAAATGTTGTCAGAGAACCTTCAATCATAGACCCTCTGACCCCCACCTGAGAGCTCATTGTAAACACAGAATTTCAGGTACAATACAGGCAAGGATAATAGCTCAGTTGGTACTGTGCTTGTTTGCAAGCATACGGGTCTGAGTTCAATCCCCAGAATGGATGTTAAAAATAACTAAATGAATAATAAAGTATCTAACCTATTTGGTGAGTTCCATATTGCTGAGGGACCTTGTTAAAAAAGCAAAACAACAATGCAGGAAGTGTAGCTTCTGTTTCCTTCCCACACATGATCCCTTTAGTTCTGTGAGCTCTGCTGTATGTACATTTTTCTTCTCTCCAACCTTTGGTTAACTGTTACTCTGTCTTCTTTGTCCCTTCTTGACCTCCCTAGAGAAGTTGTCCTCCATTAGGTTTTTGTAACCCTCACAAAGTGACTCTTCTAACAAACCTTTCTTTTTATATCCTTGGCTTGTAATGCAAGCCTAAGAACTTAAGTTGTATCTCCAGAACCCATAAGAAAAATGGCAGAATCTGTGATAGGCATCTGTAATCACACATGGGAAGTAGAGACAGGAGAGTCAGCTAGCCTGGAGTACACAGTACAGGGGCAGAAAGAAGACATTGCCTCAAATCTGGTGGAAGTACAGAACACAGTCTGACCATTGCAACACATATATAATGCACACATACACACACATGCACACATGCATACATGCATGTACCCACATATACATGAACAATATAATTATAAAAGAGCATTAATCTAAATAATTGCAAAACTAAGCAGTTAGTAAAAATGAAAGAAAAGTTCAGATTAGATCTGTGTAAAATATATTCCTGAAAATAACTGAGACCCTGTACCCAACTTTCAGTCACCAAGTATTAAAATAAGATCCAAATATTGTGCATCCAGTTTAATTATGGTTCACTAATGCATGCATAATTCTTCTCTTTCACATCCATCACTTGTATCTGGAAACTCTGTTCAGGGCTCACCTTCTCTTGTCTTTGAATTCTCCATCACCCAAGTAGAGCTGGACATGTCCTGTTTCCAAATACACATCTTCAGAAGGGAAGTGCTGGAAGCTATGATCTTGGTTGATGTATAGGCTAGAGTAAGAGAAGATAAATCTTCATGAATCGGTTTCTAGAGCCTAAACTAGAGAATCTCAAGAAGTAACATTATATAGGTCAAAGGTAGAGGACAAAATTACTAAACAGACTCCTCAAAATATTAAATACAAGGGGACTGAAAGATGGCTCAGCAGTAAAGAGCATTTACTACTTTTGTAGAGGACTAAAGTTTGTTTCCCAGCTCCCACATAGGTAGCTTGCCTCCACAGACACCAACACACAATTGAATATACCCTCACATAGATAGACAGACAGACAGACAGACAGACAGACAGACAGACAGACAGAAATAACCATGAAAAAAAAAAAAAAAAAAAAACCTAAACAGAAAACTATGTCCCATGAAACTAGCAATCCCAGATAATGAAAGACAGAAGCACGTATCAGGAAACAAGTTTATGGTACTGACTACAGTGGGGGTTACATTCATGCTCAAGCACTTGATACTAGTAGGATCAGGTTCTTATGTATAAGACATAGATTAAGCAAGCACCAGCTATCCAAAAGGCCATTGATATGCACAGCAAATCATCACTCTCCATGAGAAGTGTGTGACTGTCGCCTAGATCTAACATGTCTACTGACTAGATGCAGATGCAGCTTTCTAAATAAAAGAAAAGCATGAAAAAGATAAGTCAATTTGTTCACAGTTTGATCAAGCAGGGAAATAAGCTAATTTGCTTTCCCAGAACCTATAGATATTTTACAGTTCATATGAAGGATTATTTGTAGAATGCAAAAGCAAAGAAAAATATGTGTATATCATAGATATATGATAGACAGATTAGACAGACAGACAGACAGATAGATGGAAAAATAAACATATGATAGATAAATGATAGACAAATAGGTAGTTAGGTAGATAGATTATAGAGGACTGACAGATGATTTCTGAGATCCTCCTGAACCAGGTCCAGGTCTCTGGCCACAGTTTCAGCTTCTTCTCTCTGCATATCATGAATGCCTCTAGGAAGCTGTACTGAAAAACTTAAGAAGAATGTAGGATGACAATGGCTGGGATTCTGAGTCAAAACCATTTGTGCTTTCCTGGAAGCACAATACAGGACATCATGAGAATCCTAGCTCAAAAGGAGGGACAGCAGTTTTCTTAAAGAATACATGGAGTAGGAACTCTTTCATCTGCCAGCCTGCCAGCCTTTGATATGAAGAGCTGCTGTGAATATGCGCTGTGAGGTCTACTACACTACATTCTCTGAATTGATTATTTAAAGTTGACCATGGTATTGCCATTTCTATGTTTTCATTATTAGCAAATCACAATCATGGAAAAAATGATGAGGCCAGTTTGACTGAAATGCAAAAAGACAGAGCAGTGATGAGTCCTATAGCTAGGCAATGACATGGGATTCTCAAAAGTGACTACAGGCTGAAAACATTGTTTTATTCTATTCATTTATCTACTTGTTTACTTGGTGTGTGCATATGAGTTTTCGTGAGTGTGTGCATGTATTTTTGTGGGTGAGCATGCACTTGTGTGCACATGCATTTAAAGGGTAGAGATCAATGATGTAGAATGTCCTCCTCTATCACCAATTTATTTTCTGAGATGAGTGTACCCTTGAACCTGCTAATTGGAGTTAATTGGCAGAAAAATTTGTTCCTCCTCTCCATGCTAAGATTATATGTGCAGTTCTAGATTTTTACTTTGGCAGTGGGCTTCTTAATTCAGATCCTACTTTACCAACAGAAACATCTTCCCAACGCTTCCCACATTTTCTTTCTAAGAAAGGGTCTCATGTGCCCAAGAATCTACTTCACTACACAGCTGAGGATGGGGTTAAATTTCTGGTCCTCGTCATGTCATCTCCCCAGCACAGAGACTAGAGGTATTTACGACCATATCCAGTTTATCTGATGATGGAGTCTTAACCCAGGCCCTTGTTCATACACGGCAAACAGCTTACCAGCAGAGCCATGTTTACAGTCACTAAAACAATCTGCTCAGAAGGCATTTGGTAGTTTTTCTACATATTACTATGTACTCCGTATATAACGGAAAACTTAGTATGTAAGCTTGAAATTTCATTATGAATCTTTTGGTCTGATCAAATCACAGATAATTCGAGATGCTTAGCATTCCCCACTGAAACCTTTCTACTGGGAGAGGTTTGGGAGCTAGTTCAAAGTAGGAGTCAGAGTCAGTAAGATTCCCAATACCGTTTGCAAAAAAAGCAGATGCCCTGTGTGCTATTTCTTCTTAAATGCAAAGAGAACCAAACCATCCATTAGTGCTCTCTACTTCTCCAGAACAAATACATAATTATTAGCTCATCCATTATGCATGGTGTTAATGGATAACACAAAAAGGAGAACTTGGCAAGGGACATTTCTCTTTAGGAGCCTAAAGGTCAAGGAGCTGAACTAACACTCAGTACTTAGTAAGGGTGTAGGACCTATCTATCCTCTAATTGATCATTTAGGATATTTTCTCGTCTACTTTTAATAAAACCCTACAAGGAAGTGTTGATCAGAGTCAAAGTGGGGAAATGAATGAAAATAACAGCAACTGGGTGTGTTCTTCCTGCCAATGGACATAGGAGCTACCTTATATATGAAACCCAATTTGTAGTGTGTGGATTGGTGCTCTGAGGAAACCAGTGAGTTACTCTTGATGACTCAACTCAAGCCTGCCAGCACTGGGCTTTACTTACTTAACTTAAAGAATTAAACTAATTTCACTATAGCCATTTGTAATTCTCTCTCTCTCTCTCTCTCTCTCTCTCTCTCTCTCTCTCTCTCTCTCATTCTCTCTCTCTCTCCCCCTCTGTGTGTATGTTGTGTATAATTGTTTTATGTCCATTAACATATGTGTATGTGAGTGCATGTTCCCCTATTGGTTGGAGGTCAGCATCAAGTGCCTTCTTTCATTTTTCCCCAAACTTATTTTTTTGGTAGGGTCCTTACTGTGCCTGAAGCTTACTTATTGATTAGACTCCCTGACCAGTGAGCTTTAGGAATCCATCTGTCTTTGTACTTCCCTCTTAGCAATGAGGTTTCATATGCATGTCACCATGGCTCTATTTTATGTAGCTACTAGGGATTCAAACTTGGGTCCTTATGCTTGCTCAATAGCCACTTTGAGCCACCTTCCCAGCCAATTATTTATAATTTTTAAGGTAAGTGAAGACCTTTGGGGGCCTAGGTGAACTAAAGTACTTCTCAATATGTGTTTCGATAGGAACAAAAATTTCCAGCTCTTTGTAGTCACCCTACAATGTTTAACGATGTGTTGTGTGTGCCATTGGTAGCTGAAGGGAAACTGAGAAGCAGTCAGCAGAAAATGTCAATGTTAGTGTCTTATGCTGATGGAACACTGGTTATAATGCAGTTTTAAAAAAATAACCTTATCCTTCTCTGAAAATACATTTATTAAAAGGATATATTTATCATTTGGGTTAAGTTTGAAGTTACTGCTCTTGCACAGGGTTAGATATCCAGAAAATTAGGAATGACAGTAGGAAAGACAATCTTTATAGAATCTCATGAAAAGTAAATTGTTCTGATACAAAGGTTAAATACACAGAGATCCTTCTGAGGAACCAACTGGCTTATTGTTTATGATTAAGGATCGTGTAAATTTTTGCATGTATGTATGTATGTGTGTTCACATGGGTGGAGGTACATGTGTCTACACAGAGCTGTATGTACATGCAGAAGCCAGAAGTTTATGCCATGTCTTCATTAATTTCTTTCCAGCTAATAAATTGAAGCCTCATCTTTGAATTTATATTAGATCATTTCAATTCAGCTAGTCTAGCTAGCTAGTTTGCTCTGAAATTCCCATTTCTGGTGGCTGTGTACAGGAATTACAGGCAGACTTTGATGCCCTCCAGGCATTTATGTATGTTCTGGGAATCTGACCTTAGTTCTTGAGGCTTTCAATACAAGTACCTTACCTAATAAACCATCCCTCTGGACCATCAAATAATATTTCTTGAAGTAATTTCAATAATTTTCTTGAAAAAAACTATATATATCCCTCATTAACATACTCAAAACAGATGTAACACTTGGCCCCTCTTGCAAAGAGTGAAGGAAAGACACTCAGAGTTTATGTATCTGCACTTACATGTCTGTTCTATGGAAGTAGTCCTCATTGATATACAGAGATATTAATTGGTATTCAAATAGCTATCGAACTTGGGGGTCATAATCTGTGCTCCAAGTCAAGTCCAGTCACCTATGCTCAATAAGTCAGTAAAACAGCCAAAGTAAAAGAGGGAAGAAGATAAAGGAGATTTATTCAACATGGTGACACTGGGATAAGAGACCAAGAGAACCAGTGAACTCCCCAACTCCCACCCCCAGTTTATCTTTGCAATCTTTACATGTGATCAAAGGTTAAATGAAGAGCTAAGGTTATACACATCTAAGCATTCTCAGTCAAGGCTTGATCCTGCCCACAGTGGAACCATCATTTTCTGGGCTTCAGTCTCGTCCTGTAAAGAGGTCTGACACATTGTCCAAACTGTGTGAAATCTGCTTCTGAGGGACAACCCCCACCCCACAACACCTTTCTCTCCTTCCGGCATGAGTTTCCATTTTCTTTGGGTCTGTTGCTTCAATAGTCTGATGGTCATGTTGAGAAATCTTGATTTCTTCAAGACCTGATTCAAAGCCAGTGTATTGAGCAATGAGTAACTATAACCACTTTAGATGTCCTGGGGATGAAAATTGCCCATCCCACCATAAACATACTAAAACCTGAACTAAAACCTGTCTGATACCAAAGTCCCTGCCCTCACTCCTTCAACCACACAACTTCCAATAGCTCAAAATATAAGAAAATCAAGTGATGTAAATGAAGCCTTTGCCCAAAAGCATCAGAGTCATAGCATAATGGGTAATAAAATATTTACAATATCAACAGGGTCAATGATAAGTGCACTTTTGAACAACAACAACAAAACACTGGAAGGAAGCAGGGCAATGGTGAGAGTGGTTACATTATATTTTGTTTTGCTATTTTAGTAATGGAAAATTTTTAACGCAGAGCAGGAAAAGTGCATTTCCGGACAAGGCTATATATTAGATTGCAGTGAAATGCCTGGAGAAGAGCAGCAGGAAGCCACCCTTTTGTGCTGCTGAGTCTGGACACTGGCTTTGGCATACAGCAGCAATCTGAGAAATGACAATCTTAACTTTGTACCCAGGTTAGGAACAGCAGTCATGACTGAAGGAGAAAACCAAAGAGAGGGGTAGTGAAAGCCTTCACCTACAACCTCAAATAATGAGAGACTGCCAGGTGCTGCCTTGATCAGACAGAGCAGACTTGACCTGACCTGACCGTGGAGGTGGAAATGTGTAGGCAAACCTAAATGAGCTGAAACAGAAAGTGTCTATTGCTTGTAAGGGTCTGACTCTGTGGAAATCTTACTTCTTCTTCCTCTTCCTACTTACTGTATGGTGGATTCAGTGTAGTAAAAGACAGGTTGAAAAAATGAAGAATAGTTGATTATGGTGATAATCACATAACTTCTATTCTTACTATTGCCAACCTTTCCTCTTCTTCTTCTTCCCTTTTACCTCTCTTTTGGCTGTCTTTCCACTCCCCAGTTTCTCTCATTTATTTCTTTGATTCCTCCTTACTCCTTCTGTCTTTCCTCTGTTGCTTCAGATATGTCCACTCCATACGAATTCCCTATTTCCTGACTTACCAGACTTATCAAATGTACTGATTATAAATTCCCTTATCAATGGCACTCAACCCATCTGTTCTTTCAATGAAAAATCAGGGTTTTCTTTTTGGTTTTCATGCAACACTAACGAGTTCTCCAATGTTGGCAGAGCACCACTTCCTGAGATGGTAACCTTGCCAGACAGCATGGCCTTACACTTGAAAGCATCCTCCTTGATTTGAAGTGGACAATTTTAAAGCTCATATCATCAGTGCAGTACATGTGTGGCCTCTCACACAATGGACGTGTGCATGAGGGCTTTGGTGAGTTTTAGTACCAATACCAGCCTTCTCCAGAGGAGTCCACATATGTCTTTGAGATTGGATATTCAACCTCATGAACTTAACACAAAGTACATCAAAACCATTATAGAGAGGGTTGCTTGAAGGCCATGGCGAAGATCAGAGGCAGCAATGCTTCTCATGCCAAGGATGGATGTTTGAAGGTGACAGGCAAGGTCACAAACCTAAGTGTATGGTTTCAGCATTCAAGACTGCTTATCTCACCTTGTGCTGTCATTCAATGTCTTGCCTCAGAAGACATTATTTTTTTAAGAAACAAATTAACACTTAGATAGAGAGGTATTTGTGTTGTTTTGGTGTTTGTTCTTGGTTTTGCTTCTGCTTTTGAGACATAATATCTGTCTGCATAATACTGGCTGCCTTGAAAGTCACTGTGCAGACCAGGTTGAGCTCAAATTCACAGAGATCCACTTCTAGGGTTATGATTAAAGGTATATGCCACCATGCCCAATTGAATTTCTTTCTTTTCTTTCTCTCTCTCTCTTTCTTTCTTTCTTTCTTTCTTTCTTTCTTTCTTTCCTTCTTTCCTTCTTTCTTTCTTTCTCCTCCTCTCTCTTTCCCTCTCCCTCTCTCACTCATTCACTCTCTTCTTTCTTGATTGTTTGCTTCCTTGCTTGATTGCTATTTTTTTCTTTCTGTGTCTGTCACATGTGTGTGAAGTGCTCACAGAATCCAGAAACAGGCATCGGATACCCTGGAGGTAGAGTTGCAGACAGTTGTTAGCTGTTAAGACCTGAATTCTGGTCTTCTGCTAGAGAAGTAAGCTCCCTTAACCTTGGGACATTTTTTCAGCCTTTGCTTTCTTTGTTTTTAAGAGTTAGAGCAACTGGGAAGGAAATAGATATGTCTTATGTCTTTGATGAGTCTGTCAAGGAGGGAACTCTAGGACAGAAAACAGCAAAACAGCAAAACACCAAAACAGCAAAACAGCAGCTTCCTGTTTTGTTCCCAGAAAAGAACTGTGTGAATACTAATCACAATGTCCCAGCAACTGTATGTCCCTGGCTTCCTCTAAGCACGCCTATGAGTCTTAGATGTTCCATTAGAGAAAATGTGTTTTGGTCTGTGAAGAGAAGAGTGCACCTGTGTGAACTCTGTCTGGGTTTTTGTTTTTTTTTTTTTTTTTTTTTTTTTTTTTTGTGATGATGCAGGTATGCTATGAAGACATCAGAATCAAATGACAATGTTTTTTCCAGCCCTGATGTGATTCTCTTAGTTGCTACAGGGACACAGCAACTGGACAGAGAAACAGCTAGGAGCCATTGTATTTCAAAATCATTTATTCTTAAAAGTTCATGCAGATATGCTCAGGAGATATCCTAAAGATGACCATTCCTGGTGGTTTGGTTTGGGTTTCTCTTCTAACCCATTCTGCTATATGTGATTATCTTGTCTGTCAAGTCAAAACAGATTCGAGGGAAATTACATAGTAGTGGACAGGGACAAAATGATACAGAGAAGTAAGCACGAAAACCATGAAGCAGGAAGGAGTACAAGAATACATATTTCAGAAGCCAAAATCATGACAAATATAATTGTCTTTGAAAGCATAGTGCTCTCCCAAGATATGTTCTAAATGTAGACCCAAATTCCATTGAAAATCTCCAGTGTGTTATACATTGTGATGTATGCCTGGATTCCCAGATCTTGAGAAGCTCAAACTGGAAAACGATGGGTTCAAGACCATCATGGGCTGTATAGCAAGACCTTGACTGAAAAAAGGAGCAAAACAAGGGAGAGGAAGAGGAGAAAGAAAAGAAGAAGGGGGAGGAAGTACAGAGGAAGAGGAGGAGGTAAGGAAAAGGAAAGAAAGAGTTGCAGGAAGTTTAGATTTTTAGGGCTGAAAATGTTGCTGAGTGCTAAAGTACTTGCCTAGAATATAAGAGGACCTGGGTGTGAACTCAAGAGTCCACATTAAAAAACAAAAACCAGACATGCTAGCAGCCATTTATAAGATCAGCACTGGGGAATTAGAGATTGGAATCCTTACTTAGTCAACCTAGCCTACTTAATGAATTGCAGCCAGGAACAGAAAATACCTCAAAAAACAATGAAGAATGACATCGGAGGAGGTTGTCCTCTATCCTGAACATGCATTCATGTACACATAAACTCAGAAACACATACAAATAGATAATAAAATAAATACAACACACACACATATCTGTCTGTCTGTCTGTCTATCCATACTATCAAAATTTTAAAGCAAAAAGACCTTAAGCAAGGCATTTCTTTTACCAGTGGTAGAAGATAAAGTTTCACTCTGTTCATGTCTGAGTTTCAAATGCTCAGTTTCGTTTAGTAGGAACTGGAGATGAAAGTCACTCTCTTGTGTGGTCCAGGTGATTTCATCTTGTTCCACAAGGGTCTATGAACAGTTGGCATGGAAACCATGTGCCACTTTGTTGTGGGGAAGAGAAGGTTGTGGATAGAGGAGTTCATATATGCCAATGGAAAATAAACTCAAAGTGCATCCCTTACATCATCTGCATTATGTGAGATCCCTTACATCATCTGCATTATGTGAGGGGCATTTATTCGGGATTTAAAGTTCCTGGCAATATTTCATAGGTTTACAACTAATAGAGTAAGTGAAAAGCTTTAGGGAATGCCACTCACAAATTCAGCTGTGGTAGTCATTGGACTTTCTCTAGTGTCCATTTGCCAGAGAACCTGTGTGTCAGAACACCCAAGGATGGCTTGAGTCAGTTTATAAGAAGTCAGTATGTGAAGTAAAGAATGTGGTATGGGACAGCTGCTTATGATTCCAGGTTGACTAATATAGAGATGGGATTGGTAGGCCCCATCACTTTGTCTAGGGTGTTTGGCCATGCTAGTTATGGAGGTTGTTAGGGCCACTGCCAAGAAATGTGTTATGGCAGCAGATACAGGAGAGGAGTTCAGGAGATCACTGAGAAGATGCTGATTATCCGGCAGGGAGACGCCTACTCATATTTGGAGGCTTTCGAAGGGCAGACATAATTTCTCAATGGGAAGAAAACCTGAGGTTCATTCGACTCTACTTTAAGACATGTCAATTGTGGAAGACTTAGTTGATAGACTGCTTGCCTCACATGTAGAAAACATTGGGTTGATCTTTAAGACTGCTTAAACTAGACATGATGGCACACTCCTGTCATTCCAGGATTCTGACTGTAGAGGCAGGAGGACCATAGCTGACTACATATAGAGTGAGAAGCAAGTCTGGAACACATGAGATTGTCTCAACATGGGGAGGAAGTATGTGTATGCTTGTAAAACAAGTCAGTGTGCAAAGAACTTGTGAAGTGCATTTAGGTCCCAAGCACCCACAAGAAGCTGGACACTGTGACATGTGCTTGTAATCTAAGCACTTTTACCAAAAGATGGGAGGCAGAGACAAGAGACTCCATGGAGCATTTTGGGCCAACTTGCCAGGCATAGGTAGAGGTAATCAAGAAACTAATTCTAGACAAGGTGCACAAAGGGGACGTATACCAGAGATTGCCCTTTGATCTTCTTATCTATGTGTGTTATATACTGTTATGTAAACTGGTACTCACACACATGAAAATGTGTAGGCACTCATACACACATGCACACACACACGCAAACACACACACACACACACACACACACACAGAGGTCACACACAAATTTATAAAAGGTAAGCAGAGCAAACAAGATGATGTTGTATTTTAAGTATACGACTAAATATCCTTCAGACAGCCCTATGCTAATAAACCATTCTAACAGGACTACTTCAAAGTCTTATTCAACTATGACAGTTAGGTGGTTAATATTTCCCACCATGTCCCACTGGGGTAGGCACATGTACACAGAGAAATCAAGGTCACCATAATAACACAGAAATAGGCCAAAATTCAGAAAGAAAACTGAAGGGTGCAAAATAAGGACCAGAGAGACAGTGGCATGTATCATACAGAATTAAGATGCATGTGAGAGATCTGGCCCCAACACGTTTTCATTCTGATTTGTTTCCTAAACATTATATGCATGAATACTTTCACTGCCTCATTTGTATCCAACATGGAGGGGGGTAGGATGGCTATTTAAGAAAGTAAAGAACTTATCAATGATATTTTTAAAGTATTGTGTTGAATGCATCACTGCATTTTAATCTGGTACAGAGGGTAGAAAACGGCATCTGGTTAATCAGGGGTTCATAGATTATTCGGTGATACAGCTTAATGATGCTGAGATAAAATGAGGAATTGTGTATCTTCCCTAGAGCAGCATTATAAAGTATCCTGCCTGGTACTTAAAATTGATTGTGCATTATATTGGTTAAAGAGTAGCATTTGGAAAATAAAATTAAGGCTGATTTGCATTGCTGTAGAAATCCTTGCACATGCATTTAATAAGAGGGTTTGTTTTGCTTTTTCTTTTAGAACACATTTGGAATTTGGATTTATTTATATTTACTCAGTGTCTTATTGAATGATTGTGTGTGTGTGTGTGCGTGTGTGTGTGTGTGTGTGTGTGTGTGTGTGCGTGCGCATAGGCACACGTGCTCATGTGTGCTCACGTGTGTATGACATATAAGTTGAAGTACCTACAGAAACTGGAAGAGAATAAGGATATCAAATTCACTGGATCTGTCATTATAATATGTTTTGAATCACACACTATGGGGCTGGGATCTGAACTCAGATCCTCAGCCAGAGCAGCAAATGTTCTTACCTAGTGAGCCATCTCTCTGTGCTGCCTTCAAAGTTGCATTAATGAATTTAAAAAGATATAATTATTCACAAGAAAAGTAATTCAGATGATCCATATATTTCATTTAGGAATGTAAAACACAAATACACATGTTATTAATGGGAGCACATGCAACAATTCAGAAAATATAACAAGGTGATTCAAATCATTATTTAAATTTTTTGGTTAGGAGCCTGCAGAGGCCAGAAGAGAGTCTTGGATCCCTTAAAGCTGGAGTTTCAAGGTATTGTAAACACATGGGTGCTGCGGAAAGAACTTGTGTCTTCTGCAAGAAGAGCAACCATTTTTATATATGCTGACCCATCTATTTACCACCCTCCATCCCGTTTTGGAAAAGTGATTATGTGTTTTATTTAACAGTTTTGAAAAGCTCTGGTCACGTGTTATTAAATTTTACATCTAGAATCATATGGCAGGAGTTTCCCACACTTTGATTTGCATCTGTTGATTAAGTTTTAAACTCTAAAACTTTGTTATGCGGTGTTTGATTTATGTGTATTTCCTTGATTTTCAGTCTAGAGTAAATTCTTATTACTTAGGTCTGGAGAAAATTTGTAAAATTATCAATAATCTCTAGGTAGTAGTATTGAATCATGTGAAAATAAACTGCTGATGTAACACGCAGAGACTTATTAACTAAATAAATCATTCAAGTCTGATTGAAAGTTATCTATTTAGAAATTTTATTTTCCAGTAGGGTGTTTGTGAAGACAGTAAGAGTCAAGATAGCAATGACTGGCCTGGAGGGATGGCTCAGTGGTTAAAAGCACTTGTTATGTTTGCAAAGGACCCAGGTTTGATTCTCAGCACCCTACCTTGTCAGCACAATATTGCCTGCAACTCCAGTTCAAGAGAATCTAAAACTGACCTCTCATCTCTGTGGATACCTGCATACACACTCACATACACTCACACACTCACACACACTCACACAGAGACACAAATACACATAATGAAAGATTAAATACATCTTTTTAAAAAGAGATCTACTGCTGAAATACTTACTGTATATAAAAAGACAGAGAAGACATGTTCCTTAATTTATGGTATATTACATTATCTCTGGAAAGGGACTCAGGGGAGTTTCGGTTTCAACATTTTAATCATCCAAGCAAGACATGTATTGATGCGGCCAAATTGGTTTTGCAAGTTAGTCTCAAGGATGGAAGTACTAAGGAAGTTTGTAGGTTTTTCTTTTCAAGTTTTTAGTTACTTAATGTAAATGATCAATTGACTCTTTTAGGCACAATTAATCTTCTCTTCTCTCCTTTCCCTTACTTGCCCACATCTCTAGGAAGATTTACATTTTAAAAGGCCAGGCAAATACTACAGAGACAGTGACTGTATATCAAGGATCTGGTTGTAAATCTAAAGATAATCATCTAGAAAGATTGGTTATAAAATGGACATTTTGAGCTGAGTGTCAAAGATTTAATAAATTAAGCCTTGTCAGGCAAAAGAAGGGATTGAGTTTCAAAGTGGCTTAAAGGTAGAAAGCAGGCATCAAGAGAATTATCTACCAAATGCCCAGACATCAAATAAAGACACTTCAATGAATAGAAGATCTGAAAAATAAACACAGTAGACAGGACCTTGGAAGTATTATGTAAAAAATAATCATAATAACCCAATGCTCCTGTGTTAATAAAACAAAAATAAGATGTTTACATTTTGTTGTGTGAACTTGCTTTCATGTTAGCCTTCTTAGTCCAGACAAATGCTTGTAGACAGAAAATTGAAATCTAGAACACAAGGCTCTTTCAGAGGGGGCACTACATTTGTATATCATGTTAACACATGCACTATTTGTCAGATAACCATGTTTAACACTGTGGTAGTTTTGCCTCTAATACCAGCACGAGACTCATAAAGGTAGATATATCTGTTGAGTTCCAGGCTACAAAGTAAAACCCTATCATGAAAAGGAAACAAAAAGGCTATTTAAAATATAACAAGCTAGAATTCTATGGTTTGGATTTTAAGTGTTCCCCAAATCCTGTGTATTAGAGACTTGGGCTACAGCATGAACTCCTGGGCAGTGGCTGAAATTAGAAGAGGAGGGGTCCCTGGAGGCCTTCACTTTATTGGAGGAAGGCTATGCCATCCTACTTTTTTTATTTTCTCATTTTCATACTGGCTGTATCTTTTTGCTCTAACAAATTGTCTGACAAAAGAAGCTTCAAGAAAGAAAGGTCTATTTTGGCTCATGGTTTGAGGGCACAGTCCATCATGTCGCAGAACGCATGACAGCAGAAGTGTAAAGTGGCTGGGCACATAGTGACATAGGAAGCAGGGGAAGGAGCTCTGCTCATTGTGCCTGTTTTGATGTAGTCTACGACCCCAACCTACTACAGCATGTTTTTCCATAACAACTCACTCAATCTAGAAATTTCCTCACAGACATGACCAGATGTGTGTCTCCTAAGTGATTTAAAATCTTGCTGATTTGACTGTCACATTAACTATAGATCATATCACTGTTCTCAGTGTTGCACTCCTGGCCCTGATATATTGACTTGCTGCAGACTCAAAGCCCGTGGTTTTATTAAATTGTGGCCTGAAACTGACAAGAATAAACTCTGTCTCCTTGTATCTTAGTTATCTTGGGTAACTATTGTAGCAAAAAAAAAGCTGGCCAAGATACAAAGTAACTATGGGTTCTTTCTGAGACCGTGGTTAGGAAGAACTTCCAGGCACAAGGACATTTCACAGAGGCTTCCTGGAAGGAAAGAAATGAACCCTGTATATGTGTATAGAGATACATACCTGCGGCTAAGGAAACTGAAGCAATAATTCAAAGTTCCTGTGTAAGAACAGCAAATGGCCACTGGGCTGCAAGGCTGCGAGCAGGAGCAGTGATGGAAGCATAGTTTCCAAGAGCTGGCAGGGGCACGTGGCCGCAAGGTGGGTGATATCGTTTCAGAAATAGTGCAGTACATATGGCTCTTCTTTTCTCTGAAACAGGAGTCTAGTAAACACTGTATGTTCAGGTGTGTCTATGTTTGGGTATGTGTTGGTGGCTTTGTTTGTATGTGTGTTTGTGTGTGTGTGTAGTTGTGTGTGTTTTCTTGTCTTGAGGATGTGTGTGCTTGTAGAGTACAGGGGATCATGTTGCCTCTCATCCTTAGTCATTCTCCACCTTACTTTTGTGAGACAAGTTCTCTCACTGAACCGGTGGTCCCTGATTCTCCAATATTAGCTTGCCATCAAGCTCTGGGAATCCTCCTGCTCCTGCCTCCCAGTGCTTGGCTTGCAGATGCTGCCAGGCTACTACTCCCAGCTTTGTACATATATTGGGGATCTGAAGTTGGGTTTCATTTTGGTGGAGCAAGCCATTTACACCCCCTAGCAATCTTCTCAGCTCTAGTGTACAGTTTTAAAAAGAAGGACGATGTGATGTGGCTTCTCTCACAAATAGCTGAGCTTTTCACTTTGGTTCAATTCGAGAGAGAAGCAACATTGTAGGAAAAGATGACAACAAGCTTCTTAGACCAATCCAGACAAAAGACTCAAACTGCTCCGAACATAATTTCAGCAGCAGAAGTTGCGAGGCATCAAAATGTATTTTAAAGTGAGAGTCAACAAAGACTGCAGGTGATGTAACAGTGAGGAGGGGAGAATAGAGACAGATAGCCATGACTGCTGTTTTTCTGTAACAGGTAATTTTTAAGATGGAGTTGCCGTTTACAACAATATTGTAGATGGTGGGATGGGCATAAGTGAGGAAATACTTTGGACCCATAATCATCTTGAGATGTCCATTCAACATTAACAGATAGACCAAGAAAATGTAAAGTATTTGTTTTGGAGGGTAAAATAATGGATAGAATAGCAAACTACAATATTATCAGATGGCTGAGGCTACAGAGATGACTAGTGGGTTAAGAACACTTACTGCTCTTCTAGAGGACTCACGTTCTATTCCAAGCATCATGCAGGTAGGCACTCAACTGTCTACAACTCCAGATCCAGGGCATCTGACACCATCTCTTGGCCTCTTTAGGTGCCTATACAAATGGGCACATACAGAAACACAGACAAACACACATACACACAAAAATATGATCAGATGGTGCTAAAATATACCATAGTTCACTAAATTCCCCCCATGGACTTTTGATTTTCACCAGGAATGAACATGATCAAGTTAGGGCAAGGAAAAAGGGATGCTTGGTAAATTCTTTGCGTATAGCTTGGAGAGATGATTTACAAGCACTTTGCCATCTAGGCATTATAAGAGTGGCACTCAATGTCATAGTGTGGCAACTCATATGGGTTTTCTCATTGATATTTAATAACTCCTTCCCCAGATAAAAATTGCTAACTGATAAAATGCTGAGGAGGTCCTGCCAGCTTCTTTATGGAGCATTCTCAACCCCACCACATGTAAAAGTTCAGAAGGAAAAGATATTCATCTACTAAACACCCTATGTTCTTGCTGCTCTGTTTATCAGCTTAATTAAACCTCAAGATATCTTCCTTTGAGGAGGTATCTTAATTTAGGAGGAGAAAGTAAAAATAGTTAAGACTAGGAATGTAGTTCAGTTAATGCACTGCTTATTTCACAAGCAGAAGGAACTGAGTTTGAGTCCCATGACTAACCATCATAAAAAAACCCAACAAACAAAACAGATGGGCATGCTGGTTGATGCTTATAGTCACAGCACCAAGTATACAAAAACAAGCTGGTCCTTGGGGTTTACTTGTCAGCCTGGAGAACCTCCTTGATGAATCCCAGGTCCGTGAGAAAACCCTCATCTCATTAAAAAAAAAAAAAAAAGACTCCCTATCACAAAAAGGAGAAGAATGATATTCCTCTGGTTTCCACACATGTACATATACATTTTGCACACACACTCACCCCCAACCCTCACATGCATAATTAAAAATAAAACAGAACCTTAAAAAATATGAAGTCTGGAGACATGCAAGTTTAGGATTGGGCATTTCATGAAGTTATGGTTTATGATATCTGCTCTCTTCTTCAATTCATCTTTCTAACCTAAATGACTCACAGCTATTGAGGGCTTGGTGTTATAGAGTCAGATGTCAATGCTCTGTCTCCACGTTAAAGGTCGAGTTCTTCTCCCCTATTTAATATTTATCAAGTGCCTAGAATTCCAGGCCTTGCAAAAAATCATTCACTTCTTTCTGCAGTGGTCAGTGAATCAAAGCCAGCTGCACAGGGATGATGCAAGCATAGGACAAAGCTAGATTCCAGATCTCCAATTCGTCTCTACCTGTCAGAGTTCAAGATTCTAATTTGGCACTAAGTCAGAGGCTAGGAACAAATAGTGTAAGTTCTCAAATAACCTTAGCCCTGGAGGTTTGCTCCCAGAATGAAGCTCAGATGGAAGCTAGTGGGCTAATATAACTAGAGGCAAATCAATCCCAGAAATTCATCTGTAGAGGTTCAGAAAATTCAATAGGGTTGCTGTTGCTGTTGGATATATTTAATAACTCTATTAGTTTGTGTTATGAGTTGGCCAGCCCCACAGAAACCAAGACAGAGTCTCACTGATTCATTTAATCAGCTTCAACACTTCAGCTTCAACTGGGTAATTACGCCATTACTACTAAACCTGTCTTTTTACATTAGACTGGTTAATTTCCATTCATGCTCCACAAGTTACCTGCTATTTGGGTCTTGCCTGGGCTGTTCCTGCTCCATCAGCCTGTCCTTAGGATGGACTTCTCCAGACCATGTCATCACCATCTCTGATGGTGACCTCCTGCTCTCTCCATCTTCTCCTTTCTTCTCCTGCCTTGTGATTCCTACCTGCAACCCACAACCCAAAACAGAAGCCCAACTACCTCTCTTTTCCCCATTAATTAGCTATCAGCCACTTTTATTTAACCAGTCAGAGTTGATTAGTGAGCAAACTTTACATAGCATCATTTGGTGTTCGTGAGAGTGTGCTCTTCTAGAATGCAACCAAACATTGAAGGTCAATATTTAGCATTTGAATACATAGCAGCACCAGACTAACCCACAACACAAGGTTCCTTGCTTATACAAAAATTTTAAACGGAAAATCAGGGGTAGATAAGGTAGGATCTGGAAGGTTTCCAGAAGATGACTCACTGGTACTCCATATCTTTGATTTTGTAGGTCTCTGGAAACTTCTTGGTGGTCAATATTGTTCTTTGAACTTGAGCTGTAAACAAACAGACAGACAGATAGGTGCATATATAATAGATAAAATGAGCATGGATAGATAATAGAAAAAGAGCTAAGTAATCGGTAATAGATTGACAGATTGGCAAGACAATTGATAGATAATAGATAAATAGATGGTTCATAATATAGAAACAAGGAGGTAGATAGATGATTATTAGACAATAGAAAAATGATAGATGGTGTATAAATTATATGCAGATGATATAAGGTGATGGAAGATACATAGATAATAATTATTTCTACAAATTCATATATTTTATATTTAAAATTCATATAGAATTCCAGACACAACAACTTGATGCTTTTTAACTAACTTTAGACTCACATAATAGAATAGCACTAACTCCTCAACGGGGTCTTCTGACCTCTCTGCAGGCACTTTGGCATCTCCATGTATACATCACCGACAGTGTCTGGCACATGAATTCATAAACACACACACACATTATATAAATGTATTAAAAGACATATAATGTAATCACTGCACTAGTATTCTGAGATTATGTTATATTCAAGCAGAAGTTTGAATATTTTGTTTATATCTTATAACACATTTTCTCCTTTAAATGCATATACAAAACAAATTGCTCATAGAAAAATTTATACAGAAAATAGTGCCTGTATATCTAAAATGTAGACAGTTGTGTTCTGTCTTCTAATTAGAAGATGCTGTAAAATCTTTTCCTCACTGACTTCCATAATAAAGAAAAACTTAATAATAATATGGGAGGAAAATAAAAATAAAACAAACAAAATCTCACCAAGTCTTCTGGTCACAGACTGGGCATTCCTCTACTCTAATCATAAGGTCTGCATTTTCATAATTTTTTGGTAAAATCATTACTCTCAGGGGAGTGTGGTAGAAAATGGGGTCTCTGAGAGGTGGGTTGGTAAGAATGTCCTCCAATCCATTTCTTCATCACCCTTACAAAGAGATTCTGCTAAGATAATTGTCCTTCCACCATTCAAGAATACAGAAAAGACCATCTATGTACCCAAGAGTGTCCTCCCACCAGAATCCAAATCTACCAACACCTTGATTATTTTGAACTTCGCAGCTTCAAGAACTGAAAATTAAGCTTTGTATTTAACTGCACAGGTTATTATATTTTTTCTTTTTTAAAACTATTTATCAGTATTTGTATATACATATACACTTATACATGCATACATATATGAACAATAATCAAACAATAAGGTTATTATGTTTGTTATAGCAAACTAGACAGTCACATTTGTGTTAGAGAAATTTCATAAAGAATATCAAAACATATCTAGTGTATGATAGTTTTAATTACTTGCATATGCTCACTTATTAACTCATTGAATGTAAATCCTACATATTTATATAAGATTGACAAATAATAGAGAAATCAATGATGAATAAATACGTGACTGATAAATAGAACACAGATAAAAGTTAAACAGATGATAGATAACTTGTTGATAAGCAAATGATTTAAAAAATAATAGGTGACAGGTGATTGTTATATAAATGGGGGATATAGATAGATAGACAATAGATAGATTGATAGATAGATGACAGAAATGGTGCATCCATAGATAATATATATTTTAAAACAGTTTCAAATCAAGTGAAACGTTGTTATAACACTCAGTATGAAATTCATGGATTTAATAGATAATTGTATATTATTTATAAATTTTACTTAAGATAATGCATCTTGAAGTGTGTAAGCAGTGCCATTACATGTGCTAGTATCAGACCTGGGGCAAGTGTTTTTTTTTTTGTTTTTTGTTTTTTTTTTCCGGTTTTGGGGTTTTGACTTTAAATGGAAGCAGGAATTTTCACTCCAGAGTTACTGCATGAAAAGCATTAGATGACGCCTGCTTTACATTAAGCACTCAATAAATGTGAACCATTATTGTTTTCACTATTATTATTATTCACAAGAAAAATTCAAAACATGAAAATGGACTCAGTAGGCTGGCGGAGTGGAAAGAACATTCTAATGGTTGCATAGTAGCTAATGGCACGAGGCACTAAATGGCACGCGAGAAACGCATAAGTAAAAATCAAGTGCCCTGGGAGTGGAGCGCATACAGCATTGCACCGAAGTAGGGCTCAGGTAGCTTCTCGGAGGAATCAGAATGAACTAGAGAATGTCTTTAGCCAGAGAGAATACACATCGGAGCGAACATCTTCAGAGAGCAAAATAATGAGATTGGAGCAATTCTTGGCAAATGAGAAGGATCCCTCAGACAGAAGATACCTGCTGAGACACAGCAGCACTGTAAGGCCAGGTGGTGCCAAGGCAGGTGCTTAGGCGAAGGAGCCTTGACTTATGTGAAAGGGAGGCATGCTTGTAATAGGAAAAAATCCTTCTCTGAATAGCATGCTACATACCCATTTATGGCTAGAAAGTTGTAGATTTGGGACTCCAGCCCCTTCAAAGATAAACCTGTAGCCAAGTTTAAAGGGGCCAGAGGCATGGGCTCCTGAAAGTACAGATGCTGCCAATGGGGACATTACTGTTCTCAAGATCATAGCGTGTGTGTCATTCTGTTATCTGAAAGAGTGGGTTAAGACTGGGACCCCTTGCTTTTTTCCAGGTAGACCTGGAATTGAACAAATATTCATCGGCCTGAAATAAACTTGCAATTGATCAAATGGACATCAAGCTGCAATCCTTGTCCATGGTGTTGAACCCAGGCTAAGTCAATATCCCTTTGACAATATGTAAATGAGCTAATGGTCTTGACTTGAGGACCCACAGCAACATAAAACAACAGCCTGGGTTGGTGTTTACTAACTCTGAAGACTTCTCAAAGCAAGGTTGGCATCCGATGTTCAATGCCGTAAACACAAAAAAAACCAAGAGCAATTTTATAGCTGTACATTCACCGCAGAGAGAGTGTGACCCTGAAGAGCTGGAGTCTCAGCCTCACTTTAAACAGCACAGAAAGCTTGTTCTCAGAGTAATCACTGTCTTTTACTTTATATTCTTTAATAGCTGCCTTTTATTGAGTGCTTAGTAAGAGCCAGGAACTCGATTAAGGACTTTTAAAACTTTTATTTTAAGATAAAATACAAGCATAGGCACTCATGGGTGCGCCGGCACGCACGCGCGCGTGCACAAAAAACACACACAAGCACTCAGGTTCACTACACACACTAACAGTATAAGGAAAAGGCTGTTTTTATCCCTGAGCCTCAACACAAGTGTGCATGTGCATACACACACACACACACACACACACACACACACACACACACACACACATCAAAGTATAAAACACTTCTGGCATCCTAAAGACCTATCCATATGCTCTAACCACTCTTCCAAAACTAGCTACAACCCTGCGCTCACTAATGGTCATTTTTATTTGAGTTTCTTTATGGGTTATATTTAAGTGTGCAAGGTGGAGCACTATAGCTTTGTCACCAATTTTCAAGTCAAAAGGTCTTTTAAACTGATCAACCAGTCATCTCTCCCCTCAAGCTAAATTTCTCTTTCTTCCCTTGACATAAATCTATTGTAATCTTGTGTTTGTTGTCTTTGGGAGTCTCCCTAGAGTCACTCTCTTGTTGGTACTCCTGGTGTCCATCTATATATTCTGCAGTTCCTATATATGGCCAGGAAAACTCTCCATTAGATTCACCTCAGGCTATTTGGCAGCACTGTAAGTAATCTGTATTTCCTTTACTCAGAACAATATTGACATTTAATACATGGATTGCATATTTTATTGGAGACTTCAAAGTGATAATACCTTATTTTCGAATTCATTATCTCTATCTATTGTATTGAATAATTTTGGATCTTGGAGATGCTTCCTGTCAACTACGATGTAATTACCAAGTGGCTTAATTCCAAAAATAAGCAACCAACCAACAAAACAACAAAAACACTGCCATCAGATTCAATGCTTTATACTTTCCTTTCACCTGATATTTATGCTGGCAATAAACTGATGCTACATTTCAGAGAATCAGTTAGCATTATAACATGTTTGATGCACATCACCTAGGGCACACATTGAAAACTAGATCTCTCCAACATTGCCTAGATAGAGCCCTGTCAAGGTCAGTTTTGTGTCTTCTCTGTCTGATAAGCTTTGATGGTTTTTGTACTAGTTCACATCGGGATGCTCAAGGGCAGAGATAGTTCTTATCCTGGGTCTGAATTCCACCCTTTCTCAGAAGCCTGATGTCTTTTATCATGTATGTCAATCTTTGTACAAGATCTGATCATTTCTCCTAAGTTTGCCAGATGTACTGATTAAAACTAAATAAATGTTCAGTTGAAACTGTAGGTTAGCAAGTCTGGGATGTTCTTGTAGTAAAAATGCACATATACTGCTTATTTGTAAGTCAAATTTAGTTTAAAGGGATAGGTTCTCTTTAACAGCTGATTACTGCTGTTGAGCCACTGTCTCTAGCTATGTAAATCCAAAACCTCTGAGAAATAGGTGCAAGGAGATATACAGGAGAGATGGTTAAAACTAACTCCTTAGTGGGAAATGATCCACACTGGATCATGTATTTGAAGACTTGGTGATGCTGTTTGAGAGGTTATGAAACTACTGGGAGATGGATCCTGGCTGAAGAAATTCTGTTAAAAGGGATGGGCTGTTCCAGCTTGTAGCCAGCTCTCCTTCCTGGTTTCCAGGCTCGCCTCCAGGTACCACTGAGATACTTTCCCTTTCATGGTGCATTCTACCCCTCTTGAACTATAAGCCAAAATAAGCACTTTTTTCCTCAAAGCTGCTTTTGATTATGGCATGTTATGACAGCAACAGAAAGGATACTAACATTATGCCTTAGCGAGAAAGTAGAAGGGATTATTTTTTCCATGTTTTTAAAGGAAAATTTTTATTTGAGTCTACTTTTTTGGTAGAATGAAAATTTTGAAGTGTTTCATTCATTCATATGTCTATGTGTGTATGCATATGTGGGTATATGTATAAGAAGTGCTGATACTCACAAAAGCCAGAAGAGGGTAGCAGGTCCCTGGAACTAGAATTATAGATGATTATGTGCAGCCCAGTATGGAGGTTGGAAATGAAACCAGTTTTCTGCAACAGCACCAAGTGTTCTTAAATACTGAGCCACTTCCCAGACTCAGCATGAACTTTATTTTTAAGACTTTGGATATTGGGGGATGAGACTAGCACATAATTAGTTATAAACTAAAATTAAATATCATTCTTGTTTGTTCTTTTTACTTGTGATGATTTTGTCATTGTAAGAGCTTTGCGTTTTATTCTTAGGTTACTTAAAGGATGCTCATTAGGGTAGTATTTCCTCAGTGGGAGGAGTCTCCACAACCTGTGTGTTTGACGCTCAGAGCTCTTGTAGAGAACCTTTAGACCACCTTATCTGTCCTTGACTTTCTTAAATACACTACTTCATTTCTTCTCTCTAGAACAAAGTGTTGTACCAAAGCAAAACCAATCTAACGTGAATTAACTTTATAATCAACTGCTTTAACTACATACTAAAGAATTCATTTTGTTGTATTTAAAGCATTAACTCCTACTTATTCCATGCTAACATTTTCAGGAATAAAAAAATAATTTTTTGAAAAGATTATAGTTTGTATAAATATTAGGACTGTTCTCTTAAGTGGTAGGGTCTCTTTCTAAGCTGTATATATTTTCCTACCTGAGAGTAATCTAGTGTAAAACTCTGCTCACTTGTGTGCTGAGCTATCTTTTACCTCTACATGTGGTTGTCTCTGAAAACCTTTCCTTCCTCTCTCTCTTACTTGTTTCTTCCTGCCTCCTTCCCTCTCTTTCTTTCCTTCCTTCTCTTTCTTTCTTCCTTCTCTCTTTCTTTCCTTCCTTCTCTTTCTTCCTTCCTTCCTTCCTTCCTTCCTTCCTTCCTTCCTTCCTTTCTTCCTTCCTTCTTTTCTTTTCTCAATCATGCAGATCCTATTAGTTTTGTTGGAAGTATTTAAGGCTTGTTTTGAGATACAAAAATAGAGGCAGACAATAGATAGGTGAATACAGTTGGTTGTTTTCTAACAAACATTTATTTACACAACTGGGGTGGGGGAAGGCTGTATTTGACTTGTGATTAGAATTCCTTAAACCCTAATCTAGTGGAATAGTCTCTTTCTGCTTTATTTTTGATTTTTTTATTTTAAGGGTTTTAAAATTATATATATATATATGTATATATATATGGTGTGTGCATGCATGTGCCTTTGCCACAATGAGCGTGGATATTAGAGGAGATCTTCAGGAAATCAGCTCTCTGCTTCCATTGAATGGAACCTGGGAATTGAACCCAGGTCGTCAAGTGCCATTACCTACTGATCTACCTCACTTGTCTTTCTCTTATTTTAAGGCCAATATTTACATGGCATTTTTCCTTGGCAGTGTTATGTTTCCTTGAATTTGTACGTAAATAAAAGTTCTTCCTAAATGCAAATAGAGCCCTTTTATATACTAAAATAGTATATCTACTTGGCTTGCTTTTTCACTTTTTAGATCACTTTTTTGCTGTATTTGCCACATAAAAGTAGATCTGAGTTTGATACCTACTCAGCACCCATATTAGGTCATGCATAGATGTGTTGTGTTTGTATAACCCAGCAATGGGGAAGTAAGACAGGAAGACACCTGAAGCTCCTATCTTAATATTGTAATGCATAAAATGACACTTTGTTTTATTAGATGTTCAGTGTTGAGTATTTGGGTTTCTCTTTGAATAATTTGCAACTCTCAGGTCAACTGACAGCTCCTTTTCTATGATCAAATACAGTCCAGCCCACAGTGGGCTGTGTCTTTACCCAGTTAAGAAAAGTTCCTCTTTCAGGGGCCAACCAGATATAGACAATCCCTACTTGGGACTACCTTCCACTTTGAGTCTACATTGTATCATGTTGAAAAATAATGTAACTATCCTATATACTCACAGTGACTTTTCAATAAAATACAAAACCAAAACATAAAATTTTTCAGAACTTGATGGGGTTTAATATTGAGAGAGTGGGCAAAAGACTTTCTCTCAATGATATTTCTTTCCCCCTATTTAGCAGGAAAAACTATTAGACTCCTACCCCATACTGCATACTAAAATCAAACAAACAGCAAAATACACACCACAAAGCCTTAAACACAGTATCCATGAGAATTTGCATTTCTCTATAATTTATAATTTAGTACACATGATAAAATTCTATTTACCATAAACAAGATGTTGAATAAGTTTATCCAGAATAAAGGTATGAGGTGCACAGTAAACCGTGTACTATAGGAAGTTAGTAAAAAAGTTCAAGTGAACTTGAGTGAGTTTACAGGTAGATGTTCATCATGATTTGGGAATATGGAAAAATACATAGTCTGCTTCCCCCATAGTGAAGGGAGAAGATGACCAAAGAGGAATGTTTGCCCGCCTTAGGAAGCTCTCCATGTCCTATCTGTGAAGATGAAACACCATGACCCTGTAAGTCACTGAAGAGTCAATTGAAGAGCCTTTCTCTATTGGTTGACTTTTATGAACTGTATTATTTGTTATAGATTCTCTCTACCTCATTCTATAATGCTTATTGTCAAGTTGTTATACATAACAAATGATAAAATATTGCAAGAAATTCTAAGCTTTGAAATTAATTGGGACTGTCAACTACAACTCGCCTGCAGGGGAATGAGAAGGCTAGAAGCAGGACTAAAAACTGCAAACATAAACTTATGCAGATCTATAGCATATATTTAATGTCAGAAACACTGTTTTGGAACTAACCAATAGGTTTATTATGCTTTTCAGATCTTTATAATGGCATTAATAGAAATGTGAGACTTGAGACATTTTACCAATTTCAGAATATATACTCCTGGGCTCATCCTTTACCTTTAACCCTTCCATGCTAACTTGTTTTTAATTTTCTCTTTTCTTTCTTTAACTGGAATAAAGATGTGTGACATTAGTAACTATTTTTAGATTTACTAAAATATTAGTGATATGAAATTATTAGTAATGTGAAATATTTCCCTGTTCTAAATTGATTCAGACAGGTGGATGATAGTTAAACATGAACACAGATAGGTAGATAAATGGTTGCTAATGGACAAATAGATAATACATAGATGTGGTTAGATAAATAGATAAATTATAGATAGGGATGTAGATAGATATACAGCAATAGACAACAAATCATTTTAGAAAGATATAGATGATGAATAAATGTTAGAGATATATAGAGAAGTAATGGATAAATAGATGATATGCAAGTACATATACAGATAGGTAGATAGATAGAGGAATTAATAATAAAGGATATATAGAGAGCAAAATGTAATAGATGATATATGACCGATAGATGATAGACAGATAGATAGATAGATAGATAGATAGATAGATAGATAGATAGATAGATAGATAAGCAGAAAGATGGAGATGAATGTAAGGAGAGATCTATATTAACAGCAAGCCACTAATCAAAATTCATGGATTAAGTAAAATTAAACATGATAGCAATGAGACATGAATCTTAATGAGCTAGATTACAATACATGAGGATGTCTTCATGTTATAATTTTCTCAATCTAAACAAATAACTTGGTCTGCTGAAATACTTTTGCAAAACGCCATGGGCTTGGCCACAAATTCCCTCTGTAGTCTTCCTCTTGGTTTCTGGAGGAAGATTCATCTGGTTGTGTGAATCCAGTCATAAATCTTTAGTAATAAACTGAACATGTCAAGTGTGCCAGAAAATAGAAGTCCGCTTTACTAACAAACATGTAATCATGATCATGCATAGAGTTCTCTCAACCAGTACATTCTCCTAAATGATCCCTGACCTCCTGTTCCTGTTGCTGTGATAAAATACTCTGGCAAAAGCAAACTTAGGGGAGAAAGTATCTGTGTTAGCATAAGGTTCCAGCTATAGTCCACCATGGGGAGCAGGGGGAGTCTGTCTTGAAAGGGACTTGAAGCAACTGTTAACAGTAAGGAAACAGAGAAAGATAAAGACAGCTCCTGGACTTACTTTCTCCTTTTCTATTCACTCTAGAATCCCAACGCAGTGAAAGGTATCACTCATATTAAAAATGGGTCTCCCCACTTGATTTACATAAAGAAGGAAAATCTCCCACAGGTATGCACGAAGAGCTCCACTACAGAGGTTCTAGATTCTGTCCAGTTGACAATGAACACAAGCCTTCATGCATAAAATATGTGTTCCATACTGTTGTGAAGTATATAAAGTGAGAAGGCATATAACAGACTATAATGTCTGACTGTAAGAGAAATGGTGTATGTAATTCCCAAGGACAAAGAGAAGATAAATTTGAATCACTAGAAAATCTAGTCTTGTTTAGGAAAATGAGAAATACCAGGTTCCAAAATAAAAAAACAAAATAATAATCAATGAATCCATCAAAGGAAGACTTGTTATCTGAAAAGGACAAATGTTTTCCTAGTGTTACTTATCACTCTTCCGTGTTTAACAATCTTTCTGCCGTGTGTACAAGAAAAATTATTTGTCTTCAAACAAACACAAAAATGAGAAATAAAAATTACCACTAATATCCACAGAAAGGTATTAAAAGGACTTTTGTTTCTGTACCAATAACCAATTGATTGAATGATATTCATTTATTGGTGCCAATGAGGTGGCTCAGAGGATAAGGGCACTTGTGGCGAAGCCTAATAACCTGAGTTTGACTCCTAGCCTAGTCTTGCAGCTCGTTCTCTGATCGCCACACAAATGTCATGGGTAAGTGACACTTCCTTCACCCACACACTCTCCTATATGTCTGTTTAAAAAAAAAAAAAAAAAACTAAAATGTGGGCTGGCAGGATGTCTTAGCAGATAAAGCCCTTGAAGACCACAGCTTGCATCCACAGAATGCACTTAAAAGCCAAACATATGTAGCAGTCTGTCTTTACTCTTAGAACTCAGGGGAAAAAAGTAGAAGATCCCTAGACAAGCCACATAGCCAGGTTCATCAGGAGACCCTGCCTTAATATATAAAGAGAAGAGGTGTTATGGACCCAGCATCAATGCTGGCCACCACATAACAAGCACACATAATTCTACTTGCACCTACCTGTACCAACATGTCCACCCACATATTTATGAAAATGCTTATGCATATGCCCATATGATTCATGCACATGTGTGCCTGTGAGTTCACACAAGCACACACCCCCAAACACATACATACACACACACACACACACACACACACACACACACACACACTGAGCTGAGCTGGTAGTGAGTAAAACAATACCAGTGAAAATGTACCTTGCATTAGCAAGTAATTTCTTTGCCACAGCTCAGCTCCACATAGAAAAATCATCCCCAGGAAAAATCACCAGCATTGTTTTATTGCCTTGATGGCCTTATATATGTCACCAAAGGCTGTGAGGTGAAAGGAAGACGTGAGGTGTGTAAATATAACAAGCAGAGAGACTCTCTCAGACTGCAACTCAGTATGAATGAGCTGTTTGTCAATATCCGCGGGTCTCTGGTGAGCAACAGGAATGACTCTGAGGATAGTGCAACTCTGTCTCCTTCCACCAGAGATCATAATTGGGCTATGAATTTTTATAACAGGAGAGTCTTCCTGTCGCAGACAGAGAGTGACAGAAAGTTTAGTTAACAGGAAAAAAAAAAAAAAAAAAAAAAAAAAAAAAAAAAAAAAAAAAAGTCCAAAACAGGCAGAGTTGCCTGTTGCCTGCATGGATAGCACTTGAATAGGCAATGCCTCTTTCTTCCTGTCCGTTTCTTTCTTTCTTTTTCTTTTTTTAAAAACAAGCCTCTGTTATAGTTTACCAGCTAAGACCCTATGAAATATGCAGCTCATTTCTGAGTGTTGCTCACTGTACTGGTTTTCTGCTCAAGGACATAAGAGACTCTTTAGCACTGTGGGGGAATTTGAGAAGCCTATAGAGGTGAGGATAGGTAATTTATAAATCAAAACCAAATGATAGCAAATGGTATGAAATAAAGTTTCATCTTCATGTGCAAAGAGCTAATTGGACCCATTTCATGCCAGGTCTCTAAAGCTTGGCTTATAAACTCTGTCTCTCTGGTACTCTGCTCATTACAGACACTCAACAGGGGACCAGCACCTGCTGGAGAAAGCCCTCTGAAGGCAGGTTGTTTGTGGCAAGGCAGATTTACTTAGGGAAAAAAGAGAGAAGAGAGAGGGGGCAGCTATGCAGGTAGCTGTTTTCAGGGTCACATTTGTTTTATCTGTTTATCTGAATTTGAAGAGTTTGTCTCTACTCTGCTCTGTAAAATCTCAAGGCATTTTTGTCTTCCTCTGACATATCAGAGTTTAACTGGGCCTTATTTATTACTTGCTTGCTGGTAGAGAGTAAATTTTCCTTCTTTGTCGCTGTGCCTATAATTTGAAATGGAAGATTAGAACAGATAGAACATGCCTATTTCTGGAACAATCTATCTTTGCCACTGATGCTGAATTATTTTAATCATATCTTGAGCCAACTCCCTCATTATCTACTTTCATAACCTGTCCTCAATGATTCAACTTCATCTTCTAAGGGAAAGGAGATCCAGTGTAGAATCCCACCTCTGAGACACTGGCAGCCAGCTAGAGATGCCCAGTGGTGATCTCTGCATTTCTGTATTGCGACAGTTTGAGAGGGTGTCTCTAGGAATCCCAGTGGTCCATTGGAGAAGGCAGCTGTGTAAAATGTGTCTTCATGGGAACCTGAAGCCATTCAGTTTTCACAGTACAACAGTAGACTTGAATTTTGTAAATTATTCTGAATGAAGCAGTCAGTTATCTATCAGAACATATGAATAACCTTTAAGAGGAGTATTCATCAGGTGTTTTTAAGTCATGAGAAAATGATTTTCTACCACTGGAACAGGAAACGAAACTTATTACCCACTCACAAGTGTTATAATGCCCTTGCTTTAGTTCCTCCAAGAAACAAAATAAAAGAATGTTCTCAGAGGTACCCCAAAACCTCATTATATTTTACTGTATTTGAGTTCTGTTGTGTGTAAGTATGGTACATGTGTATGCATGGGTTCGTGTGTGTGCATGTATGTGTGGTGCCAAGGAACATCCATGTGCATACGTGAGGAGCCCAGTGGTCCATATCTGGTGTCTTCTTCTGTTGGTCTCTGTCTTACTATTTGACACATGGATTTTTCCCTGAATTTGTAACCTGCTGGTTCAGCAAGAATAGCTTGCCAGCAAGGCCCAGAGGTTCTTCTCCTTCTACTTCTCCAGTTCTGGGATTACAGGTATGGAACCACACCAAGGACTTTCACTAAGTGCTTAGGATCCGAACTCAGGTCCCTGAGCTTGTGCAGGAAACACTAATTAAGCAATCATTTCCCTAACCTCATTATAAAGCTTTTCATTTTCAGCACAGCTTTGTCAATTAAATGTTAATTTTACATTTATGAATCCCAAAGATACTAATAAAGCAATAAAATTACCAGGCAAGTGAGTATAATAAGAAACTACTGTAAAATGTATAGGTAAGTCTCTTTTGTGAGCTAACTCATCTTTTTTAATTTTATATTTATTATTTTGATAACGTCATACAGGAGTATTGCACATACATTACTACCACCCCTCCTTTCTTCCTCCAGTTTCTCTTGTGTCCACCTCATTACAACATTCGTGACCTCTTTTTTGTTACTATTTAATTAATTACTAGAAATATACACATTTATATACTCACAATCTAAATTTCCCCACTATGCTGTAAACATAGGTAGATTCACAAAAATGTACATGTAAAATCATGCAGATTTAGAACTAGTAAGGATCTTAGTGGTGATCCAGTGTGAAATTTTTAATTTTACCAGACAGGGGAGCAGAGGTGGCTTCCCTTGGTTCTTATCTCCACAATAATGCAGCAAGAACAACCTTCTGCCTGCCTAAGCCTGGATGGGAACTACAAGCACTGATTGTCCTATGGATATTAGATTATGAATTAGTATTTGTGCCTTTGTCTTTAATGATGCTGTAATCAGAGACCATACCAAACAGAATTGCAAACATTTCTTAGAAAGAAATATCTACTTTTATTTTTCCTGAACAATGTAACTTTCCTTTCAGTAAGAAACCAAGTTGGAACTAGAAAAGCTATCATTATAGTTCCAACTCATTCACTCACATTTCTGAGGGGGGGGGAGAGAGAGAGAGAGAGAGAGAGAGAGAGAGAGAGAGAGAGAGAGAGAGAATTTGAGGTATTCAATTTACATGGGATTAAGTTTCCAAAGTTTAAACTATAGGTATCCATGTCAAAAGGCAAAGACTCAAAGAACCTATTCTTAAAAGTGAGATTCTCTCTCAGGCAGCAGAGTTAGTGAAGCACGTAGCAATTTATGTCTTGATTTATAAGTAAAGTAAATTTTATACTGAATACTAAAAGAGGATGCAAGTTCAGCCACTGAATTCAATCCAATAAGTTATCCCAAATGGAAGCCGCTATTCCTGCCTCGGACTAGCTCCATGTGAAAGAAATCTGTCATAAAGTAAGTTCCCTCACGTTGGGCAAATTGTGCAAAATGGAATCGCTTGAGAGGACTCGTATACTCCAATAATGAAGAGATGAGCAAAATGTAAAGATGGACGCATTTTCTGAATAATGCATGCTGTCTCCCCAACCACTCAAACGATATAGAAGGGGAAAATCTGGGTTGCTAGATTTATGGACTAGCTATTTTACTTGTATTTCATTTTTATATATGCTTTATACTTTTACAGCAAGTAAAATCATTCCCATCAAAACGTTATTTCTATTCAAACAGAACAAATAGAACATTCACAAGAAGCTAGGAATCACAGATGTTTGAAAAGTAAAGGTTTCCGTTCATTCAGATTTGTTACTATGACCATTGGGGGGTAAACATAATTTTTGTAGTAACACAATTAGCAAAGGCAGAAAGCTGACAAGTGAGCGATTTCAGGGATAGAGTAACTGGGACAGGAAGGGATGCAGTACTTAGCTAACCACACCCCCACCCATTTACCCAAAACCAAGATCTCAGTTCTCTTCTGGCCAACTACGGAATTTATCAAAGGGCCAGCTGGTAAGATGGCTCCGTAGGCAAGGATGCTTGCTGAAAATCATGAACGCCAGAGTTCAAGCCCCAGGACTGACGTGATTGGGCGAGAAAACCAAGGCTGGAATATTTCGCTCCCTCTTGCCCTTTGCAATCCTCTGTGGACCCAGAAATCAGGGACTAGGACATTGCTTGTGTTCCATTTACCAAAATATATTCCTCTGCGCACCTCGGACAGAGCCACCTGCAGGTGCATGTGGGTGAAATTAGTGACCTTTGATAATTATAGCCCACAGTGCTCCACTTCTAAACTAGGCTGACTTTCTGATTTTTAACAGGGCTCCAGGTCCCAGGCTCCACGCTGTAGGTTAAGCTCTTGCATACAGGAAGGCAAACGGAGAGGATCAGAGCCTTAATCCCCCCCTCCCCTTATCTCCTGTTTGGACAAATGCTCAGGGAAACATATCTGGAATGGGAATGGTTGAATGGCGAGGAAGAACATTTTTAATGTATACAGTAAAAAGGATGTGGAAAGAAGAATCATGTGTGGTTAATGTCATTTTTTATTTTTACAAACCTTTAGGGATTCCATTGCGTTACCCAGGCAGCCATCTGGGAAATCCAAGCTGGAGGTGAAAGCCTTTCTATTGCCTTAAGTCAGTAGGCGCACACCCTCCGGTCACCATATGGGACAAACGTCTCCGGTGTAGACAGGTGTTGCACACGCATAGTGGGGCTCCAGGCGGGGGATCCCCCTCACATCCCCCTCCCCTGCTACCCCTGCTTTCTCGAAGTGCTGGAGCATGCCTAGTGGCCGCTCTGGAGCCACGAAGGGTTTTGCACTGGCTCACTGCTCCGCTTCTCCGGGTTTTATCCAGAACCCGCGGGGGGTGGGCGGGGGGGGGGATAGGGGGAGCCCGCAGAGCCAGGCGGCCTGGGCTACACGAGTGGGGAACGCGCGTACGGGGCTGTCTCCCGCGCGCTTTATGGTTGCTCGGGAGATGCTGGAGCGCAAAGCCTGGCTACTGCTGCTGCTACTGCTGTTGCTGCTGCTGCTGCTGCACCTAGAGCGCTGAGCACCGCACGGGGAGCCCCCGAGGGTCGGTGGCGGTGCGGGTGCGCGGGTGGCGGACTGCGGTAGAATGAAAGCCTGGCTCCTCCGGCGTTGCAAGCCACCGCTCCGGCGCGATCAGGTGCTGGCAGCCAGCCGCCCGCCGCTCCACTAACTTGCCACTTGGTCGCGTCTGGTGTCTGCATTTTCGGGTGGTGGTGGGGGGGCGGGGACAGTGGGGAGTCCGAGGATCTGCGGTAGTCGAAAAGAGGGATCCTGCAAAAGGGGAAGTCTACTTGCCTCTGCTGCCGCTCTTCGTCCCCTCCCTGGCGCTCCCCTCCCCCCCAGTTCCCACTCCCCCACCGCTGCCGCCGATCCTCTCTTCCGCTAATTCCGAGAGCGACGGGGCGTCTGTGACATGCGATCGCTTGCCAAGTGACGGTCCCCGAGTGTGAAGTGCCCGCGAGGAAGTGTGAGCTCCGACGCGGGCGGCAAGGGAATGACAGCCATGAAGCAGGAGCAGCAACCCACCCCTGGGGCCAGGGCAACCCAGTCGCAGCCAGCGGACCAGGTGAGAGTTGGCCTCTAGGGACTATCCCCTCGGGAGGGGTGGCTCCAATCAGCCACCCTTCATACACTCACACACACACACACACACACACACACACACACACGTCCCTCAAGATCAGCTCCCACGTTTGCCTCTCTTCATCTTCCCTCCGCCCTACTCGCAGGCTCTCTTGTCTCATCCATGGACCCAGCAGGAACTTAGAGCATTCTAGTGCGCTCTGGGGCCGGGCGACGGGATGCTCAAGGTGGACAGCCGCGGGGAAGGGGGCAGAGAGGTAAAGCCTGGAGATATGCCTCGGCGGAGAGGCTGTTGTGGGAGGGAGGGGTGATTTGTTCTGCCGTGGGGAGTCTTGACTTTTCCTGAACGCATTTTGAATGGATCTAGAGCGATCCTGGAGACTGTCTCTTGCACAGGTCAGCCCTGTCTCACTGTGGCTCGGACACGCGCTGGCCAGAGATACTGAAGTAGGCGAACGACCTTTAAGCTATCAGAGTTTCCCTTCTGTTTTCTTTTGAGAGACCCGTGATAAAGTCTGCCGGGTGGAACTGAGCGTGAGGGAATAGAAAGACATTTATCATTCAGGGTGGCAAGGAAGGTACTGGCTTTGGTGGTTTGTTGGGTCTAGATGTGTCAGGTCTGCAGAACTAAAGTGCCCTGTATTGGCTGATTGGTTATTACTGTCCCTTTTGTGCCCTTTGGTACCTGCCACCCCTTTTGGGGTTAGTTGTTTGGGTCTTTAGAAAATCCGTAGCCTAATGTTATGGAGAAATGTCTGTTTTCTGTGTCTGGTTTGGGGGAGATTTGAGAGTTGGGTCATGCTTTTTCCTAAAGTTGGAGGGGTCAGGAGCGAGGTGATGCTCCATCGAGGAGGGAGGCTGTAGAGAGCGTGAGGAGGTGCGATCATGTTTACATCAATTACAACTGGACTAAGAGAACCATTCTTGGTCAGCGCAGTGCTATGGAGCTAGATGATCCCGCAGCGAGATGCAGGAGGTGGAGCGCCAAGCTCTTTGCTCAAGGAGCGCACTGATGGTGGAAGGCTGCTAGAGGCGTTTCAGGCATAGACACACAGCTCTTGGTTAGAAGTGGAGTGACTCGGCAGGGGTAATGTGCAAGGCAAGTAGACCCCAGCTCTTCAGCTCTTGGTATTCTAAACACTGAAGCTTGGAGGAGCTGTCCAAATTGCCCAGAGCGATGCTGAAGCAGATGAAGGGATGCCAGGGAGGTTGTTATTAATATTCCAGTCTTGGTCATCTCTCCTGGCTTGTGGTCTCTTTCCTCCCTCCTCCTCCCCAACCCATCTCCCCGTACATGTGTTTCACACAGGTGGACATTTTTCAATATTTTACAGCTGTCTCTTGCTCTCTTCGTTTAGTGAGGTAAAAATTGCAGAGTTTATAAAGCGTTTGTTGCCTTAAACCATCCATTCTTTGCCCTTTGAAAAGAAGGCAGAGATTAAAGCATTATTTCATAATGTCCCCTCTTCTTATACCTCTTCGCTGTGCCCCTCCCCTGTCAGCCCACATCACAATGTAGAGACTGGTTAGCAGACTTATTGAAAAATATTACAGGAAAGGAGCATGGATGTAACATTCCCCTTACAGGCTGAAGTCTAAATTTCATCCACAAGGCTTGGACTCTCCACAGCTACTGGAGTGATGTGACCGATAAGACTGGTTAGCCAGGAGAGAGTCTCCACATGAAATTTTTGCTCACTAACCTGTGACACCAGCTGGTAACTTGAGGTGCTGCAGACAGCTTCTGGAAAGGTGGGGGAGGTTTGCAAGAGGCAAGGCAGATATACAGAAGTTCACTGTATGTATGCCTGGCAAATCCCTTTGTCAGGATTAACCTGACACTTAAAAAAAAATTCACATGGTAAGAGAAGTTCAGGTATGGATGCATTTATTTCTCTAGTATGCATATTTTAATGTCAGATATTCAGAGAGTGGTCATCTGCAGAACTCTAATTCTAATTGGGTGTTTTTAAGAGACTCTGTGCTTGTAAATGACTCTGAAGTGGGAGTAGAGTGCATCTGATCCATGTATTGGGAGAGGCTGATTTTGTAAAGGCAAAGTTAGGCTGATTTAACTATTGCAGTAGCCTCATAGGAGGCTTTCAGAAATCCCTGGGGAATCCCTTTAGCTAGCACTCTCCCTGTCCAGAGACTAATATATAAAATGATGGCCATGTAATGTGGGTGATTGTTGTGAATACGTTAAGGTCTGGAACTCACAAAGAATTGAACAGACTCAGTCACTATGCCTTGAATTTCAAATAATTAGACAATGTTCATACCATACTCAATATGTTAGAATAATTGTACTGGCAACTATGATACTTCAAAGTAAAAAAATTCATAAATTTAACTTAACTAGTACCTTCATGCAATTCTTTTCAGTGATTAAACAGAAGGCATATTCCAGCTACTCACTCCCTGTGTATTGATTCTGAATGGTTTAGACTTTTGACTGTTGTCCAAAAGGCCTTTCACTTTCTGTGATAGAAGTGATTTTCATGAGCCTCAGCGAGGACTTGCCCTGTGGCATCTGACATATGTGCATTTAGCACGGGGCAAGAAAAGTCATTCTTTGCAATGGCAGTGGTTAGGGGTCATAGAATCTGGTAACTATCATAGCCTATAAAGGGCTTTCTTTTCTGCTTCCTCTTGTCATTTGCTGTCCTCTGTCACATTGGCCCTGACCAGAGGCAACCCATCCTAAGAAAGCAGCAGGGGCTGTGGACATTTTTTTAAAATATTTTCAATCATTGCCAATATATTTATCATTTTAGTCATCACCCTTTTTAAATAGCGCTTGATTCATTTGTTTTGCTAAAAGACTGAGTGCATTTACAATAGTTGTTTTTATTTTCATAACACTCTACATTTATAAAAGGTTCAAAAATAAATACTCTTGACAGGCTCAGATACAATCACATCCACTTACCATGATCAATTCCTCACTTTTTATTGACGGATCTAAAGATTTTGAGTGGCCAATTATAGCTCATTGTTCTCAAAGAACAGCCTCCTCTGAAGCTGTCCGTTGCTGTGAGTGCACAGATGTTCTTGAGTTCAGCAGGAAACACTTATCAAATGTAGTTTCCTGTTAGACTCTCAAAGTAGCGTTTTGAGGTCACTTTTGTTGCCTTCACTTCTCACTTAAGGGGTGGTACCAATGCCCGTTCAAAAAAAGTTAAGCCTTGAAACCAAATTTGTCTTCTGAACTGGTGACATGTCTAAACTTGGCTCATTTAAATTGAATGTTCCACCTCCTAACTTCTACACAGTCACAACAACATATTCTCATGAGAAGTAGGCAGAATGATTGCAAACTTTGCTTTGTGCATGTGTGTACATATTACCTTGAATGGTGACTCTTTAAGTCACCAACCACTGTGCAAATGCTGCCTCTTGAAACGTTAAAAATGAACTAGACATATGGTTAAATAATCTAGAAACAATGAAACAAATCAGGTAGATTACCATAAATACATTAGGAACTTTAGAAAATGATTTCAATCTCACTTCTGTGAGGTGTTCCTAAGGTTTGTGAGTTTAGCCAGGCAAGGTTTTAAATTTTTTCTCATTCCACCAGGTGGCGCCCTTCTGCTGACACCATCTGTGACAGTTACCTCCTGAGTGCTTGGCTTTCTTAAAGCCAGAACAAAACAAAACAAAACAAAACAAAACAAAACAAAAACAACTGTGGGCACACACAAAACTCAAAGTAAAAGAACAAATCCTCTTTCAGAAATAGAACTAAGCTGTAATTTTTAAAACAACTGTTTTACACAATGATAAAAATTGTGAATTTTTCTTTTAAGCATTCATTTTTAGTAGCAGAGTAAGTTTTCACAACGCACATGCAGGTCTCCTAATAACTAACTTATTGTCAAGTTATGATGATGTTGAGCATGTTTTAAAGGAATAAGTCACTATAGATATTCTGCTTTGACCATTAGGTAGTACTAATGGAAAGCGTTTTGACAGGGTAGTTGTTATTCAATGTTTTTATTGCAGCTTTGTCTAGCAAACTTGATTAAAATTTTGAAATGTACACTAAAGACTGAGTTGTAAAAAAATGTTAGTGTTTCTTCTGCTCATATATAAACATGTCATATGTAGTAAAATTTATTATTTTTAGCATACAGTCTTGAAAACACTTTGGAAGGGATTCTGAAAAGCTTGTTTGAACCAGGTCTGTAATCACAGGCACTTGGTGATCCGGAGTCCAGACCAGCCTGTGGTTCAGAGCAAGAGTGTGCAAAGCAAACACAACACAACAGCAAGCGCATATAATCCCTCTTACACAAACTACCTGGGGGCGTATCATTTTCTCCTAACTAATGTTTAAAACATACCATGCAATTTCCAGTGAGAGTACTATAAGATCTGGTCAGAAATTATAATTTTGGATGAATAAAGATTAAGCTATGATATGAAACAGAATGTAAATTTTTCTATTCTTTGTCTTTCTTGGTGTGTGTGTGTGTGTGTGTGTGTGTGTGTGTGTGGGCATGTATGTATGTGTGTATACCACACTCATATCAGCATCTTCCTCTTTTGCTCTCCACCCTATGTTTTAAAAGGCAGGAGATCTCACTGAACCTCAAACGGTAACTCACTAGTTAAACTAGATGCCCCTAAGCTCAAGGCTTTTCCTCCGAGTTTCTGCTCCTGGATCTCCTAACTGTGCTGAGAATCCCAACTTGAGTTCTCCCCGTTGGAGTTCAAGCAGTTTACTGGCTGATCCTTCTCCACAGTTCCCTATTTTTGGTACTTTTGGAACAGTCTTGTTATGTACCCCAAGATTGTCTTGAACTCCCCACGTATCCTAGGAAGTTCTTCAACTCTCCTGAGTGCTGAAGTGACAGGTGTGACCACCCTACCTGGCATTTTACTATCTCTTAATTTTTTACTTCATGCATTTAAACATAAAACACTAAACTTGCAAATGTATGAACATAAATATTTTATAAGTAAGTCATTTTATATACTGAATTAAGAACAGACCACAAAAATCCCTTGCTGAGAATTATCTGCTTTTATGTTTATCTACTTATTTCAAGGGATGAACAAACGACACATTTAAAAATTAAATTATATAAAACACATTAAAGGAAATTGTATTATGAAATATTAATGCCACATTATCTTATGCATATTACATAAAAATAAAATGTTTAAGCTAATTATCTCCTAAACTGAGGAAAATAAAGCCATTCCTAAATTTCAGTATCTTGAGTTATTTCAGTATCTTGAATTATTATTATTGTAAAATGTTATAAGTCTTAGTATGCAAAGCCATATTTCTTTTATTTAGCATATACGTAGACAACTTTCATGGCTGTGATTGGGAGCTTTTGAACCACTAATCACAAATATTTAGAAACATTGGACAGTTGGTATTTGCTAGAAGACCCATTGATCCAGCTTTAATTTTCAATTTGACATGAGGTAGAATCACCTGGGAAAATCGTCTCAGTGAGGGTTGGTCTGTAGGTGTGTCTACGGGGATGATAAATAAAACACTACACTGACATCACCTGGAAGTGGGCAGCACCAGCCCTTGGTCTTAGGCTCTGATACTACGTAGCAGACAAAGCCCACCGTGTAAGTAATATGCATGCATTTATTTCTCTGCTCTTATCTGTGAATGTGACTTGACTAGCAGTTTCCCAACAGTTATGGACTGTAACCTATAATTATAAAGCAAAATAATTTTTTTTTACTTTCTTTTACTTGCTTTTCCCCAGGGTATTTCATTATAGTGGCACAAATGAAGTTATGGCAGGCAGGATGATTTTATATCTTCATTTCTGCTGTGAGTGATGGAGACGGTTAGAACTTCACATGTTTCTTATGAGGATTAAATGAGATAATGAGAAAAAGAAGAATGCCTGTCTCACACTCGCTTCTCTCAATAAACGTGAGGGCTGGGAATTGGAGCCTAACCTAAATTTAAATAATAAAAATAGATCATAAGATACCTGTAACAGATACTTTGTAGTTCATAGACTCTCACTGCACATTTGCCTGGTTTGTCTGTGAGTGTATTATGTGACAATCTTCGCACTTCAAGATATTCAGGTTTTAAAGTATTCTCTTGCATCTCAGAATGCAATCCTTCAAAATCCATCATCCCATTCTCTAACAGACCAGGCTAAAAATAAATGTAGGCTAGTTTTCTAACATTTTAATTAGGTATCAAATGCGTTGCATATAGTTTCCAATGAAATTCACTTAGTCAGATAATTAGTATGAAAAGGAGAGTATTTGAAAAACTGATGTGATTTACAAAGCTACATTTTAGAGAAATGGCCATGAAACTCATGTCTTCTCAGGAAATACTCAGGACTCAACCTTATCAGTATTCCTCTGGATAGGGGAGGGACTCATAAAGCTTTACCCATCGCTCACTGAAGAACTACTGGTAGTTAATTGCTCCTAGGAAGAAGAGTCCAGTTTTTTCCTTTTTCTTTTTATTTATTCTTTGAAATTTTCATGTATCCACACAATGTATTTGATGATATCTACCCTCTTTCCCCCTTCGTCAGTTCCTCTCAGAGAATCTCCATATCATCCTCTTGATTTCATGCCTTCTCTTTGTAATTTTTAGAAATAATTAATTTTCTTAATTCCACCAAATCTTATTAGTACACTGTCTTTCAATAAGGGCTTTGGGTCATCCATGGTGGCATTGAGATCCTACCAGTAGTGCACTTCTAAATAGAAGTGAATCTCTGTCCTGCAGCAGCCATCAAGTATCAGAGACATTTTTCTTCAGTAGTGTAGCCACTGGTCAGTTGCTCATGATCCAAAAACAAAAGAAAACAAAACAAAGCAAAACAAAACAAAAAAAACCATCACACTCATGCACATGTCTATGATTCTAAGTAAACCCAGAGGGTCATTAATAAAAATGATATGAAAGCAGAAAGGGTACTTGTTGGAGGAAAAAGAAGGTTTGGTGACATCATCAAGATGTCTTCGACACATGGAATTGTCAAAAAGCAAAAAATATTTGCAAAAGAAAAAATGTATAATAAAATCTTTTAAAAGAAATTTCCATGAGTATCATCAGAGAAATGATGGTAAAGTAGTATGTAGCACTGCAGGGTGGATGTCTCTAGCATCATTGGTGTTAGGAGGGCTAGAACAAACATAGTCAAAAGATATTTCCCATGTGAAATTGTTCACAGTTGTTCCAATGAAATGTATATGCCACATTCACATACTGATATTGAAATTACTCCCACATGTTTTCTTGCTTGCTGAATGACTTTTTGAAGATACTAGCCATCAAGATACATGAACTTGGTTATTATTATTATTCCCAGTAAAGTATTAACTCTAAATTACTTTCAGGATTCATTTTATTAAATTAAGGTGTGTGTGTGTGTGTGTGTGTGTGTGTGTGTGTGTGTGTGTGTACATGTGAATGCAGTATCTTCAGAGATCAGAAGAGGGTGTCAGATGTTCTTAAGTAGGAATTATAGGTGACTGTGAGGGAAACCACCATGAATTATGGGAACTAAACTCAGGTCCTCTGCAGGAACAGCAAGTGTTCTTAAGGACTGAGAAATATGTCCAAGACCTGCTTTCAAGATTTTATTGGCCTGGTTTCCATAGGTTTGGGCAATAATTAATGTATTTGTATGGTGTGTGTGTGTGTTTTGTGACATAGGTGTTGTGTAGATGCATGGACACATCCCTGTGAATGTGAAATTGCCTGAGAAGATGTATAGGATGACAGAAGTCAACATCAGATATTTTCTTCCCATAATCTCTGAGGTGTCTTGAGACCCTGAGATCTACTGTCTCTGTCTTCCCCAGAGCTGTGGTCACAGGTGCATTCTAACATACTCAGCTTATCACATGGGTACTGTGGATATGAACTTGGGTCCTCATGCTTGCATACAAGCACTCTACCCTGAGGGCCAGCCCCAAATGTATTTCTTTTTCCATGCAGAAATTAAATGATCTCTAAAGCATTCTCTCTCCATGGTAGGTATCTTTATCATGAACCACATTCTCCTAAGAGGTGATTATCATTGCTAGGCACAAACACACACAGAGATGAGTAACAGGGTTTGGGGAAGTGATAAAGTAGTTAAGATAAAGATCTGTCATACAGTCATCTCCTGTTGAGCTGTTCTAGAGGCTCAGAAAATTTTAAGTTTCCACAAGGAATATGAAATCAAACATCAACTGCCACTCTAATCATTCTACATTTATGTAAGGCTGATAGAAGGTTTTATCTTGGGTTATACAGCTCAGAAATTATCATTCAGTGTATTCATTGTTATGTCTCCTACATGATAAAGTGAGCTTCTGTTTACCATGACATAGTTTATCTAAAATAGTAAAAATGTTAATAATTTTGAACTAGTGCTCAGATAATATGTGTATTCCACTGATAAAAGCAGAACATGTTTGTGCAAACAGAAGAGGAAAACACTAAAGGATTTTGCAGATTTGGTTATTCAGAGGCAGGGAGATAAAAATGCAAGATGAGCCGGGCAGTGGTGGCGCACGCCTTTGATCCCAGCACTTGGGAGGCAGAGGCAGGTGGATTTCTGAGTTCGAGGCCAGCCTGGTCTACAGAGTTAGTTCCAGGACAGCCAGGGCTACACAGAGAAACACTGTCTCTAAAAACCAAAAAAAAAAAAAAAAAAAAAAAAAAAAAAAAAAAAAAAAAAAAAAGAAAAAGAAAATTACCAAAAAAAAAAAAGCAAGATGAAGGGTTAAGGGCAGAGTTAGAGGTTGAAGCTGCCTACTACTTATGGTGCCTTCCACAGTTTATCAAAAACCACACTCATGTGGCTTCAACAGAAGGAGGGTGTGGAGAAAGCTGAAAGAGTTGCTCACATGACTTGTGAATAACCAAGAAAGGAAAAAAGAATATTTTTACATTTGTATTTTCTGGCTTCTAGACCTTAGTAAGCATCTTGAGATGCTTTTCTCTCTCTCTCTCTCTCTCTCTCTCTCTCTCTCTCTCTCTCTCTCTCTCTCTCTCTCTGTCTCCCTCTCAAGACACTCTCCTGCTCTGTGTGTGTATGTTTGTATGTATGTGTATGTGTGTGCATGTGACTCTCTCTCTCTCTTTTTCTCTCTGGGATGCGTGTGTGGGGGGGGGGGTGTGCATGCACATGTGAACACATGTGTGGTGGATGCTGAAGTTCTTCATTTTGGCCACCTTCCTCTATCATCTTCATCTTATGTTTTGAGACAGAGTTCTTCATTGAATCCAAAGCTTGCTGTCTTAGCTAAGCTGTCAGGCCAGTGAGTCTCAAAGACCCACTAATCTCTGCCCAACCCCCAGAGCTAAAATTATAGACACATATTGCTGCCCTTGACTGCTAATGTTGGTACTTGGGACCTGAACACACACTAAATTCATTCAAAGTATAATTTAGCAATTTTGTCAACAAAAATGTTTTGCAAATATGTACCTGTACCTTTGTCACTAAATACATGTATATAAAGACAGGCAGTGGTGGTTTACGCCTTTAATCCCAGCACTTAGGAGGCAGAGGCAGGAGGATGTCTGAGTTCGAGGCCAGCCTGGTCTACAGAGTGAGTTCCAGGACAGCCAAAGCTATACAGAGAAACCCTGTCTCAAAAAAAAATGTATATCACTTGACATATATAGATGTGCATATGTGGTATTGAAATACACTCAATTTTAATCCTACATTATTATAGTGGATTAGAAAAGCAATCCGTGACAACTTCACTTTTTTGTAAGATTTGTGGATTGACGATTACTTGTTTTCCCAAAAGACTTGAAGTGTATTATTGAAGTACTCTTGATTGATCATTCTCTTTCTAGAAGTTTACAGCAGGTCACAGAAATGACAGCCTTGTAACTTCATTTTAGTTGAGAACTTGTGATAAGCCACATGGACATTTTTGAAAAGCTAGGCCACAGACTGGAAAAATAGTTCAATGATAATAATTCCTATTGTTCTTTAAGAGGACCAGATTTGGCAATACAAGCATCAGCACTGGCATCAGACAGCTGACAAACACTTATAACTTTAGGGCTCTGAATGCCCTGCGGGCCCTCTATACACACCTAAAGTGAAAAAAAAAATCATAAAGATAAGTTAGTTGAGTTCATAATAAAAAGTGAATCTACACAGGGAAATGCTCTCCTGACAAAGTCGGACTTTAATATCATTGTAATTTCTCATACCTATTGATTTCTTAGGTTAGAACAAATAGCTATGCATGAGGTTACAAGAAAGCAAATGAAGACAAGCGAGGGAAACAGTCGTTTTTATTAGCTTCATACATATCTCCTTTTAGAGAGCTAAATGAACATTCGATTTTTTTATTTCATTCAGTGTGTGTCTGCCTTGAAAAGACCAGGGTGACAAGGCCGGGCTAAAATTGAGAACGTGAATGGCAGGCTTTTTGGTAATTTATTTGAAGACAGTGGACCAGGGAAATCACTAACAGTTACATTGATGATGCCAACATGGGGGTGTTGGCCTCCTTCTTGGTAGAACGTGAGGTTATGTTCAGCAAGAGGAACTGAGTAAGTAAACACTGTCAGGCCCATACATATCTTAACCGTACTCCAAGTGCAGAAATAAGTTATAAAATGCAAGACATGGATATTGTGCATTTATAAAGAGTAGCATAATTTTTTTCTTTATTTAATTTTTAAATATGCATGAGTGTGTGCCTGGTTGTCAGTATGTGCTTGTAAATGCAGTGCATACAGAAGGCAGA